>NW_004524606.1:17294819-17422979 GCF_000260255.1 Octodon degus
AATGCAACCCTGGGCAATAAAGACAAGGCAGGAGGCACTACCATTTCTGACTTGAAATTATATTACAAGGCTTCTGTGATAAAATCAGCATGATCTGGCAACAAAATAGATCTGAGGAACAATGGAATAGATTAGAAGATGCTGAAGCCCCTACGAACACACTCAGCCACCTTATCTTTGACAAAGGGGCCAAACATACTCACTGGAAGAAAGATAGTCTCTTTACAAATGGTGCTAGAAAAACTGGCTCTCTACATGCCAAAAACTCAAACTTGACCCAAGTCTATCACCAAGAACTAAACTAAAGTCAAAATGGATTAAAGATCTAAAAATTGAAGCAGAGACACTAAATCTGCTGGAAGAGAAAGTGGGAGGAACTCTTGAAGACGTAGGGTAGGCAAAGATTTCATGGACAGAAATCAAATCACACGGGAAACAGCTGAAAGAATTAACAACTGGGACATGCTCTTACTGAGAAGTTTTTTCACCTCAAAAGAAATACCAACAAAGTGAAAAGGAAACCCACAAATTTGGAAAAAATCATGACAAATAAGTACTCAGACAAAAGTCTGTTCTCTAGAATTTATAAAGAACTACAAAACACTAGGGCCCCAAAATTTAAAGACCCAATTCAGAAATGGGCATCTGAGATGAACACACGCTTCTCAGAGGATGAAATTAAAGAAGTGAATAAGTACATGAAAAAATGCTCCACATCACTAGCCATCCACATAATGCAAATTAAAACAACACTGAGATATCATCTCACCCCAGAGAGAATGGGTATCATAAAAAAATCAACCACCAACGAATGTTGGAGAGACTGTGGGGAAAAAAGTACTCTTCTCCACTGCTAGTGGGAATGTAGACTGGTGCAACCATTATGGAAATCATTGTGGAGACTCCTTAAAAAAGTTGGACTAGAAATCCCATTTAAGCCATCTATTCCTCTACTGGGATTTTTCCCAGAGGATCTGAAAACCTCATATCATAGGGACATATGTGTGCCTATGTTTATAGCAGCACAATTTGTGATAGCCAAATCTTGGAAACAACCAAGATGCCCATAACCTGAGGAATGGTTGAAAAGATATGGTATTTTTACACAATGGATTATTATTCAACTACTAAAAATGATGACCTCGAAGCCTTTATATTGATGTGGATGCCACTTGAAGATATACTCATAAGTAAAATAAACCAGACACACATGTGTAAATATCATACAGTTTCCCTGGTATAAGAACACAAAAGAAGAAATACAAATAGAAATATATAATACAAGTAAAAGAAAGCAGGATCTCGAGGACTAACTAATCAAGAGAGGGAAACAAGAAGAGCTAGGAAACATGACCATGTCAAGCCATACAGTTATATGTAGAAGATGGGCAAGGCAATGATCCTGAGAATCTCAAGAAGATTTTTGAATCTAGCAGTTAATTGGAAAGATTCTCACCCTAACTATATATATACTGATACCTGTGAAATAAGCAACTGCACTGCAGATGGTAAGCTGTAATAGTAGTTTCATGCTTGGAGTGCCTGTCATTCTGGTCTTCCAAATACGGGCTGCTTGTCATGACATGCCAGTTGCTGCTGTGTTGTCTCTCAGGTAGATGATTGTTCAAAAAGAAGGGGATAGTGAATGAAGGCAAGACACAGGAAAAGTAATATAGTGGGACTGTCCTGCTTCAAGGCTGTATATGGTTAAATTTTGGGACTTATGTGTAAACATAAGAAGTTTATAATTCTTTATGCCTATTTTTTAAAATATATTCTAATCTGTAAATGTTTTTTCATCATATTCTGTAGGGACTTAAAGTTCACCATATCAATACTTGATGAAAAATATCTGTTTCATGTTATGCCTAAGATGTTTGATATTCAGAAAGATAGTGAGGTTAAGCTTAACAGCCTAGGTTGTATGGTAATAACAATAAGCTTATCTTCTGGATGGTCAACAATCTAAGTTTGCAGACCAAAATTAGAGAAAAAGGAGGGCCGCAAGGAAAGCTAACATTTTGGCCCTAGCCTTCCAAGGTCAATTAAGACTCAGAACATATGAGAACTTGCACTGTAACGTCATGTAACTCAGTAGTGTCCCAAATTTTCTGATCAAGGAGATTATGGGGCCAAAGAGGAAAGTGATTGATGATGTAGAGTGTATCTAAGGAGAGTCACATGGAGATTAAACATTTTCTCAGGCCTTCACAGAGAGCACATTGGCCAAGCAATGGTCGTGACTCATCCACATGGCTGACACCGACAAATGTTCTACAGTCTGAGGTACAAGATCTCAAGATAAATCCTGAGGGGATTTCACTGACCTTCTCAGACCCAAAAGCTAAAACTCTTGTTGCATAGGTCATGCTTTACCTTGGTCTTAACCACCCAGCAGAAAAGTATAAAAACGAAATATAAGAAGTAAAGCCATGCTGTTATGTTGAGCTGTGGGGGACTCAGGTCAACAATTTCTGACATTGCCAGTGAAGCAGAAGTCTCAATACTGCTATGGGCTACTGGACTCTTTTAGAATATTTTGCTGAGTTTACACACCTATAATATTCAAATAACAGAACTTAACAAAAAAAGGGGATACAGATGAATGTCCATTTTGTATCTGTGTATTCAAAGTGTTTAGGATAGATATATAGTAACATTCTCTTAATGAATAGAGGGATTTGTTCTAATGGTGTTTGTGAATAGGATATCAAGTCAACATCTTGTACAGCTATTAACCACTAGGAAGACAGTATTCAATGTGTTAATTATTGAAACTGTCCTACCAATTTGGTTTGAAACTGTCTCATTGCTATTTGTTTCTCAATAAAACTATGCGAAAAAAGGAAAATAAATAACCAATAAAAAATAAGTAAAGAAAGCAAGTATTACCTTCAGAAGTCATAAAACACAGGCTGCAAGAATGTAGGGTAGGCAAATGACTTCAACCTGGGGGAAGCAGGGAAAGCCTCGTTAAGTGGTACCCCACACATAATGAGTGAAGAGCACATTGGTGGAGGAGTAAGATATTTTGTGAATTCCATGAGTAAAGTAAGGAAACTACAGCGCAACCAGGAACATCTTAGTTTTATGAATTTCTGGGTTCTTTCATAATTGCAGAGCAACTGGCATAAATATGAAATAACCTTTCCACTGACTAGTTGTCTTGTCCAAATAATATGTTCGACAAAAAGAAAATCATGGCAGCAGTCACCTGAGTATCCAGAGGTACACAAAGACACACATATACGGGTGTAATTGAGCCAGAAATTGAAATCAAAATTTTCAGTGTCTGTACAAGAACCTTCCTCCAGACCATGCTGAAAAAAAGTATATAAGCTCTTAAAGTTAGTTACAAACTATTCTTTTGTGTACAGAACTCAATATCATTAGAGGAAACTGCAGCAAGATCTTCATATCAGTCCTTTTTAGTCCTTTTCGGTCATGGAAATTATCTTCTGGGAGGTATTTATTATGTACAAAGAGTCAGATAATATTTTATAGCAAGGTATTGAGAAGGCAGTACATTATTTGGTATGTCCCCAAAATCCATAGAATACCTAGTTGTATTTCAGTATGATTAGACCAGAAGGTCCTTAAGTGCACACATGTTAGTTAATTATTTGCGTTGTGCCTAACTTTAGACATTTAACTATCTGAGCATATTTCATAAAAAATCACGGAGGATGTAAACCTTGAATTTAGACTTGGTATAAAAATCTGTTATTTTAATATAAATTATTTCCTTACCATTGGATGGAAAACCCATCCCATTCCATATTTAAATGAAAGAACTATTCTTTTATTCTTTGACCCATACTAATTTGTAAGTGACTGATTTATCAAAAGGAAATCTTTTACTCATCAGAAGCAATTTGAGATTTCTAAAGATCCTCTAGTTTTTTTCAGAGGTAAGTTCTCCCAAAGGTCTTTAACACCTGTTAAGTCTTTGTCCCACTAGATATGACAGTTGCTGTCAGTTGAGAGGAAATTTATTTTTAAAAGTGCTAAACCCAGCTTAAATAACTTTCTAGTCCTATTTAACTTTCATACAACTTCAATGAAAATATTTCAAGTCAGCATTTCAAATTCAACTGCCAAGACTCAGGTAATATTTCCAGGGATCAATCATACAGGCATGAAACACTGCAGCTATGCCTTCAAAGTCCTTTGAAAATATGTCTCATGGTATCTTTAGAGGAAAATATTCCAAAATGAAATGAAGAACTTCATTTTTCAGCTGAATTTTGTTTTACATATCGTACTTTCTTAGGTGTAGGTTGTGAATTTTAAAATATTTCTCTTTTTGAACTTGTGGGGATTGTAAAAGGCTACATCCCTAGTGAAAATTGGCTTGAGATAATTTCCTGAAAAACTTTTGTCAAGGTGTGAAGTTGTCACTTTGGTTCATGGTAGAACAAGGAGAATGTAATGCGTAATAATAACTAATGCCCCTTTAAAAACTAGCACCTCTTTCTGTTTTCTTATTCACAGATATTTCAAATGTGTTGAGGTACTGCATGAGCAATAGCCATACTTAGATAAATACAAGTATTTTTGTTACTGTACTCTCACACTCTCAAAATCAAATACACACTTGAGGTAGCTCAGAGTATTTCATATTCAATAAGCTACTAATGTATTTTGAATATGTATTCAGTGAAAAGTGTACATTCATAATGATCTAGCTAATATTATAAGTTTCTTACTGCCAGGACAGAAATAAATGATCTAGTAAAGTTTACCTGAAAAAAGGGTATTCTATCTTCTTTTATTAGGTTACAAGTTAAATTCATTGGCAGAATCCAGTAGCAAATTGATCCTAGGATTGCCTTTCACTTTTCACACCTGCATCTCTCTATAGCCTTTCCTACTACTTTTACATTTTGACTTGGGTCTTGAATTTGTGACTTTCTTTGGTGAAAAAAATAGCAGCAAAACCATTGCTAGCAAATGCTGTAAAAAAAAAAAAACAAAAAAAAAACAAAAACAAAAACACTTGCATGCCCCTTGCAAATTTCTGAACACCATCAATGCCACACAGAATCTGCTGAGTGAGGAAGAGACACATGTCCCAGTCTCCTCTGTCACCATAACCAGCATCCAGCTGACCATGGACCTATAAGCAATGAAAACTCGTGCTTTTTTATTTATTTTTATTAATTTTATTAAGAAACAAATAGCAATGAGACAGTTTCAAAACTTATTAGAAGGACAGTTTCATTAATTAATACATTGCATATTGTTGTCTTCATAGTGATTATTCATAGTATAAGATGTAGATATGATATCCTGTCCAAACACTATTAGTACAAATCTTTCCTCTCAATGAATTAAGAGAAAGTAGCTGTATATCTATCCTATCTATTTTGTATGTACAGATATAAAATGGTCCTTCATTTGTATCCTCTTTTTTGTTTAGTTTTGTCAGAGATGGGTATTCCATTATCATTTAAATATAGTAGGTGTGTGAATTCAGCAAAATAATCCAATATAGTCCAAAAGTCCATAATAGTAGTGGGTTATTCACAGGACTGGCAATGTCAGAAGTTGTTGACTTGAGCACTTTAGAGCTCATCATATTAATATGGCTTTACTTTCCATACCTCATTATTACACTTTTCTGCTGGGTGGCTAAGACCAAGACAAAGCAAGACCTATATAACAAGAAATATAACTTTTGTATCTGACATCGTTCAGATCCCCTCAAGATTTATCCTGAAACCCTGTACCGTGGTTTGTGGATCCTCTATCAGTGTTAGCCATGTGGATGAGTCATGGTCATGCTGTTTTAAGTGTCTGAGTCTGGAGGTTTTTCTACAATGATGGTGAACTAACATAGATCCTTTAACAAAGAACTTTTTCTAACATGATGGGCAGTGTCTTGCACAGTTAATTTGTGGCAACTATCGATCTATTTCTGCTCAGCAAATGACAACCCATAAGAATATACAGTATATAAAATTAAAGCTAAATTATATTGTTCTCAGTACCTTCTGTTGAAAGTAGTATCAGATTCCTGTTTGAGATGTCATATCCAGCTCTGAACCATACAAACCTGCCTTTAGAAAACAAGAACCACTTTTCATGCACAGCAATGCTGCTGAATGACCCAGGAAACAAAGGCTGCTACTGCTCTCTTAAATGGTTTAATGGTATATGTATGGAATGAAATGACCAGACTACAGTGTAGCCATGATGTTACATTTTGAGGGTGAAAGCAAAGCCAACTTCCAAGAATGACTTTTGAGAAAAAAGCAGGATTGTATTTGAGCACTGGGTAGCATTTTCTCTAAAAAATCATTGTCTTATTCTTCTTGATAAAAGTATTTGAGCTTAAGAAAAGTAAACCTGTAAAAACTTGTGAAAGAGAGTAACATTTGAAAATTTAATGTATATAAAAGATGTCTTTTGAATGCTAAGAGGTATTGAATCTCTAGACCTTAAAACTCATTTATGCCAACCCCATCCACCCCATTCAATTCTGGTTTTGTATTCCCGCCAAGAAAAGCCTAGCTCATCAGCTACTCTTCTACTACAAACACCTTCATTAATAGAAATGTTTGTGGAGAACTGTACCACTTAGTGAAATTTTGTTTATTAAAGTGTTTATCCATGTGTAGAGTCTTTTGTTATTTAATTGAAAGCCAGCTCCCTGGTGTGGCACAGGAGCAATCCAAGCTCTGTTCTGTAAGACTTCCAAGCATTAAAAGACGGCAGCCCTCCTGTCCACATGTTTGCCTGAGTTCTTTGTTCACCATGCAAAACGTGTCAGCATTCTTTGGTGGCAATTAACAGAAATAACTCCAGCTAACTCAGGAGCAGAGAAATTTTATTGGCAGGATATGAGGGATGTGAGGGACTTAGAAAATCCCTGGAAGAAGCAGCTTGGAAACTAAATGAACCCATGGTGGCCCTCTGGAGCTAGGAAAAAGGAAAAAGCAAAAGGCATTCCTTTAGAATAATGTTTGATCAAATTGGCCCTGTGGACTTAAACAGCACCCATGCTCAGGTTCTTCATCCTGCTATTCCAGGAAAAAGCAGTTGTGTCTGACTCTTATAGCTTCAGTCACAGGCCCAGGGGAAATGCCTATGACTGCAGAGAGTGCAGCTCCACCAGGATGAGACCTGTGGGAACAGGTCTACCTTCAAAAGAAAGTGTTACTGGTAATGAAAGGAAAATGGATGTGAAGGAGTCAGTAACAACAGTTTAAAGTGCAAACGTTAAAAAAATAAAAATAAAATGCAAATGTTGAGGATGATTCCTTCATTTATACATGGAGAGGCTTTTCCCCATGTATCATACTATGTCCTTGGCTGCTCTATTTGTAAATGTAGTATATTTCTACCCTGGTGAATGAAGAGCTTGGGCAAGCCTAGGAATAGGAGATACTGCCTTTTAATATTAGGAATTGTTGGGTTGGCCTGATAGCTCAGCAGACTATAAAGCACCTGCTTAGCTAGAGCGCAGTGGCAGGTGTTCTATCCCTGGCATGCTGTGCTGGCCCCACCCCCGGGGTGCACTGAGACAGTGATTGAGACTGGGCATGGTGGTGCACGCCTGTAATCCCAGTACTTGGGAGGCTGAAAATAGGAGAATCACTACAAGTCTGATTTGTGTAGTGAGACCCTGTAGACCCTGCACTAAATACAAAATAAATAAATAAATAGAAACTGTTACATGAAAAAGCATGTAGTTTTCATGTGCCATATCAAGGATCTAGCTTAAAAAAATTATAAATGGGTAAGCATATGACTCAATGATAAGACTGTGTCTTCCATAAATGAAGCCCTGGGCTCATCCCCCTGTACTTGGGACAAATATTATAGGCTAGAGATGGTGACATATGCCTGTAATCCCAGATACTCGGAGGGTGAGGAGGAGGTTTACAAATTTGGATATAGCCTAAGCAACACTCATTTCAAAATAATAAACAAGGGATGCAGTTCCATAAACACACACACACACACACACACACACACACACACACACAGAGGGCTCTACCTATAGATGAAGATTTTAATACATAAAAATCTCCTAAACGGTGTAATTCATGAAGGTTTTCCATTAGTGGAGTTTCTACCACAGACGAGCATTTGGTGAGTTATAATTGTTTCTTTGAACAGATTCAAGATAAGAACCAGACTGGGGTCAGTATAAATGATTTTTAAGATCTAGAGATTCAATAATTCCTTGGTCTCAAACAACAGCTTTGTTTGTTTATTCATTGGCTTCATTTTTTGAGATGGGTCTTGCTTTATAGTTCAGGCTGGCCTTGCCCTCACTAGGAGGTCCAGCCTGGCCTGGAGCTCTCAGCAGTCCTCCCTCTGACTGGCTGCCGAGTGCTGTGATTGCAAGAATGCACCACCACACCCAGCTAAGTGACACCTTTCCCACTGCTTACACTTCAAATGTAACTCGGGGCACCTTTTCATTCAGTGTCCATTAAGAATAAGTTTGAAGTAAAATTACATCCTACTAGTAAGTGGCTCATTGTTTCTCAGTGGAGGAATTTCTTCCCTCGTTCTGGGTGCTTGACATTCATTAATGCAGCCCAAGATTAGGTCTACATTTTTGGCAATCTCACCAACCCACTGAAGGAAACTGAGCGCAGCATCACTTACAACTTATGAATTCAAATTCTCACTGTTCTCTAGCCTGGGCCACATCATCCCCTCAGCCTTGACATACCGTCTCTCTCCACCTAGTTGTATTCTGCTTTCTATTTTGGCATAATGAATTCTTCTTTTTGTTTCAGATTTCCCTTCTGTTCTCACTTACTTAGATCCCCTTTTCACAGGCTCTTATAATACTACATATTTCTCTTTTAAAACCATTATATGCACTTCTCTTTTATTTAGACATATGATCATTTTGCCTCACATTAGTCTAAAAATAAAATCAACATTTCTCACGTGACTTAGCCCAAGCATCAGCAAATCAACTAATCTCTTACTATTTTACCTCCCCTGTAAACAGCCAGGAACACACACATCTTGTTACGTCCCTGGGGCCTTTACTCTTAATATTTGTTCTACTTTGGAATCGTTTCTCATTCTTTGAAAGGATGACTCTCATCAACTCAGTCTTAGCTCAAATAGTACCTCATTTCTCATATTATGTTGCTACATATTTGTTGAATTACTCTACTTATACCTCTCTGGAGACACTGATAGCTGAGAGCTTCTTTGGACGTTCTAGCTACTAAGAGGCAGCAGCTACTGGGATATCTTTAACAAAGAAATGGTCCTCCTCTATGGGAAGTGGTCATCCTCTTTGACCCAGCACCCAACTTCTGAAAGGATACACACAAAGCAGTGAAAGACAAAGAGAACCCTGCGTAGGCAGCCAGATAAGCCAATCAGCCCTGTTGATACATCGGGGTGACAGATGTCACAGCCAGATTGTCTTTACATCTGATATGTTAATATTTATATCTGTGAATAACATTTGTTATCATATTCAGACTGCTATATTTATGACTGAAAATGCATACTGAGCCTTTCCTTTCATCTTTGTATTATCAGGAAAAGTAAACCTGTTTTCTTTACCACCAATCTAAGTAGTCAGCAATTCCTTTGGAGAAATGTGGTTATATGCAAGACTAAATCTACATAAAAATTTAACTGGAATCTAGCAGTTTTCTCAGGCCACCAATAAGTTCTGAAAATCTAATGCAAATAAATATGACTTCAAATTGTACTTATTTCCCACCAGATTGCTTAATAATTGTGTTGTTCTTTGTATTCAGTGTCCTGTAAGAATGAGTTAGTTTGAAGTAAAATTAGAACCTGCTAACAAGTAGTTCATTGTTTCTCAGAGTTCAAGGAGTAAAAAAACAGCCTAGGAATCTTCATACAATGCAGATTTTTCTTTCTTTTTTTTTTGTGGAACTGGGGATTGAACTCAGACCCTTGCACTTGTCAGGGAAGCACTTACACCACTGAGCCATCTCCCTGACCCCTAAAGAGTGGCCCATACAGGGAACTTCAGATTTTGATGCAAAGTTCTGGTCTGGATTCTGAGATTCTGCTTTTCTTAAAAGCATCTATACATTGACCCATAAACTAAGCACTGAGTAAAGGACTGGATAATCCAGGCTAATGATAATAAACATCAGGCTAGTGTAATTATAGTTTTCAAAGTACTTCTTTATAAATTAATTTTAAAATACTTAGAAATGCCCTAAACTTTGTCTGTACATGAAAAAAAAATGGAAGTTTAGAAAACTTGCAATTTGGAAGGCTGGCCAGATAGTTCGACAGATTAAAGCACCTGCTTAGGCAGACACAGGGGTTGGGGTCTGATTCTGGGTCTGTCATGCAGGCCCCACTCCTGGGGTGCACTGAGATAGCAATTGAGACTGGGAGTGGTGGTGCAGCCCTATAATCCCAGCACTTGGGAAGCTGTAAACAGAAGGATCACTATGAGTCTGTTCTGTGTAGTGAGACCCTTAGACACTGTACTAAATTTTTAAAAAACCTTGCAATTTATCTATAACTCAGCAACCAATGCACTGCTCAAATGGAGATTTATCCATGTATCTTACTCTAAGAATGGCAGTACCATACACAGCATCACATCACTGTGTAGACCAATCTTATCCTCTCCTCTACAACAACTTCCTTTATGCTTTTCTACACATCACATCCTATTATAGGGTCTAAGGGTAAAGCAGTGAATAAAAAAAGTCTTACTATGCTGTTTAGCTTGTGTGATTCTATTAAAATATGTCATAATTAAGATGTGAAATTATAAATTTAAGGCATGATCACATTTGCATCATCAATTAAGCTTATTGGTACAGTTTAGATATACATAATGACCACATTCATTATATGGAACTTATACTCCTATACCCTGGTTCTTATTTTTCCTCACTCTCCTCTCCCCTATTCGGCCCTTTTCCCCCCTTCTTATTTGTAAAAGCTTTGTTTCCTTTATTTATCTTTTTTTACTTTATTATTTTCTTTTCCTTTCCTTCCTTTACCCTTCCCCTTTCCCTCTCTCCTTCCCATTTGAATGTTTTCTTCCTACTTCACGATATTTAGTATGCATGTATTTACACTTTCAGTTTCCTATACCAGAGAAACAATGAAATATTTACACATATATGTCCAATTATTTTCCCCTACGAGTATAATGGGAATTTTGGCTGCCTCTAACATTTAGCTGTTATGAACTGTTCTGCAATGAACATGGGTGTGCATGTATGACTGTGGTATGACACTTTGAAACCATTTGGGAAAATAACAAGAAGAGTGATAGCCTAGTAAAATAAAACCTCTAGTCCTAGTTTGTTGAGGAATCGCCACACGCAGTAGTTGTACCAGTCTACACTCCCACCAATTGTGGAGAAAGATTCTTTTACTTCCCCACAGCCCAGACAGCATTTTTTTATTGGTTGATTTCTTGATAATAGCCATTTTTTTGGGAGTGAAGTGGAATTTCAGGACCTCTTGAATGGCTAGTCATGTGAAAGATTTTTTTCATACGTTTATTTTACATATACTTATATTTTTTAATCTGAGAAGTGTGTATTCATCTTGGATGCCCATTTTTGGAATGGACCTTTAAATTTGGGGGATTGACTGTTTTTGATTTTTAATTTGGTCAGAGGAAAAGCCGGGAAATTTTTTTTTTTTCTGGACTGTGGGTGGTCTCTTTATTCTGTTGCTGATTTATTTTAGTGTGCCTTTTTTACTGTTAAAAGCTTTTTAGTATGATGAGACCTCAGTTGTCAATACTCTGTGATATTTCCTGTATAAGTGCAATTTTGTTGATAAAATCTCCTGCCTCTTCTCTCTTCACGCTTTGTGTGATGCGCTGGTTGGAACCGAGGGCCTTGTACATGGAAGGCAAGAGTTCTACCACTGAACCACATCCTCAGCTCTCTTCCAGCAGATTTACTGGTTTTGTTTTAGTATTTAGATCTTCAATTCATTATGATTTTAGTTTACTGCATAGTCTTCAGCATGTGGAGAGAGTTTTTCCAACATCATTTAATAATGAGGCTGTCTTTCCTCTAGTAAGGTTGTTTAGCCTCCTTATCAAGATAAGGTGGTTGAGTGTATTTGGAGTTGTTTTTGTTTCATTTTTGTACATGATTCCATTGATCCCCAGGTCTATCTCTCTCTCTTTTTTTTGGCCAGTACCATGCTGTCTTTACCACAGTAGCTCTGTAGTATAGTTTCATGTCAGGAATTGTGATCTCCCCTATCTTGCCTTTGTTGACCAGAATTGCTTTTGCTATTCTATGTCTCTTCTGCTTCCAAATGAATTTTGGTTATGTTTTCTCTAGTTCTGAGAGGTATGTCTTTGGTATTTTCATTGAGGTTTTCCTAAAGCTGTATATCATTTTAGTAGTATGGTCACTTCCATTATAATGCTTCTTCTTACCCAAGAGCAAGGCATATCTTTCTATTTTCTGATATCCTCCTCCATCTCCTATTTTCAGAGTACTGTAATTTTCAATGTAAAGATATCTTACTTCCTTTGTTAGACTGATTACTAAGAATTTAATTTTGTTATTTTATTGCAAATGGCATGGTTGTCCTGAATTCTTTCTCAATTAAGTTTTTGTTTGTGTATAGAAATACAATTGATTTTTCAGTGTTGATTTTATGTCCAGCTATGCAACTGTAGTTGGTGACTAGATCCAGAAGTCTTTATGGTGTTTTTGAGATCTTCTATATAGAGTAGTATATCATCTGAAAATAATGATAGGTTAACTTCTTCCTCTTCTATCTTCTATCTTTATTCATTTTATTTATTTTTCTTGTCTAATTGCTCTGGCTAATATTTCTAGAACAATATTGTATAGGAACGGTGATGGTAGACAGCTTTACCTTGTACCTAGTTTTAGAGTGAAACCTCTCAGATTTTGTATATTTAATATGATATTGGCTGTTGGTTTGTGTTGTAGTCAGGATTTATAAGAGGAAAGATTTAATACAGGGCACATATGACTCACAGGATTTTGTAAATAATATTCACACAGAGTCAAATGCAAAGTATGTGGGAAATCTGTGCACATACCAGAGGTGCAGAGACTTCAGCTCATGGCATGAATCCCACAGTAATATCCTGCCTGAATATAGCTGAAGACTGAGAGCCCATGGCAATGTCCTCCATGAGTCCAACTGGAGGCCCAGTGCCTACAACAATGTCTCATGCAAGTCTGTACCAAAGATCTCCCCTTCAAGGGCCCTAAGGGCTGTGGTGAAAGTGAGAAAGTCTGTGCCAGCAGGATGAAGGATCTGTGTCCCCAGCCTGAGAGATCTGTACTGGATCCAGGAAGCAGTGCTGGAGGTAGGGATCAGAGCTTCCCCCAAGAGAGTCACAGTCATATTCAGCAACAGCAACGACTTGAGCTCCTCCAACGATAAGAGTAGCTGAGTTCATATCAGGGAAATCAGTGTGGCAAGAAGCTTCTCCAGGAGAATCAACATCTTCCACTCCAGTTCTCCTTTTTATGCTGTTGGCAACAATCCATAGGTGAGTTTCTACCCACAGTACCATGATGATCCAGTTCATCTAGATGGTTCCATTTGACCATTAGTCAATCCAGCAGTTTCTCATAAATTGTTTACCCCCTCCCCAAAAAACACTTTAAGACAATGACCATCTATTCCAATTTTCTTTTTTTTTTAAACACTTAACAGAGACGACATTTATTGTGCAATTTTTATCCCCAACAGAACATGTAGCATTCTAGAGGTATATGAGGTAATAAAATCAATACTCCAATTAGGACACCTGAAATAATTGGCTCTAGTACCAAATGTCTCTTATAATTAAAAATATTGAATGTTTTAAAAACTCCTAACATTTTAAGTTCCTAAAAGAAATATGCCTAACACTTAAAAAACAACTTACTTTTCTATATAAATTGTTCACAAAAATTTTTTTTGCTATTCTATACTACACTATGCATTTATAGTTTTATTAACATCTCCCTAGTGGGTATGAACTCTTCACAGTACGATCAAATAGAAATTATTCATAGAGAACCCACAAGACTCGCACAATAAAAATACTAGGATCAATGGATCTGTCAGTTTCTCCACAAGTGTTCATCATAGAAAAGAGAGTAAAGGCAAATTGGCCCCAGTGTTAGGCTGCTACATAGAGTTCCAGAGAAGACAGACACAAAGGTGAGGCCTAAACTGGTCAGGGTCACGCTGCACCTTGAAGGTTCATGAGCCATTTCTGACAGGCCTAGTTCCCAAGCACAAGCCAGGCCCCTCGTGACCTCGGCAAGCTCTTGAACTTAAAGCCAAAGAGATATTAAAGCCAAAACTGCACAAAATAATCAACAGATAACTGTATTTTCCTGAAAAAAAAATCTTCACAATTGTCACAGTGACATCATGTAAGAAAACCCTCTTCCAAACCAGACGCATCAACTCCAAGGCTACAAAAATTACAAATGTGAGAAGGAACAGGACACTGGCTGATGCCCAGTGCCATTCACTAATTTCAGGTTTTTTTCTTTTACAGTTCTATACTGGGTAACTATCGAACAAATGTGAATAAACTAGTGGTTTTAATTTCCCCACTTTAAAAAAAGTTGTCAGGTCTTCATCACAGGATCTTACATAGGTCAAGCCTTGTTAGAAGCCCAGCACGTCCAGAGCACTCACACTCTGCTCTTGTTCCAGAATCAGTACACTTTAGAAATAATTTTTAGTAACAGAGATACTAACTTCTCCTCAATGGCACTTGACAGTTTCTATCATGAGTGGGTGTTGGGTTTTATCAAGTGATTTTTCTGCATCTATTGAGATGATCATGTGGTGTTTCTCCTTTCATCTGCTGCTATGGTGTACTACAATCATTGATTTGTGCATATTGAACCATCCCTGCATTCCTGGGGTAAATCACATATGGCCTTGGTGCATAATCTTCTTGATGATTTGCATCTATGTTCATTAAGGTGATTGGTGTGTAATACTCTTTTTGCTTGGATCCCTTTCTGGTTTTGATATTAGGATAACACTTACTACCAGGAATGAATTTGGGAGCATTTATTCCCTTTCAATTTCATTAAAGTTTTAAGAGCAATGGCATTAGATATTATCTAAACTTCTTATAGAATTCAGCAATGAATCCATCAATACCTAGGTTGTTGGCAGGTTTCTAAATACTTCTCCAAGTTCATTGATACAGTCAATGAAATTTTATTTAAAATTTGTATATATCTTCTTGATTCAATATATATATATAAATATATATATATATATATTATATGGATATACATGTATACTATATACACAGATATACGTATATACAATATATATGTACATATATTATATATATAGATATATACAAATATATGGCTATCTCTATATATATATATATATTTATATATACATATATAATCTGTACAGTTCTTCTGTGTTTTTCATCTTATTACATAAAGGTTCTGTTTTTATTTGAACCAGTGGAAGCAAAAACAATTAGCAAAGACAAAGACATATCCTGATAATATGCACAGGATAGTTTCAACACTACATATGGTACATATTTTCAAAACAGAAATAGCAAATTAACAATGGTTGCTATATTGCATATTTTTTATCATCAAACCTGTTACTCAGATTAATAGATACAGGTGGGGGCCAGGGAGATAGCTCAGTAGAATAAGTGCTTCTCTGGCAAGCACAAAGGTCTGAGTTCAATCCCCGGTTCTGCAAAAAAAAAAAAAAAAAAAAAATAGATACAGGTTTGCAAGACTGGACAAATAAATATTAACACTTGCTTTTAATAATGTTAATTTTTTTCTTGAACCTTTCAGTTTATTAGTTTTTAATTTATTTTAAAGAGAGTATAATAATAATTGATAAGACATTAAAAACAATACACATTTAGAAGAACAAGATGAGAGATATTCAACCATGGTTATTGCACATTGTTTTCTTTGATGTAGTTGCTCAGATTGCAGATACTAGTCTGTAGAGTTAGTCAAAGTGAAAGTTTTAAACATGAGCTACTATTTTCAAGATACTTATGGAAATTAGTAGTCACCTCAGCTGTCCTATATTTATACTTCCATAAATCTTCCCCTTGTTTGCATAGGTTCTGATGGTATCTGGATTTCTACATGACCTGTGGTAATTTCATAATTCTCATTCCTAATTGCATGGATTTGAGTCTTTTCTTTCCTTTTTTTTTTTTTTTTTTGATAATTTTTGCAAACAGTTTATCAGTTCTATTTAGTCTTACAAACAACCCACGTTTTAGTTCATTAATTCTTTGTATTATTTTTCTTAGTCTCATTTGCATTAATTTGTGCTCTAATCTTCAGTTTCCTCCCTTGTAAAAGTTTTGGGTTTAACTTTCTTTTTATTTTCTAGAAGTGTGTGGTTCAAAATTAGATCGTTTATATGAGCTCAATCTGTTTTTCTGATCTGAGAATGCAACACTACATATTTCCCTCATAAGTCTGATTTCACTGTGCCCTATAATTCCAGTATATTGTACACCATTATCATTTATCTGTAGATATTGTTTAATGTCTTCCTTAATTTCACTTGTAAGATTGGTTTTTCAGGATTGTGGTATTTAATCTCCATGTGTTAATGTAGCTTTTATGGTTTCTTTTGTCATTGATATCCACTTTCATCCTACTACGATCTGATAATATGCACAGGACAGTCTCAGTTCCTTTGTATTTATTTAAGTAAGTTCTGTGACCTAGTATGTTGTCTCTTTTGGAGGATGTCACTTCCACAGCTGAGAAAAAAATGTTCTGGGATGGAACACTTTGTAAATATGTCCATTTATTTACAGTTTTGGCTTCTTTCTGTTATTTCTTTGTTTTATTGTTTAGTTTATCTTTCTATTTGTGACAGTTGAATACTGAGGTCCCCATTACAATTGTGTTATTATTTATTTGATTTTTCATGTCCATTCATATTTGTTTTATAAATATGACTATGCTGGTATTTGGTGCATATATATGTATGATTGTCATCTCTTCTTGCAGCTTTCACTTAACAAGATGAAGACATTCTTAGTCTCTTTTGATCAATCTTAAGTTGAAGTTCACTTTGTCTGAAAATAGAATAGCTATCCCTGCTTTTTTCCAAGCTCCTGTCATATGGAATATAGTTTTTCATCATTTAATCTTCTTTTTGTATAATTATCTACAGATAATACAAAATAGTATTGTTATGGTCTGTGTCTAGGTGTCCCCCCAAAGCCTCATGCATTTATGGGGCAGCTTCTGGAGTGTGTGATTGATTATTGTGGGTGTGGGTGCTGCACGTGTCCTGGGGCAGATCATTTGCATTACAGTGTATGGAGGGGAGAAAGGCTAGCTAGCTCCCTGAGTTTCTGCCACTCCCCTTGCTCTCTGCTCTTTGCTGCTGCCATGGAAAGTTGCTCTGTGTAGTGTGCTGCTCTGCCTTAGAGCCAGCTTAGTGTGTACTGAAACCTCTAGTAACTGTAAGCTAAAAAAACTTTTCCTTCCTTCATTTGAGTGTCAGGTATTTATACCAGCGATGAGAGAAGATTAACTAAAACAAGTATTAAAAAACAACATTAGAAATGATATGGAACTTAAACCAAGAAAAAAAAAATTCTACAGTGGTTGCTATATTACATAATGTTGTCTTCAAATTAGCTGTTCAGATTACCAGATATAAACATGAAAACTTAGTTTAAAAAAATAAAAGATAAAAAGTTATAGGGGGCTGGGGAGATAGCTCAGTAGAATAAGCATTTGCCTGGCAAGTGCAGGGTCTTGAGTTCAATCCCCAGTACCACATAAAAAAAAGTTATAGGAAATTTAAAAGGACTAGAAAAAAATCAAGCATAAACTACCCTGTTCTGTAAACCATCAAACATCAGCAGTATATTTACCCAAGCCATCCTACATACATACATACATACATACATCTCTTTCCCCATATTCCTATCCTTTTCCTCCACCCATTGTTTCCTCCTCCTTGAACAGATTCTTTCCCTTTCACAGTATCTACTCTACCATTCAGATTTTATTTACTCTTTCAGGATCTTACACTAATAAATCAGCATGATGTTTGTGTATGTGGTTCTTATTTATTTCACTTATGAGTATGGCTTCTAGTTGCATCAATTTATATATAAAAGTCTCAAGTTTCTCTTTTTTATAGCTGTGTAATACTCCATTGTGTGAAAATGCCACATCCTTTTTATTCATTCCTCAGTTGATGAGCATTTGAACTGTTTCCAAGATTTAGCTATGATGAATTGTCCTACTATAAACATGGGTACACATATAATGTTTTCATTTCATTTCAAAAGATACCCAGGGGAGGAATAGATGGAATGAATGAGACTTCCAATCCTAGGTTTGGATTGGAAATCCCCACACTGATTTCCATAGAGATTGTACCAGTCTACACTCCAACCAACTGTATAAAAGGATTCCTTTTCAACACAGCCACTACAGTATTTGTTACTTGTTGTCTTCTCAATGATAGCCATTCTTTCCAGGGTGAGATGGAATCTCAGTGTTGTTTTAATTTCCATATTTTTGAATAACCAATGATGTTGAAATTTTTTTCATATATTTATTTGCCATTTGTATTTCTTCATCTGTGAAATCCATATTCATCTCAGATGTCCATTTTTAGATTGGGTCTTTGAATTTTGGGGGACTGATTTTTCTAATTCATTATATGTTCTGGAAAGAAGTCCTTTGTATGACAGTCAACTATAAAATTTTCTGAGTTTGTGTGTTTTCTTTTTACCCTGTTGGTAATTTCTTTCGATGTGCAGAAATATTTCAAAAATATGAGATCCCATTTGTTGATTCTTTGAAGTATTTCCTGTGAAGTTTGGTTTTTGTTCACAAACTCTACCCATCCATTTGTCTCTAAGATTTCTACCTACTTTTTCCTCCAGAAGATTTAGTGTTTCTATTTTAATATTTAAATCTTTGGTCTATCTTGATTGGAATTTAGTGCATGGTGAGAGACATGAGTCTAATTTTAGCCTTCAGCATGTGGAAAGCTAGTTTTTCTAGCAACATTTATTAAAGCGGCTATGTTTCTTCCAGTGAACATGTTTGGCCCCTTTGTCAAAGATAAGATAGATGAATGTGTTTGTAGTTGTGTCTCCATCTTCTAAACTGTTCTAGTGATCCTCAGGTCTGTTTTTTTGCCAGTACCATGCTGATTTTATCACAGTCACTTTGTAGTATCATTTCAAGTCAGTAATTGTGATGCCTACTGTCTTTCTGTTGTTGTACAGGATTGTTTTTGCTATCCTAGGTCTATTCAGCTTCCAAATGAATTTTAGGAATGTTTTATCCAGATCTGTGAGGTATAATAATGGTATTTTAGTCAAGACTGCATTGAACCTGTATAACAATTTTGGGAGTATGGTCATTTTCACAATGTTTGTTCTTCCTGTCCAGGAGCAAGTAATATCTTTCCATTTTCTGAAATCATCTTTGATCTCTTTATTCAGAACACAATAATTTCTACTATATAAATAATTTACTTCCTTTGTGAGATTGATAGCTAAGTACTTCATTTTGGGAGGATTTTATTATAAAAGGTATTGTTTCTCTAATTCTTTTCTTTCTTTCGTTGTGTAGTCATTGTTTGTATATTGAAATACTATTGATTTTTAAGTTTTGGCTTTGTATCCTAATATGCTATTGTATATGCTTACTCAAACTATAAGTCTCTTGGTGGAGTTTTTTGAGTTTTCTATTTAGAGTATCTTGTCACCTGCAAATAATGATAATTTCAGTTCTTCCTTTGAAATTATTATTCCTTTTATTTCCTTAATGATAATTTCACTACCTTTCAAATTATTATTCCTTTTATTTCTTTCTCTTGTCTAGTTACTCTGACTAATGTTTCCAGAACTGTATTGCACAGCAGTGGTAACAGTGGGCATCCTTGTTTTGTTCCTGATTTTAAATTGAAGGCTTTCAGTTTTTGTCCATTTCGTATGATGTTGACTCTTAGTGTGTCATAGATGGCTTTTATCAGGTTGAAGTAAAGCCCATCTATTCCAGTTCTCTGTAGGATTGTATCAGAAATCAGTGTTGGACATTGTTAAAAACTTTTTGTCTTTGGCTCTGTTGATGTGGTGTACTACATTTATGAATTTATGTATATTGAACCATTCCTGTATTCCTGGGATGAGTCCCATTTGGTCATGACACATGCTCTTCTTGTTAATTTGCAGCATTGCTTACAAGTTTTTTTATTGAGGATTTTTGTTTCTATGTTCATTAGGAAGATTTTCTTATAGTTCTCTTTTTTGGTCGGTTCTTTCTCTGATTTTTATATCAGAGTAACACATGCCTCTGGGACTGAGTTTGGGAAAATTGCATCCCTTTCAGAAGATTTTGAGAAGAGCTGACTTTAAATCTTCTCTAAATTTCTTGTAGAATTCAGCTGTGAATCCTTCAGGACCTAGGCTTTCCTTTGTGCATATGTTTTTTATTACATTTTCAATTTTATCCACTAATATTGTATTGTTCAGAATTTTTATATCCTCTCTGAATAAGTTTTGGTAATTCATATGTATCTAGGAATTTGTCCATTTCTTCAATTTTTCATCCTATGACAATCAAGATTTTAGACATAGATGATAATCTGAGTTTCTATAGGGTCTATAATTATTTTGCTCATTTCATTTCTTACTGCATGAATTTGATTTCTTTCTTTCAATTTCTTGATAAAGTTGGCTGGTGGGGGTTATCAGTTTTATTTATTCTTTTAAAATAAGAATTATTCAATCCATTAATTCCTTATATTATTGTCCTTGGCTCCATTGCATTAATTTCTTGTCTGGTCTTTCCTAGTTTCCCACATTCTTTGGTCTTTGGGCTTGACTTGTTTTTCTCTTTTTTAGGAGTTTGAGGTGCAGCACAGAATTTTTTTTAGCTCCTTCTGTATGTCTGATATGAGAATTTACCACTATAAATGTCCCTCTTAAGACAGCTTTCATTGCATCACACAAGTTGTAGTAAGTTGTATCTGTATTTTCATTTGATTTTAAATATTGTTTAATTTCTTCTTTATTTCCTCTGTGACCCATTGATTGATTGTTCAGAAGGATGTTATTTAATTTCCATGTGTTTATGGAGTTTTTCCTATTACTTATGTTAATAACTTCCAATTTCATTGCACTATGGTCAAATAAAATGAATGGGATAATTTTAATTCCTTTGCATTTACTAAATGCACACATTTACTAAATGCACACATGCTCTGTGTGCTTGTATATGGTCTATTTTGGAGAATGTGCCATGTGAAGCTGAGAAGAATGTGTGTTTTGACATTGTTGGGTAGAACACTCTGTAAAGGTCTACTAAGCCTATTTGTTCACAAGTTTGGTTCAGTTCTGTTATTTGTTTGCTGATTGTTTTTCCTAGTTGATCCATCTCTTAATGACAGGTGAGTGTTAAAGTCCCCTATTACAATTGTGTTATTCCTCATTTGCTATTTAATATCTGTTAATATTTGTCTTATGTAATTGGATGCTCCTATATTGGGTGTATATACCTCTTCTTCTTGCAGTTTTCCCCTAACAAGAATGAAGTGACCTTCTTTATCTCTTTTAATCACTCTTAGTTTGAAGTTGACATTGTTAGCAACTGGAATAGCTAACCCTGATTTTTTCTGGGTTGCTGTGTCATGGAATATTGTTTCTCATCCCTTGACTTTCCATCTGTGAATTTCCTTCTCAATAATATGTTTCTTGTATACAAAATATTGTTAACTTTTCTTTCTTTATCTACTTTGCCAGTCTGCTTTTTCTGATTGGTGAATTGAGGCCATTCATAATGATGGTTATAACATCTATGTATTGGCTTATCTATGTCATGTTATTTTTCTGTCATATGTGCCCTATTTTTTCCTCTGATTAATTGTTTTCTCTGCTTGGTAGTTCCTTTCTATTGTTATTCTTCAAATAATAGTCATTTCCTTCACTTTCTAAAATATTGTTCAGTATGTTTTTAGGATTGGTTTGCTGATTATGAATTTCTTTAGTAGTTCTATATCATGGAAGTAATTTATCTCTTCATTAAATTTGACAGATAGATTTTTATGGTATGTCAATCTGGGTTGGAAATTGTTTTCTTTCAGGACCTCAACTACTTCACTCTATGCTCTTCCTGATTTGTTGGTTTATGTAGAGAAATCTGCTGAGATTCTGATGGCCTTTCAATTATAGGTGATCTGTTCCTTTTCTCTAACAGCTTTTAATATTCTATTCTTTTGCTGAATTTCTGGCCCCTTGATTATTATGTGTCTAGATGTAGACTTATTTTGATTATTAATTGGAGCTCCATATGTGTCACTTAACTGCATATCAAATTCTTTTCCTATACTTAGGAAAATTTCTACTGCTACAACTGAAAATAGTCTTGTCATTCATGCTGACTCTTGCTGTTTCATTGACACCTAAACACCTATGAGTCTTATACTGTTTGTGTGGGGGGAAGGGGTGTGTGATTTTCTTTTTGCATCATCTTGTAGCTGCTGAATTGTTATTTCCTGATTCCATTTTATTTTTAAGAGATATTTCCTTTCATTTTACTAGCTGCAATGCTATCTTCAAGATCTGAAAGACTATCTTCAATTTCATTCAAGCGATTTTGCCAGCTTTCAATGGAATTCATAACGTCCTGAATATTTTCTTAAATCTAGAGTTCTTTTCTCTATTGTTTATTCAATGTTTTCATATTTTTTTATTCTCCTTTATTTTTTATCTATGCCTTCCTTATATGTGCCAAGCAATTCTTTCATGATTGTTGTCATTTTTACCTGAGAGATTATGATATGATTTCTTTTGTACCCTGATGTAGTTGTTTCTCTACTTCAGTTACTATGATTTCAGAAATTTCAGGTCTGTGTCTTGCATATAATTCTATGTCTTTGTCTCCTGGATTAGTTCTGGTTGGGCTGGAGGTCTGTGATTACCTTTTACTCCTTCATTTTGACACTTTTGAAGCTCCCAGTGTTCACCTGGATTTGGCAGCCATGAGGGGGATGGGGCATGGGTCAACAAGGTTCTCATTGTATAAGGTTCAGCATGGTTTCCACCACAATGAGAGGACACAAGCCACAGCTCAGTGAGGCTCCAAGAATGATGCATGTGGCTGAAGCACCACAAACATCTGGCAATAGTGGATGGGGACAAGTTAGGGCTCAAAACTGCTCTCACAATTTGGGGGTGGGGTGTCACTCAGCAAAGTATAGCCAAGATAGCAGCTGTCTGGTGTCTGCCTGCCTTCTGTGATTTTGGGATAGGCCCCCACAGATCAGCAAGTCTTCTGCGCCAGTGGTAGGCACAGGCCAGACTCCTCACCATTTGACTTTCAGTCTATGCATATCTTTTTGAGTTAACTATGTGTCTCAGTTACTTTTCTCTTATTGCTGGGAAAAAATAATCAACACCTAAAATTAAGGAAGGAAAAGTCTATTTAGCTCAGTTTGTGGATGTTTCAGTTCATACTTGGCTGGCTTCAAGGCAGAGTGGCACATGGCAGAAGACAGCAGTTCATGGCAACAGAAAAGAGCAAAGTACAAAGGGAGGAGCAGCAGCAGCTGCCTCTCTCCTTTCTTTATATTATAAGCAAGCTATCCTGGGGTAGGGTTGTAAAACTCACTTAATGCCCAAACTCTCCTCTTGCACTGGATAAGAATGTTTAGAAAATAATCCTGGCTTCCCAGAGTCTCTTAATTAACTTCTAAACTTCTCAAGTTGATGCAATGTATCAATCAGTATACTGTGTTTCCTGAATACAACAGAATTGTTGGACCATGTTTCTTAATTATGCCAGTGTGTGTTGTTGATTGCTTAACTGAGACCATCTATATTGATGGCTATATTGATGGTTAAAACTGATATGCATTGGCTAATTCTGATCATTACTTTCCTGTTGTTGATTCCCTGTCTTTCCCTTCTGTTTAATTGCTTGTCTTGCCTAGTATCTCCTTTCTCTTGGTGTTCTTCAAGTTGTGATCTTTGTTATGTCTTTCTAAAATATCCTTTATAACCTTTTGTAGTTAATTTAGTGGCCATGAATTTCTTCAGTTGTTATTTGACATAGAAGTACCTTATTTGTCCATTAATTCTGAAAAATAGTTTCACAGGGCACATCAATATGTGTTAGAAGTTCTTTTCTTTCAAGGTTGAAGTACTTCACTCTGCTATCCTTGCTTTCAGGGTTTGTTTGAGAATTCTGCTGTGATTCTAAAGGGCTTTCCTTTTAGGTGACTAGTTTCTTTTCTCTAATAGCTTTTAGTAATATGTTCTTGTGCTGAATTTCTGGAATCTGATTATTGTATGCCTTAGTCCAGATGTATTTTGACCATGGACAATTGGAGTTCTGTGTGTCTCACTTACCTATATGTCAGATTCATTTTCTATGTTTGAGAAGTTTTCTGCTATTACTTTTGTAAACAAATTTTTTATGTCATTTGCATTGACTCCTGCTTTTGCCAGGGAGTCCCAGTCAATCTTGCATTGTTCTTCATTATATCATCTTCCAGCTGTTTTAATGATTTCTTCATGTCACTTGCTATTTTGAAGAAGTTATACTTTACATGATCACTAATTGTATTTCTGTACTTTAGATCTGATATCCTGTCTTTCATTTGTTCAGTTTTGCAAACTTTCAATGGAATTTGTGATTTCCTAAATATTTCTTTTGATCTATTTCATGGATTCCATTAGTTTCCTATTTTGGGCATTCATGATTTTTATCAATTTCCTAAATCCCTCTATTTTTAAAATCTCTTTCCACTTTGCTTTCACTGAGAAAGTCCTTAATTATGATCATCATCTCTCTCCATTTTTTCACCTGAGAGGATATTTCTGATTTTGTTTTCTCTATATCCTCATTTATCTGTACTTTTTTATTTCTTCTGCTATCATTTCAGAAAATTATAGTCAATAGCTACTGATTTCCTCTATCTCACAGTCCCCTATATTTTTCCTGAGTGAGCTGGAAGTCTGGGATTGAATTTGCTTCTTTAGCTTGCCATTTTGCATTTTAAAATATTTTAATATGTTTTCTGTTTTCATGTTGGTAAGTTTATTATGCTAGGTAGCTTGATTACTAGTATTGAAGCTTCCTTAGGAAATGTCTGTTCTAAGTCTTCTAGGTGTACTTGGCTTTTGGGGGTCTGTCCCAAGATCCTACCTTCTCAACTTATTAAGGATGAGAAGTTTCAATATTTGGTTCAGTCCTTTGGAACTGGAAAATAGAGATGATTATGACCCCAAACAATCACAGTGTTGTCATACAAGGGTAAACAACTGATTGCATCAGGTATGGCATCCTGGGTAAACCAGTATAATTAATAATAAAGTTATCAAGCATAGCCCAGAATCTGACACTGTAAAAATAGTTATTTTTTGGTAATAACTATTTTTTGGTAATAACTATTAATTTACTGTCTTTAACTGTAGTAGCAAGATCTGTGTTATTATGTATAAAATCCAACATAAATCAGGAACTTGTGTTCAGTGAGTTTCCCCTTGATAAAATTATTTTACCCTGTGGAACGGGAAAAGTAAGAGCAATAGGGGTCAAAACAGAGCCATAACTGGAGAGAAATGCAGCAGAAGCTATCTGTGGTAGTGTCCGAGTCAAAGCCCAGATCTCTGCTGGCTAACCCCAGCAGGTCTGCAGTAGGGTTAGCACTGTCTTGGGGGCTGACTTAAGGCATTATTTTACACACTATCTACTTGCACAGCAGAGTAACAGTAGACTTCAGTGACGCTGATCATCATCACAGAACAACACATCTTCCCACATTCTTTGTCTCATTTCATCACAGTATGTTTGGGCCTTCTTACTCATCCCTTCTCGATGTCATCCAACCAGTAGTGAATAAGCCTCCTGGCTTCACTTCCTAAATGAGGCTGGTTTTGACCATCTTTTCACACTTCATCTCTTGTCTGTCATCAAGTAGCATTTTCTCTTGTGATGAAAATAGTCTAGATCTGCTCTGTATAATATGGCACTTATTTGCCATATACAGCAAATTTGAGTACTTTAAAGGTAGCTAGTGCAACTGAGGAACTAAAGCTTTAATTTTGCTTAATGTTAAGTAGTCACCAAAGCTTAGTGGATCTCTCAGCATATATCTGTTCTCTTGAGAGAGGTTTTTTTCCATAGTTTCATCAGGTTTAATTTTTTTTCTGAGTCTGCTTCATGTACAAGTGTGCTCTTTCTAAAATCTGGGCCTCATGGTACTTCTCCAAAGCCTTACCCTCTTTTATATTTGGACCATGAATCAAGCACAAACTCTACATTTAACTGCCTCTGAAAACCCTGTGTCCCATGAGGATTTGGAGAGATATCCAGACACCAGCCACAAGTGTGTTCAAGGGGGAGCTTGTTAAGGGTCACAGCCCCACAACCAATGCTAACCCTACTACAGAGATAGTGTGGTTAACCAGCAGAGATTCAGGCTTTGACTTGGATACTGCCACACCACCTACCTCAGTTTCTCAGTAATACTGTTGTGTGCCTGAATTTATCCCCTCAATAGTCTTTGATAATGTAAAATATTCTTTGTGCCATTGCCCCTTGCTGAATCCTCCAGCCCCCCTTCTACTTCACAGTTACTGTTCTGATAAGGAGACTCTGCCCTTCCACATAACTGTCCTCTGCAGGAATGAAGTGTGGTCACAATATTCAATACGTACTTTTTAAAAATTACCATAAAAGACACACTGCTACTATCACAGAACAAATTAAGTTGATGAACGAAGGTACCACTAAAAATATACATAGCTTTTCTATAAATAATTACTATTTTGACTCTTATTTCAGCAGTGCAGAAGAAAAGGCATTATGTCTTTTCTACATGGACAAAATGTTTCAATCAGCCAACATGGTTTTCCTTTTGTTAAACTTTCAAAACCTTTGACTACTGACTAGTGACATAATCATGAGGCTTTAAAGCCATAAAACAGTAGGTACAGCACATTACTTTTGAAAGGAGTCAGAGAAAAAGACTGCACAACTTGTTGATGATGCATCAGTGAGGAAGTGATAAATTCTGCTGACCCTGATGTGTAGATGGATGCATGTTACAAGTCTAAGTCTAGACAGAAAAACATTTTGTTCACTAAATACCTATCTCAGGAGAGTTTGCTGAAAAAAAAAAAAGTGACAGTGATTTTGATGGGATTTCTGTTAAAACAAAAGCTCCAAAGCCATTCTGCCTCTAGTTCTTCATGCTGTGTCTGTGAAGGTGGGGCAGGTCATCTGTCTTTGAACCTTGACCATTTTTAGTTAAAAGTTAGGCAGTGAGCCTTATTTGTAAATCCCATGCCTTTGGTCTGCTGTTCAGATGGTATCGGCTGGAACAAATAAGCAGAGATTGCATTTACTGTTTTTCTTTGCTAATCTCAAGAACTGTTCAAGAATGGTTTGTCAGCAGCTGAATAGAGTACAAAATCTGTGGAATCATACATATTTCTTCTCATGAGAAAATCGCTTCTTACATTTTTTGGAAGTTAATTACAATGAGCTTTTATTCCCCAATCCCTTCTCAGAGTAAGATTAGTATAGGAATCTATTATTTTGTGCTTCAGAATGCATTCATAAACAGTTAAAAGCTCAGAAAACATGTGGAAAGGCCAAAACTAAACATATACAGGGACATATTCCTCCAAAGTCTCTCTTGCCATAGGGGATGAAGTGCAGGTGAAGATCATGGCAGGTACCTGAGGAATCTTCCACATGATTGATGAACTTGACCAGCCAGGAAGGCTCTAATTGAATTATTTTAGACTGAATTTTCTGAAAAATAGAGATAGAACTAAATATGAAACCTGAACTACAACTAATTCTGTCATAGAAAAGGAAACAGTTTTGATCATTGAGCAGAAGATGAGCCAATGCCCCTGTGTTTCACAAATCCAAAGACTTTTTTTCATTAGTGTATGTTTGCACCATACAAATTATCATGGACAGGTGGTACAACAGCGTCTTGAAATGAGCCACTGACTTCTGTTAGTACGTAATGTTTACATTCCCTGTGTGGCATTGGCACATGAACATAACACGTTGCAATTCTGTTATTCATCTGTCCCTTTCCTTTCCCTCTATCCTCCCACCCTCTATCCATAGATCCACCTCCTATAAAAGTACAGTTTTTAGTAACCCACTTTTCACAACAGCAGCTCCCCACCATCACCACAGAATACTTGCTATGGATTCTCAAAGTTATTGTGCACTAGGTTTAAAAAGAAAAAGTGTGTGTGGCTGGAGGTGATAGTCTGGTTCCAAGGCACTAAACAGGCAAGTGTGCTCAGCCTAGGGACCTGTACTGGTTTTCTTCTTTGAGCCAGCTTGTGTACTTTATCTCACTAGTACAATGACATTTGTTACAGCTATGTGGGTTACTAATGATAGAAACTCAATTCAAATTGGTTTACAACAATTTTTTAATGGCTTATTGGGGTATAGCTCGCATATCATAAACCTTATACATTTTAACTGTAAAATTCAGTCATTTTAATAAATTTATTATTTTGAAATTATCACATTTCCCCACTAAATAATATATTTTATCATGCTTTAGGGTAACCTACTTGCTCATGTATGTGAAAATTCCATGATTGGGTTTTTGGGATCGAGAAATCTCAAGACTGGATTCCTTTTTGTTTTATTCGGAAGCCAGCTCTTCCCAGTGTGGTGTCTGTCAATTCCAGCAGAAAACACAGATCACTTTAATAATTTTTTCAAGAAACTTTTTAGAATGAGACATGCCCAAACCTGGACCAACTTTTTTTTTAATTAAGAGCATACAATTTTTCCATTGCATGCAACTGAGTCTCATGGACATACTGGTTGGTATGGAGAAGATGGTGTCATAAACACAACTAAAGCATGTGGTCTGAGAGTATAAAAATATAGTTTCCCAAAGGAAGTCATAATTATTTTTTATTATTATAGACAGAGGAAGGGGTGCTAAGCAGGAAGTACAATAAGTGTTCATTGTATAGGAACATTGTACAGTGGTTATTAGAGGGCTGTATATATACAAAGTGTTTAAGAAATATATCTGATTACAGATAGGCTACTACTTATAAAAGACCAAAAATGACTTTATGTTTCCTTATTTTATTGTCTAGGAAAACAAAACTTAGAGAGATAATTAATAGTCTTAAAAGCTAAGAGGCCGACCAAATAGCTCAGTGGAGTGCCTGCAAGCAGGTGCTGGGGCCCAAGGTTCAATCCCCAAGCTTGCTATACTGGCCCCACCCCCGGGGCACTCTGAGACTGCAATTGAGACTGGGCATGGTGGTGCACACCTGTAATCCCAGCTCTTGGGAGGCTGTAAACAGGTGGATCCCTACAAGTCTGATCTACTAGTGAGACCCTGAACACCATGTAGACCCTTTCTTAAAATTAAAAAAAAAAAATGCTAGTTGTATGGTGATTGAGTGTCTGAGGGCCTACTTAGGAGGCTGATGGTAAGTGGCTGGGTGTGTATAGCTTACCCAGACTTCTCATAGTAGGACATTAATTCCTTGCAAAGAAACTAGTACACTACAACATATTAAAGTATTTTCACAAACTATGTAAATCCATGTAATGCAAAAACAATAAGTTTTCTGGAATTTAACAAAATTCCAGAATCTTTGAAAGAAATGCTTTAATAGAAATTGATACCTAAAAGTACATAGTAAATGGAAAGGACTAGAATTGAAAATTACACAAAAAACCCCAGCATATATTTTAAAAGTCATTTCATATTTAATTTCATAAAAGGAATATAGTTCCTGGCAAAGTTTAGATCCATAGAAACTTTATTGGCTAGGGAATTTTAGTTTTGCCTCTCAACAGAAACTTCCAAGAATAGTGAGGTATTTTTCTCTTACACTAAACTGCATTGTGAATATCCAGAAGCTCTATGTTTTCACAAATTAGGTTGGAAATAACCACCATGAAAGCGTTAGCTCTCTTACTCATATTTCCTGACGTGCACCTTACACTGCATTATGCTGGGGAGAGATTAAGAAATAAACCCGAATGCCTATATAAAAAGTGCAGTTTTATATGTTCCAAACCCAGTGGTATAATTACAGCTCCAATTTATGGCATATTTTGTAGACTTGCTGATTAATTATACAGGCCCCCTGATGTTTTATATTCTTTTCAACTTTGTTTCCCTCTGCTATTTGACCACTACAAAGTGAATATATTTAAATATTATTATTATTATTGTTATTATTATTCAGGATGCTTGTAAAAAATAAATTTGCTATTAACATTAATTTTCTTGTGTATCGTTGTAACTTATAAATGTTAATCATTGTGCTGTTGAGCTTTGACCTCAGACACCCACCTCCCTAGACAAACACATACAGGCACACACTCAAAAGAAAGCTTTTAATAAATTATCTATTCTCTCCTCAAGACAAATACATCTAATGGTTCTGAATCCCTTGACCTAAAATACTGGACACATCAGCAAAGCAATAAACCATGCTGCTTTGGGAATAATACTAACCCATCTCATTCTTTAAATGTGTATAGAGACCTAATTTGAATAATTTGTTACTGGGGCCTCTTCAAGAGCAGTTCTGGAGCATTTGATTTATTGATTAAGGTTTTCAGAATTATAGTATTATTTTCATTCTTTTGAGTTTAACTTTTTATGAAAAAGCCTATTTACCAGGTTTTCCACATGTGAGATACTGATTAGTAGTGAAGGATCTGTCAAAACCTTTTTTATGCATTTCAAATAGTATCAACAATATGTTCAAATAGTGTCTTTTTCTTTGCTTCCCTTAAGTAGGTCAGATTCTCAATGATCTGCTCCCTTCAAGCTCCTCTCGCTCATGTCCTTATCAAACTCCTTTTATCACGGGTGTATCTAAATTGCTACCTTCTGCCTCACAACCAAGACTCTTTTAATAACAACAGCTTCCTGCTCCTTCCTTATGCTCATTTTTTTAAGTACTTCACTTTCTGTCACCCTCTTCCCCTTGGAATTAGAAGGTCCTTGCTGACTTGGGCTATTAAATAGGAGAAGACCCATGCATCAAGCCTTTAAATGTTCTGTCATCATGAGAATTATTTATCGAAGCCCATTACCTGTATGACTTCACAGTACTTTTTAGGTAGTTTGTCTGAAAAAGAAAAAAGACTTCTTTGAAAAGAAATAGCTTTCTTTGCTAGCTAGACGGAAAGAAAGTTGAGTGTAATAGTTGAGAGGAGAGAGCATGATTACTGTGAGGGCTTGGGGTGATCATGGAAACTGCTTTTGTGCAAAGCAGAACCAAAGGCAGGGAGCACAAAAGAAAATATTTCCCTGGGAAGAGAATACCACACATCAACTTCAGCACCTAGAGGCATTTATTGAGTATTACAGAAAGGAATATTGTCTGTATACCTTTGTGACTAAAACTTTTGGTAACATCTCTATGTGTGCCAGGACAATTTTTTTTTAATCTTTTGTTTATTTGTTTGATCCAAGGTCTCATTACACAGCTTAGACTTAGAGTGGTCCTCTTGTCTCAGCCTTACCACTGCTGGGATTACAGGGTGGCCAGTTTTGGTGGCAGGCACAACACGCTCAGGTTTTGGGGCTGGCACAGCATGCCATACCAGGGAACGAACCCAAGTCTTTGAGCTTGCCAGGCAGGCACCTAGATCAATGAACTATCTCTCCACCTTCAGGACAATTGTTTTGCTTAGAATGTCTATAAGGTTTGAAAACTATGTGCATGGTTGCATTGATTGAAGTGGGGGAAAATGTTATAATTTATTTTAAATTCTTAAAAAGTCTTTGACCTCTACCTATCCATCAAATAATGGGTAGGGGAGATAGCTCAGTGGTCTAAGCACCTGCCTGGCAAGTCCAAGGACCCAGATTTGATCCCCTGTACTGCATGCCATGTCAGCCCCATGCCATGCCAGCCAATGAAACCAGGAATGGTGGCACACACCTTTAATTCCAGCCCTGGGGAGGCTGAGACAGGAGGATCTCTGTGAGTCCAAGCTGCATAGTGAAACCCTGTATCAAATAAATAAATATATATTTTTAAATGGGTGGTAGGGCCTAAGGATTAGATTTCTAATCCCAAGAAGTGTCATCAATATCCCTGAACATTTGTAAGACAAAATGAATTTTAATCCAATAATCAACACATTTGTATATGCCTGGTGGTATGAAATAATAAGGTGTGCTGATTGACACATTGTGTCAACTTAAGAAGTTTAGAAGATTAACTAAGTGACTCAGCATGGAGCCAGAGTTCTTACTTTGTCAACATCCTCATCCCGTAGAAGAGGAGGGCACGGACATTGTCTGAATTCTACAACCCTACTCCAGGGTAGACTGCTTATAATATAAGGAAAGGAGAAAGGCAGATGCTGCTGCTCCTTCTTTTTTTCTTTGCTGTTTTCTTCTACCCTGAACTGCTGTCTTCTGCCCTGTGCCACTCTACCTCGGAGCCAGCTGAGTATGGACTAAAACCTCCACAAACTGTGAGCTCAATAAACCCTTCCTTCCTTAATTATGGGTGTTCGGTGTTTTGTCCCAGCAACAAGAGAAAGGTAATTGAGACATAAGGAAATAGAAAAGAGCATAAGACCTTACGTCTGATTTCTGGAAATTATTTGGAGATATGAGATGGTGATATATCGAGGCAGCATAGGGCAAATGAGTGGACTGGGCCAGCTCGCGAGGCCGCGCATCGTCTTACTAGGACCTACCCAACGTACACTCATGGCCTAGTTGGTCAGAGTGTTATAAAAAAAAAAGCAAATACGATCTTGGCAGCATTGTTAAAATAAGTGTGTGTTTCACTGAGTAATAGATATGGACATCGGCAAGTACTCAGATGATTTTGGACACTACATTTTTTATAGACATTAAGTGACATGGAGAAACCTACCTTTTTTATACTCCTGAGTATATCAGGGAAATTTAGTTTGGTTCTGGCATGTGTGAGAACTTTTGAAACTCTTAGTAATCCCCTTCTACCAAAATAATGGCAGGTCCAGAATCTTGGCAGACAGCTATACCTAAGATATAATACCGTAAGTAAGTTTTTCATCATGTTTCTTTTCAGGTTTATCACTATGGCATATGGATACTAGTTTCCATCTATCATTGCAGTATAAAGTTTCTTTTGCTTGTGATGTAACCATGGACTAGGAAATTCTGTTCTTCCTCTCTCAGAAATAGAAGTTCTAGTACAAACCTTGACCCATTTAAATAAAATACTGAGTGACTATTGATTATATTGGTGCCAAAACTAATAATTATAAAAATGATTCTTTTCAGCTAACAGGTATTAAATATTTGCTATGCACCATGACAGTTACAAATATTTCACAAGTAATTTTGCTTTTGATCTCCCCAAAAGCCAAATGGCTTTGAAGTGCTATTATTATGGATCCAAATTAGAGATGGCAAACTAGGTCAGAGGGAGGTTAAGAAACCATCCCAAGTTGCACATATATTAAATATTGAGGAAAAAAGTCATGTAGCCTTTGAATTAATAAGTCAAAAGTTGTGAGCACACCATGGAGCTTAAGAGAGCCTAAGTTACATCACATTCAGGTAATCCTGAATTTCTGTTCTTCTGCAGAAGACAGAGATGGGAAAGGCAGCCCATACTCTGGGTAGGGAGGGACATCAGGAATTGTAAGCAACCGTGATGGTGGTATTCTTTTAGAAGGTAAGCAAGGACTAAGAAATTGTCTACTTCCTGTCTTAGAAGTAGAAGTTCTAGTACAAAGGGTCAAGGCAAATAAACTATCATCCTGAAATTACCAAAGGAGTAAGCATTGGGCCCACAATACTATTAAAGCAGTTTTTTTTTTTCTTAGCAACACCAATATTGCCGTTTGTATTATAGAAACCTCCTCTGTTTACTAAATGACATCATTGGTATAGTAGGCCTCCCTTTCTAATTAATAACTGATATTATCTTTTGTCCTTTTAGTCACTTAGAGGTAAACTAACCTTCTGTGAATCTATCTTCAAATTATTTTTATAGATTCTTTACATCTGCTTATGCTTTCTGGCAAGTTACCATGAACATAAATTTCTCAACAGTAAAAAAAACCTATTTTGGCAAATAAAATTAGAAAGTAAAAAATATATATATATAATTATAAACAAAAAAGTCCAAGGATATAGCTCAGAATTTCAGCACCTGCCAGGCAAATGCAAGGTCTTGAGTTCAATTCCCAGTGTTTAACCTTCCCAAAAAATATAAACAGAAATCTGATAGTAAACCTAAAAGAAATCTCTTAAGTGGAGTGATATTTTTGTTTCTTAGTTTGTATTTTCCTATACCTATGCCAACCCCCTGGGCAACATAGTAGTAAAAGGAGAGATATTGCAGTGAAACTTAAAACTCTAAAACTCTTTTCCATCATTTATTAATTGCATTGAACTTGAACTTCTTTCTTTCTTTTTTTCTTTCTTTCTTTCTTTCTTTCTTTCTTTCTTTCTTTCTTTCTTTCTTTCCTTCCTTCCTTCCTTCCTTCCTTCCTTCCTTCCTTCCTTCCTTCAATGTATTTGGTACAGGTCTCATTATGAAGCTCAGATTCATAGTGATCCTCCTCTTTTCAGCCTCCCCAGCATTAGAATTACAGGCGTCTGCCACCACACCCGGACTCGGTAGCCAGCTCAGTATGCCCAGGGGTGTGGCCGGCACAGCATGCGAAGCCAGGGATTGAACCCTGGTCCCTGCTCTTGCCTAAGCAGGTGCTTGATCTGTTGAGCTATCTCACAAGCCCAAACATTTCAATTTCTTTGGGATTTCTTCAGCTGAAGAGTTGAGATAATATTGTTCCTTCAAATGTGTAGGCTAAATGAGATAAAATACAAATATTCACCCACACCCAAAATATGTCGAAGGTGCTTAAAAGCTTACTAGGTCCCTTCCATGACCAGGACTTATTATATTTATACTTCTTCCTCTAGGTCAGCAGTGCCAAACCCATGACACCTGTGTTGCAGTGCACTGTTTGTATCCTTCACAGCACTACAAGTTTCATATCACTGCTCTAGGCCTTTCAGTACATTTTTGCTTATAACTTCTTTATTTCAAATTATTTCTAAAGATACTTGCACCTGTTCATTGGCCTATTCATTTATAATCTATTCTAGTATGGTAAGATTGTTTTATAAACTTCCTAAATGCCTTTCATTTTAATGTTTCTCTCATTATGGAAGTAATATTCTTTATCATGATGGTTTGATAAAAATACATGAAGCTATAAACAGTAAAATGTGTCGCAATTTCCATCTTCCCCCCTCATCTTCATAATGCCTTATAAATTTTTGCTGAAATTATCTCAGGTCATAAGTCCTCAAAAGAAAGGGATTTTAAATCATACAGTAATGGAGACACAGAGGGGTTGTGCATAAATTAACAGCAATTTAAGAAATAAATTTCAGACAAAAACACATTGAAAGATGTTATTCATTTTATTTTCTTCTTTCCAAGGCATAGAATTTTCAGTGTGAAAATGCTTACCATGTGAATAAATACAACTGCAAGTTTTACCAGCCCAAGAAAAATATTCCGCACATCTTTTGTACAGCTTCATAAAGAATAATTAAAATTAACTCTAGGATCCTTAATCTAATACTACATGGTTAATTTTTTCCAGGTCATTTTATGGGGGCTTTAAAACTGTTGTTCTGGAAAAGTGAGACCTCGCTGAAACCTGGTTAAGCAAATGGAAGTTGATGTTCTCTTCAGAGCAGAGCTGCAGGCGAGGGCAATGGGGTCTGAACCTCTGGTGGTTCTTCAGGCTGACTCAAATACACAGGTTGTTCAGTGGTTTATTAAATGCAAGTTTTACGACAGAAAGCAAATTATCTCTAGGGGAACTTTGTCACTGAGGTGCCTGTTCAATAGAGATGTCTCTTGCTGCCACAGACACTACATGGAAAGATCAATGACAAGCTTACTTGAAATTGTCCTTTGAGCGAGTCTCTTCTCACTGACCTTCATTTAAATTTCTAATCCAGAGCATGTTGTTGTTTTGTTTTGTTTTCCCTTAAGATGAGGAGCAAAAGCATCTTCTAGGGCTCTTGGGTGACTCTTTACAAATTGCATGTTACCACGAAACAATCTTTCTTTCTGTAAATCAAGATAGTTCACCCTCCTATCAGGCTTTTCAAATTAAATTTGTAAATTCACACAAATGCCAGGTGTTATGATTTGTGTCTAGACACCCCCCTCAAAGCCTCATGCAGTCCTGGGAGTCAGGCGTTTCAGAAGCATGTCAGCTGAAATTAGAGTTTGTGACTGACTCGCGGGCCAATACTAGGATTAAGGGTATGAGTGCTACGCCTGCCCTAAGGAGAGTAGCCTGCACACAACATAAGGGGAAGAAGGAAACTTGTCTCTTCCCCTCTTGTTGCTTTTGCTGTCTTCTGCCACCAAGAGCAGCTGACCCTCTGCCATGCCACCTTGCCTGGGAGCCAGTTGATTATGGACTGTAACCTCCACAAGTTGTTAGCTAAATAAACCTTTCTTCCTTTAACTTTGGGTCTCAGCACTGAGAAAAGTAACTAAGACACCAGTTACAAATCCAAATCCCTTGTGGATTTTGTGGCAATAGGTAGTCTAAGTAACTCCTGTTTTCCCCTCTTCAGAGAACAGTTTTGGTGTTATTGGCCAAGAAACAAATCAAGAATATTAGGGTCAATTAGTCTGCTGGGATTTTCTAATTTCTGAGCTGGCACAAAGCCAAAGACACTTCTGCTCAGTCCATGTGATAACTCAATCACAGGCTAACTCTCCTCTTGAGAGGTTGAATGTGCAGATCTATCTCTATCTCTTTCTTGTCACCCCTCCATTCCAATGAGGTCTGGATGATTCCATGGATGTTGCAATCCAAAACCAGGCTGTATTGCTGATGCCTCAGGGACAAGTAAAGAAACTGCCTCTCTCATAAGCAATTCAACTTCATGAAGATTAGAAAACCATGGTGTCATGATTTTGATGTAGGCCACCTCTAATTTTAGCTATAACTCTCATAATAAAATAGATATTAATTATCCAGAGTTGCCAAAAAAAAAAAAAGGGAGGATGAATCAAAAACCTAACTTGATTCAACAAACTAAGTTATGTAAAGAAGAAATTGACATCTCAGGTAAGCCACCATTTGTTTTTCCTGTCAGATTTTGTACACACTATTCATTGCCGTCCATCTCTTCCACAATTCCCTACTGAAGCACCACTGAGATAGCCACAGAGTGAAGCCTCGTCTGCTAGGCACTGGCAGGGAAGTGGGCCCTACCTTGCAACCACAGGAGGACACAGAATATGTGAGATGGTGGAAGTCCTCCAGGAGCAAAATGTCCTCTGTAGATCCCTCCTTATACTCCTCTTCTGAGAGCCACAAAGAGGTCTTGAAGCTATTAGATCATCCAGAACTGACAATTTTGGTTAGATTTCTCTCATGACACCTGTTGTGGGTTGAAAGTTATTACCCTAAAATTCATAGCCACTTAGACCTTGTAAATGGTACCTTAATTGGAAATAGGGTTCTTAAAGGTGTAACCAAGCTATGATGAGGTCATACTGGCCTAGTGTGGATCTTAATCCAGGGAATTTGTAGACATATGCACAAGAGTAGATGGTGTGAAGAATCACACAGGAAGAATGCCATATGATAAAGGATACAGAGATTAGTGTGTTGTCTCTACTAGGCAAAGACTACCACGGATGGCTGACAGCTACTGGAAACAGGGAGACATGAGGTGGTTGGTTTCTCCCTCACATTGTCCGTCCAAAACCTCCCCGTCTCTTCTCTCATTTCTGACTTCCAGCCTCCACAATGGGGCCCTCTTAATAAATAAATGCCTCTGGTTTCAAGCTACTCAGTTTGTGGTACTTTGCTACGGCAGCCTTAGGAAACAAAGGTAATACCCACTCTCTCCTACTCTAGGGCTGTCTTCTTTGTATGGTGTGTCTGGAGCAGGCAGACCTGAAGAGGACTGGGGCTTTATGCCTCAAGGCTTCCCCAAGTCTCTGCTCCATGCTCTCAGCAAATGGTAGCAGTTTAAGTAAGGGGGTCACAATCTCAGAGGCCCACAGGGACCAGGTAGGAACTTTAATGAGAGGTTTGTCTGCTTCAAGGAGCTGTTTCTCCTCTCTTCCGGCCTGTTGGTGCCCTGAGGGATTTGTTACTAGTCTAGTCTTATTTTTCTATTTGTTATACTTAGCCAGGAATGGGTGTTTATGTGAAACCTCTCAATTACTTCAATTAAGAGAATATTCAGTGCAGATTGAAGCCAGCACGTCTGAGGCTAGGCAGCCCTTGCTCTGATCTTGGGATGAGGGGCTGATTGGCAGTAGAGGCCTCTGAATGATGCCGTGTTGACTGCCCTTGTCCTCACACACCAGTGATGGACCCTAGGCCCAGCGGTCCCTCCTGCCTGGAGTGGAGGTGCTGCTGACAAGGTCACCATGCTGCTGGCTGCTGAGCTGCGAAGTGACAATACTTATGTGTTTGAGGTTTTATTGTAATTTTTTCACCCTTCAAGAATGTTAGCCTCCTTTTTAATATGGAAATATATGGTTTCACTTTCTAGGTTTCAGGCTTCCTACATGATTTCTGGAATCTGTCATGTGCGCAAGAAAGAAGAAGCTTAGTACAATGTGATTTATTTTATTTTTACGTTGCTCAGAATTGCGAGATATACAATCTCAGATCTGACAATAATAAAGATAATTTAAAATTTAACTAAATAGTTTAAGCTTCTATTGCTTTTTTTAAATTTGCTTGCTGCTAGAATATTATCATTCCATAATTCTCCCCTTTGTAAAAGGGAGAGGTGAGTTCCTAATTTACAGTCTAATGCGATTTAATTACAGGGAAATATTTTAAAATAAGTAAAGAGCAGTTAAGGAAACATTGTCTCCTTTCTCAGCAGCTTGGTCTCCACACACAGATGCTTACAGCAATCAGTGGTCACTATTTTTTGGAGGGGAACCCTTTTCAGGGTAATAGAATATTGTGGAGTTGGCAGCTTTTGTCATCTGTTGCTAAAGCCTCAAAAAAGAAAAGATCAGCATTTTTAAAGGTCCCCTATTCCCAGGCTTGTTTTGATTTATAGGACTGACAAGGTCAGCTCTTCAATGGTTGTAACCCAGAGCCTCATACTAAGAAAAAGAGATTCAATTTATGTCAGAATTTCAGATATGCTCCTGTCCTCTACACATCTGAAATCTCTAGTGACGGTGGGGAGCCACGGACTCTGTAGTCTGCTGGTAATTTACTGTGTTGTGAATTAGCTGACTTCATGTAGGAAGAGCTTGGTTCTGTGTCACACCTTTATTTTCATTACTTGCCACTTCATCATCTTTGACTCTTCTCTGATATTATCAGTGATTTTTTTTTTCCAAAAGCCCTTGACTAGGTCAGGGCTGACCTATTCTAAGCCAAGGCTGGATTTACATTTTCAGTTCTTTTTATCTACCTCTATCACTATTCATAAGCATTTGAAGGAGCAAAGTTCAATATCAAGCTAATAGCTACAGGTCAGTACATAGACTAACATGAGAGACAAGAACGAGAGGGCACACAAAGGAAACTTTGAAATCTCATCAAGAAATAAATGTTAAAGCTGTCCTTGGACTGGATTTAAGCACTGTACTCATGAGAAAAATGTAGAAATAATAGTTGAAAACAACAGTTTTTTTCTGAAATGGCATAACGTCAGCTTTAAAAGAAGCAAGTGTGCAAGTAGTATGATTGATTTGTGTTTCTGAAGTTCTTTGAGTTGGTTAGAGTAGTACCCCAAATGCTTACTGTATAACTAATTCTTGGGTCATAAGAAAATCCTGTAAGACAAATTAAAAACATGTCAAAGAGTATACTTACTTGGCCTTCGTATGTAGATAAAGAGTTAAAGTATGAAACAACCATGCATGAAGAGTCATCACTTCACTTTCTTCTCCATCAGAACTCTCTACTTCTTCCTCCATAACAGCATACAGCAGCCTTCTACCTGTAATCTATTGGAATAATCATCACATACCATCTGTAAACCCATTCCCCACTCTCTATTTTCATTACCAATATAACCTGAAGAAATCCAGTGATTTCCTGAAAAAAAATTGCACTCTTTCAATTGTAAAAGCTAAAAACCCAGTTCCCAATATCTGAAATTATTGGCTTGTCCTGTATGTAAACCAGGACATCTATTGGATGCTGTTGGCCTCAAGATAAGTGAAAATAGGAGCTCAAAGATGTCAGAAGCACCCTCATCCTACCTGTCTCTGATTAAATTCTTGTTTGGCTTCTCTAAAGAAGCCTTTCTTTATGTGCCAGGTAAAATGATGGCCAACAGTTCCATATTCCTGTCTTCCAAATATAACAACCTGAGCAGAAAGCAATAGAGTTTTCACAGAGATCCTGATTTAGTGACATGCTTATCCATAAGCCAACCAGTGTAGACAAAAGAATAAGGTCTCTGTATTGGCCAAAACTGAGCACTTGCTTATCTTTATGGCTAAACAGTGCACAATAAAGCTTTCTCATTGGATAAAGCAATGTCCATTTTACTAAGAACTGTAGAAATGCATGCATTGTGCTATATGGCACATAGCACCTAGCTATATAATCTCCAAAACTTCATTTATTATGAGCTGCTTAAAAACAAAACAAAAAAACCCTAAGTTTCATATAACATTTGTTGGCCAGGGCCTAACTGATACAGAACATTTAGTAAGTATTCATAACTGACTGAAATCAATATTTCATTTCCTTTTCTGACTACTTTGTGCTCGTTGCCATCCAAGAAGCCTTAACGGAGTTCTTTCTGGCTGCTTGGAACAGTGAGTCCAGGAGGGTGCAGAGTGCTATTCAACACATCTGCCTGACGCACTTGGGTGGTACATGTTATGTGCCAGGCATCATTTTAAGTACAGTGCAAACTAAGAACAACATTACCAGATTTATTATTTCACTTTATCAAGTCAGGAAGTAAGAGGAGGAAAGGGAAAGTAAAAAATTAAGGTGTGTTATGTAAGGGTACCCACACCCCACAGTAAATGTAATCATTATGCACTACAATCATGTAATAATAAAAACAAAAAGTAAAAAGTAAAGAAATATATACAGGGATCTAATCACATACACAAAATCACACATCTCAAAAATAGCATGATGTGAGCTTTAGACATAAAAGTAAACTAAGCTCTAGATGTTAATTAGTTTAGCCTTGGAGTATATGTCCCTAGCCACTAAACAATATTGCTTGGATAAGAAAGTAGTTGATTTTTCACAAAATAACAGTTCCTAGAATATCATGTTGCCCCTTCACTTGTATTCCTAGGAATAATCAGCAGGCATAACAGTATCATGTGATTTAATAAAGGCTATTCCTTCTACAAATGATCTCCATCATTGACCCTCTCTTCTCTTCATTCTAATGTTTAAAATCTTACCTCTTTGTGAATAAAAAAGGAAGATTATAGCACAGTGTTAGGCATTGAATTCTAAAAATGGATAGTACAATAGTTTATAAAATCACTTTATCATTTCATAAAGTCCATATAAAATTGGGTACGGAAGCTTTCAGTCTAAGAAGCAAAGAGTGCCTTATGCTAACTGGGCCCCACAGCTGACGTAGTGACAGCATGTTAGGCACCTCTAGGATGGTGGAAATACAAAAAACAGCAGTGGAAATAATGAAGGGAATAATATTTGTGGAACAATTTTCAGTTAACAGAATTTTTATGTATCTTACATCAGCGTAGATGATATTCGTCATAGTATACTATGAGATTAAAAATTTAAAAACAAATTGATGTAGATTAGTATTGTAACTTGTAATTTTGACCCCTCCCAGGTGATAGCTGACAATGTCTGGAGATACTGCTGATGTTCACACCCCAGCAGGGGGAGCCAAGCAGCTGTGGTCTAGTGAGCCACACACTAGGATGCTGCCTAATATCCTCCACCAGATGGAGAATTATCTCCTGCAAAATGCAGTGCTACCAAGAGTGATCAACCAGCTTTCAGATGATCAATAATTTGGCCAGGTGACGTACCTGACAAGTATCAGGGTCAGGGCTAGGACCATAGTCATCTGATAAAACCTCCTTCACTTGTTTCTTGATTCATATCCTTCAGCATATTAGAGTTTGATACATGAAATAGATTTAGGTTTTGAAATCACAATGGTACCATTTTAACTGGAATAAATTTTTAATGGGTCTTTGTGGTTTAAAACAGTCAGCTTAGCCCTCAGAGCATTTTTTTTCTTCCTAGATCCGTGTTACATCATGGGAGATGCATGCATATCTAAAACACAAATATTACCTCAGTTATGGAGTTCTCATATGCCAAAAATTTGGAATTTACAGCAAATTATGTTATAAATAGGAATATGCTTAAGTATTGAAAGCTATTTATGTTATTATTGAGGCAATTAAGATGTGATCACTATTCTGTTTTCATCAGTACATCTGCTCTTTGGCAAATGTGGTGTCAGATGGTCTTTATTGAGAAATTGTTATGTGTAATATGACCTTAAAATTCATGCATTTAATTGAATTTTTTTCCTTGATATTCTATTTTATCTTTAGTTTTGTTGATTTTGGCTCCTCTGTTAGGGCAAATGCCTTTTTGCTGGGTGATTTACAAGCAGAATTCTTCAGTGACCATCTCTTATTTTCTTTTCTATAATACCAGTAGGAATTATATCTACTATTAATGCTGCTTTTTCACCTGGCATTTGGGGTTCAAAGCACTCTTTATTAGCCATCAATGAAGGCAGATGCTAGTTACTGCCTAAAAACATTTTTACTTGAGATTGCGTAGTTTTTATGGCTGCTAAAATAGAGAGATCCATGAAGCCTGCAGCGGCAATGTCAGTCCAGCTGCTACCGCTGCGGCAGCCCTGGTACTAGGAGGCCGCCTTGCCTCCACAGGTTGTACACTTCTTTAGGGGCAGCCAAGAGGTCATTGCCTGCATGCCTGGGCCTGTCCCAGAGGGCATCATGCCACCACCAGCAGGTGGACACGTGCTCCTGGTGTACCTGGTCTGCACTGATTTGGGACGCCTGTGTCAATTTGTATAATAACTTCAGATCATCAGACATTATAGTCAACATACAAAATGTAGACTAGTGGCCATAGACATAGTTCAGTGACATAAGCACTTGCCTGGCAAGCTGAAGGTCCTGACTACAATCCCTGGTACTGCAAAATAAATAAATGAACAAACAAAATGTAGACTAATTTAATTATGCTCGTAAAAGAAAGCATGCTAAGATGCTTAATTTGCCTAATACGTACAAATGACTTAATGAAAGGGCACTTTATTAAAAGAAAGAAAGAGAACTACTGCCTGATAAGTACAAGGTAAGGTGCTAGTACTCTCACTAACCCATTTCTTACTTTCAGCCTATCATGTTGGAGTTGTTAGTTGAAGAAGCGAAAACTGAGAAACTTAGGCAAGTAGAGATGACAGATCTCTGACAAGAACATTCATCCTTATGATTTCAGAATCCATCAGAATTATTTCACCTTCACAACTTTTGGCCAACTAAATCACAAGAACCATGAAATGTCCATCAGGAAAACTGTACCTTCTCTGTCCACAACAGGCTTCACAAATATACCCAGGCATTAGTCACTTGGTGAACCTAAATCTCCCCTGTGCTTTTTTTTTCTGCTTTTATTTTCTTTATTGTACATTTTTTAAAAACCAAATTGGTAGGACAGTTTCAATAATTAATACAATGCATACATTCTTCCTAGTGGTTAATTACTATACAAGATGCAGACATGATATCCCATTTACAACCACCATTAGAACAAATCACTCTATTCATTAAGAGAATGTAACTGTATATCTATTCTAACCACTTTGAATACACAGATACCAAATGGACATTCATCTGTATCCCCTTTTTCTGTTAAGTTCAGTTATTTGAATATTATAGGTGTGTAAACTCAGCAAAATATTCTAAAAGAGTCCAGTAGTCCATAATAGTATTGGGTCTTCCGCTTCACTGGCAATGTCAGAAATTATTGACTTGAGTCCCCTACAGCTAAACATAACGGCATAGCTTTACTTCTTATATTTCATTTTTATACTTTTCTGCTGGGTGGTTAAGACCAAGATAAAGCAAGACACATGCAACAAGAGTTGTAGCTTTTGGGTCTGATAATGTCAGTGAAATCACCTCAGGATTTATCCTGAGATCCTGTACCTCACATTGTAGATCTTTTGACAGGTCAGTCATGTGGATGAGTCATGGCCATTGCTTGGCCAATGTGCTCTCTGTGAAAGCCTGAGAGAATGTTTTCTCTCCGTGTGACTCTCCTTAGGCACACTCTACATCATTGATCACTTTCCTCTTTGGCCCCATAATCTCCTTGATCAGAAAATTTGGGACACAACTGAGTTACATGATGTTACAGTACAAGTTCTCATATGTCCTGAGTCTTAATTGACCTTGGAAGGCTAGGGCTAAAATGTTGGCTCTCCTTGCGGCCCTCCTTTTTATCTAATTTTTGTCCACAAACTTAGGTTATTAACCCTCCAGAAGAGAGGTATTATTATTACCATATGACCTAGGCTGTTAAGCTTAACCTCACTATCTGTCTGAATATCAAACATCTTAGGCATAACATGGAACAGGTATTTTCCATCAAGTATTGATATGTTGAACTTTATGTCCCTACAGAATATGATGAAAAACATTTAAAAATTAGAATGTATTTTTAAAATACTTCTTATATTTACACGTAAGTCCAAAAATCTAACCATATACAACCTTGAAGCAGGACAGTCCCACAACATTACTTTTCCTGTCTCCTGCCTTCATTCACCACCCTCTTCTTTTTGAACAATCATCTACCCAAGAAACATCATAGCAGCAACTGGCATGTCATGACAAGCAGCCCGTATTCGGAAGACCAGAATGACAGGCACTCCAACCATGAACCTACTATTACAAATTACCATCTTCAGTGCAATTGCTTAGTTCACAGGTAACAGTATATATTGTTAGTCCGGGTGAGAATCTTTCCAATTAACTGCTAGATTCAAAAATCTTCTGGAGATTCTCAGAATCATTGCCTTGCCATCTTCTACATATAACTGTATGGCTTATCACTGTCGTGTTTCCTAACTCTTCTCCTTTCCCTCTCTTAATTAGTTAGTCCTTGAGTTCTTGCTTTCCTTTAACTTGTATTGTACCTTTCTATTTGTATTTCTTCTTTTGAGTTCTTATACTAGGGAAACTATGTGATATTTACACCAGTGTGTCTGGTTTATTTTACTTGTGATCCCCTGTGCTTTTAAATGCTTTGTGATGATCCCGGGCACCACATGCTGGGCTGACCCCACCCCAGGGTATGCTGAGCTGGCCACCAAGTCCGGATGTGATGGCCCATGCCTGTAATCGCAGTGCTGGGGAGGCAGAAAACAGGAGTATCACTATGAGTCTGAGCTGCATAGTGAAACCTTGCACAAAATAAGATAAAATAAAATGTTTTGTGAAAAAGTTCTATTAAGAAGCTGTGCTCACTATGCACCCCTCCACTGAAACACTGGAGAAGGACTATATTAAGACTAGTGCTAGCACCCTGTAAATCAGCCACTCTAAATGTCCTAGGTACACTGTTAGTTTATGAATCATTCATTCACTTAAGAAATACTTACAGGATGCATACCCTCTGTCCTAGATCCAGAAAATTTAGTCATGAGATAAACACTGCCCCTGACCTCAGGAAAATTAATATTTCATGTGATAAGAAATGAGTAATTAAAACTAGTTCTAGATTTTGTTTGGGGGAGAATAAATTGGCTATAAGAAAGTAGACTATCATGCAGAACCACTTTAGACTACTATGGAGACCCACTTTAGAAAGAGAGATGAGTACTGCCTCACTGGTGATGTGTTGAGCTGAAGAAGGTGCCAGTTACATCCAGATGAAGCGCAGTGATGTTTAGAGTACATAGAGCAGCTAGAACAAAGGCCCCGATGTGGGAAAGCACTTCAGATATTCAGGAACTTGTAGAAGAGCAGTACGACCAGACGTCATTTGAGGAAAGAAATAAAATAGGCAAAAGAAAGGTTTATTAGGTTTTGTTTTCATTTTTGTTTTAAACCTACACTCATTACATGTATTGGCTCTAGTCAGGAATTGATTCAGAGTTCCCTGGGGGGCCAAAGATGAATCATCAAGCCCAAGGAGTGATAGAACCTAGTTTACATTCTGAGGGCATTGGGGCCAGACTGGAGAATGGATTGGAGGGGCTGGACAGCACTTTACTTGGCCAAGTAAAGGGCTCTTCTGATAGACTTGGTGAGAAAGGGGATGGAAAGAGGTGGTAATGTGAAATACAGAGTAAAAGCTTAAGCGAACTTTACCTTGGGTGAGCGGTCCGTGTGCTTACTTTCCCATCTAGCCGGGCTGCTTGTCTTCTGCATCTTTTTATTTTATTCTTCTTCACATAGTCACGCTGCAAACAGGGTTCTCTAAAATCTTTCTTGTTTCAATTCTTGTGTTTATTAGCAAAACTGTTTCCTTCCCAGCAGGAAATAGATATTTGTCCCTAATTGTAGGGTCTAAGATGTGTCACCAAAGCTTGCTGTGCTGCCAGCAGATCATAAATTGTAGAATATTTTGTCTTTTAAGCTCAGCTAAAATGCATTGGTTGACATATTTCAGAAATAATCCTACCTCATTTAATTTAAGCTTCTCATCTAGAAGAAACCTTTACATCGGAAAGAATGAAAGTCAATCAAAAGATTTTTTCTCTGACTCTTCATTAGCAGTTTTAAAAGTAATGGTCATAACCAAAATGATGGAAATTGTCATGACCCACTTAATATTTATAATAGCTATTCAAACTGAGTTTTGAGAGCATTGTTAAAAAAAAGTACAGAAAGCATAAAGTCATACATTCCAGTAACATTTATGCATATGCAGCCAAACATCCTAAAAATGGTGCTGTCAAGAGACGCCATGATTCATAGTTTGAAGGATGACAGAAAGACAAATTTCTGAAGAATCATTTATGATAAACTTCACCACTTTTCTTTGTTTACTTTCATTTCAGAATTACCATTTCTGACAATGGAAACCTCAGAATCCTCAACGTGACTAAATCAGATGCTGGAAGCTATACCTGTATCGCCACTAACCATTTTGGAACAGCTAGCAGTACCGGAAACTTAGTAGTGAAAGGTAATGGCTGACCCAAAGAACTCGTGGAATAATATCCCTAATAATGTAATCTATAAATGTGGTATTATCCATATTAATATGTACAGATATCACTGTGTTGCTAAATTAATTCATCACACCAAACATAATATGATTAATAATCCTTTGAGCACTGTTGGTAATGAATATGATTGAAGGGTTATCTTATTTCAGGGTCATCCAATACAATTCTGAGAATTACAGCCATTGTAGCTATTATAGTATTGTAACTAATGTTATCTCCAGTCCTTTAATTAAATTTCTTTCAAGTCTCTATAGATTTGAAACTCATGTCTAGAACACTGTGCTAATAAATTAAAAACTCCTGACTCGAGCACTATTTTTAGAAAGCATTGTTTAAACAATGACATTGGTGATTATAAAAGAACTGCCCCCACTATTCAGAGGTAGGGATATGGCCTCCTATATTAATAAAAGGCTTGATCACCTCTATGCTTTGCAGGACTCACCCAGCCAATACTTTTAGTTTTAAGAAAATAAAGTTTCCCACGTACCTCTGTCTGGGTAGGCTATGTTTTGTGACAGAAAGTCCCTGATGCCCTTAGCACAGCTCACGACATGGAACAGTCTCAACACCAGGTGGATGGCATAGACTGGAAGTGTTAAGTGAAAAGTGAGAAGCATGAGATTTTTAATTTACATTTCATTTGCATTTCTATCACTTTATGTCTTGCCAAGTCATAGGATTTTTAAATTGAAGGGATCTTGGGGCTGCATTAAAAAAACAGAAGATGGCACAGTTGGGGGCTTCTTCAAGGTCACCATTGATGAAGAAGGACTTGAACCTAGGAATCCTGGCTGTAGGTTCTCCTTGGGTTTCAGACACTGTTCCAGGAAATTTTTTTTGCCCTTTTTTTCTTGTTTCTGTGTAATATAAACAGATCACTCAGATCATATTATTTCTTTCTGCCCTTTTGTAGTTCTCCCACATCAAGTAAGATAGCCCAAAGCAAATAAAAGATATCCAAAAAGAATATGTAATTCAATTTTTATTCAAGCAAAGAAACTAAAAATCACTTAATTGTATATTTCACAGTCATTGTAAACTGGATGTTTCCTACTATTTTGAAAGGTTTTCTTATGATGGGTATAACTTGTGCAGATAAAAAAACAGAACTCTAACTAGAACAGTTAGAGCTAAATCTGTATTGAAATAGGCTCCAACTATTTCACTTTAGTAATTATTCCCTCGGAGCAATAGCATAGCCTATTTCTGTGCATTCCTCACTCCATTGCATAGAGCCAAGGAAAAGGAGGTCAGGTAATATCTAGAAAACACAATTCCAGCTGGTAATCTTCAGTAATGTACAGTTATCTCAGCTGCCAGGAGAAACTGAGTGGCAGCCTAGGACCAAGAGAGACAACAAGGCTTCATAGACCACGTGTGGACTTTTTAATGGCAACTTTGCCAACTTCAGAGATAGAATACTCAGCACCTATCTTAAAATTGTGATAAAAGTTCAGGGATTTGATTCAGAGAGATCTGATTTGAATCTCATTTTTCCCATTTGCTATCTCTAGAACACAGAATAAGATTTAACCTCCATGAGGATGATAGTTGTACTAACCTATAGTGTGGTTTTGGTAACTATGGTATTGCACATTAAGTGATGGGCATGGTGCCTCTTAGGGCTTGAGTGTATATGTCCCCACAAAGCCTTAGGTGCTGCTTTTTCAGAGATGGCTGGATCCAGAGTGTGTGATTTATGATGCAGTGCTAGGTTCAGGGGCGCCAGGAGTAAGAGTGGGAGTGCTACACTCTCTAAGTAGCCCGGATAAGCTATAAGGAATAGAAAGAGGTGTGGCCACCCCCTTCTTGCGTTGCTACTTTCCACCCACCATAAACCATTTGTGCTCTGCAATGGCTGTCTGCCATGCTGCCCTGCCTTGGAACCAGCCAACGATGAACTAAAACCCTAAGGAACTGTGAGCTAGGATATTTTGTCTCAGTGCCTGACACCTATAATAGCAGTTGTTATATATATTATTAGTACCTATGTGTTGGGAGCTGCAGGATCCCTATGGCTATGTATACACTCTAAATCATATTGAAATGAACAGTTATGAAGTTTCCACTCCAAAGAGTAATTACCAAGGACCAGTGAGGCTGCACACAGCAGTGACAAGGAATATGAAAGTTATAACTACTTAAGCATGAATTATATGTATGACCTTCTGTGTTGTTGAAAATAAAATACTTTCACACATAAAAAAGGATATAGCATGTATTGGATTATCATGCTTCTTATGTGCATTGGTTTTCTCCCCTCTCAACACAGTTGGCAAAAATGAAAGACCTTGGTTGCCCTACTGAGCTCATAACCCAATGATGCCACCAATGTCAGGACAAATCTTTGCAAACCAACTGTGTGGTGTCCTGCTGCTAACCCTACACTAGATAACTAAAGAGAGCTTAAAAATAGACTAGTAATGAGATATACCATGGTCACCTTATTTTTGTATAGTTAAAATTCTGCTGACATAATAACTTACACCTATTTTATCAAACCAAATAATTTATTTCTTGCCCTTTAGTAAAATAAGAACAGTAATTTCCCAAGTATCATACAAGAATAGTTTAGGCAGTTTACAGTTAAACATTTTCATTTTAGACATTATTTGTTTCTTTCAATTACATTTGGAAAACACTAGTTTTCTATCAATGGCGATAAAAAAATATATGTTATTTAATGCAAAAGCAATGAGTGAGCATACAGGAAGACATGGAGTGCACAGCTAAAAGTGGATGTTCAAACAAGTGGTAAGGGTGGTATTTGAATAAGCACAGATGGAAAAGCCAAGTGCTGGGGCACTTTGGTGTACTTGCAGGAAGGACTAAGTGGCAGAACTGGACCATCCTGTCTGCGGGGGACACAAGCTCTATACACACAACACGTGAGCAGCTGAAACTTTCTAAAAGATGTGAGAAAGCAGGAGGGCTGTAGCAGGCAGAGCCTGGTGAAAAGACCGCAGGCGAGTGCAGGTGTGGCCATGAGGTGACAGTGTGCTGTGCTCAGGGTTCCTGTGGCCACCTAGAAGTCATCTGCTTCAAAACAGAGATCTTCCTGGGCTTAGTTGCTGATACACATACTTAGTTGCTGTTGTCAGCTTTTTCACAGAGTTTTGGTTCTTCTGTCATTCCTCCAGGTGAGATTGTGGCTGGAAAGAGAAATAGGATCTGTATGATTCTGCTCTGGTCAGTATGTTCACAGAAGTTAACAATCCTGTAACTTTGAATAAGGTTAGAGGGGATTTGGGAGGCAATTTTTCTCCAAGTGGTTGGTTCTGACCCCCATTAGCACTAATGACGAGCAGGGTGTGTGCTGAGGGGACAGCCATACCACTAGGTCTCTGAGAAGGATATTAACATAAATAGAAATGCAATTGAGAAATCTGCTCCATAAAGCACAATAAAGGCAGAGAAAATCATTCTGACTTCATGATCCTTGCCAAGGACTGGACTGCATGTTGCAATGCATGAACCCCAAACCTCATGCAAATGTAACAGCCCCAAATCTGGCTGAGAGCTCTATTGTAATTCAATTTTGAGATCTACAAAGGGACTGACTATAGAAGTTGTTCCCTAACCTTCAAATGTGCTGTTGCTCATTTTGATCTCCTTGTATGTCTAGGCTCAGCACACTGGGAAGGTCAGACATCAGCACATATTTTCTAAACTTTTAAAAATAATTCTATCATTAAACACACTTTTAAAGTCCAGTTCTCTTCCTTACCACCCCTGCTGTCATGTTTTTGAGGGAAGTTGAAGAGAGCATCAAACACAGTCGGCAAACACAGAAGAAAGAGGAAGGGACAGATCCCTGAGTCCAGACACAAGAGGATTAAAGTAAATCTGTATCGACCATGGAGCAGATAAATATTCAGGCAGTGCACAAGCAGGGTTCCAAACTGCAGAACTGACCAGTGCTCAGAAAGCCCTTGACTGTCCTCCCAGCGTCCGAATTTCTAAACTGTAGGGATTTTATTATTAAGTAAATGTGGAATTTCATTTGCTATTTAATTCAAAATGAGAATAGCTCTCAAGTGAAACCCCAGAATTCTAACAGAAATTTAACATTTCACCATGACACAAAAAAATGTGCTTTAGCAACTGTCATCATCACTGAAGCTATAAGGAGTCCCACGTATGGTAGTACAGGCCTGTAATCCTGGCACTCTGAGAAACTAAGTCACAACGATCACAAACTCAAGCCCAGCCTGGGCAACCTATTGAATTAGCAAAATCCCATCTCAATATAAAAATAAAAAGGGGTTGTATGTGTAGCTCTGTGCAAAGGTCCTGTGTTCATTCCTCTCTCTCTCTCTCTCTCTCTCTCTCCATATATATATATATATATATATATATATATATATATGTATATATACATATATATATGTATATATATATATATTTTTTGAAGCCAATTCTTTTGATACTGGGGAGTGGGAGAGGTTCCATGAGAGAATGTTCTCTCCCAAATCCTGCTTAGTCATCCGACTCAGGAAGTGTGAAAATTTCCAGACTGCCAGAGCAGCATGAGGTGTAAAGCCAATTGTTTCATGTAAATGTCATATAATATATGACATTTACATGAAATAATTGGCTTTACTAATTTATTTTTACCTATATAACAGAGATAAAGTATGCCATGTCACATGTCACTTGTGAGCTATGGAGGTTTAATATGACAGATACTTTCAAAGAGCAGGCCTAGAGAGGAGCAATTTGTTTGTCTTGAAGACAATCATGGCAGTAGCAGCGCTGCTTCTCCTGATCGCCTCTGGCGCTCTGAGTGAAGTCCAGGCCTTTAGGCTGTGGATGAGGTTATCATGAGTATCTTACTGAACAAACTCCAGAGTGACCTTGTGAAACACTGTGGCTGAAAGGTTCCCATCACATTTTGACAAGGACTGTTCTACACCTAAGAACTGTGTACTTATTTCCTGGCAAGTGAAAATTCAGTACTGGTGTACTTAAACTGCAGGTCTCCTGGGCTTTGAGCCTATCCCAGTACATCTATACATCTAAAGATAAGCTGTTTAAAAATAAAAAAAAAAAACTACATCTTAAGTAAATATCCTAGTGAATCCTGCAGACCGAAATTTGAGAACATTGTATTTTTAGACATTTGGGAACTGTAGTCTCTGGGCTTATCTATCCATTTGCTTGTTTTTCTATACCCTAAGAACTGAGAATGGCTTTTTCATGATTCAGTTTTTGTGAAAAAAAATCAAAACAACAAAAATATTTTTGGATGCATGAAAATTTTGAAATCCATGTTTCATACTCCCTAAAATAAAGTTTTATTGCAACCCACCTATATCATGTTTACATACAGTCTACTTTAGATAGATAGATAGATAGATAGATAGATAGATAGATAGATAGATAGATTTAAATATAGATATAGATATAGGTATAGGTATAGATATAGACACACACATAAGCAGTTCATCATATTACTAAATGTTTAGAAGCTCATGGCCAATGCTTCTAGCACTCTTATAATTTCAGAGGTCATTGGTCACTTGCATTAATCTCATGATGTCTCAGCATGTTTAATATTAAAATGTTTGTACAGGTTCTTCTTTTCCTGTTATATACATTTTTTGCCATATTCTGTAGTGACTATGATTGTTTTTACAGGACAGTAAAGTATTTATAACAGCAAAGTATTTATAAACAAAGTATAACAAAGTATTTATAGCAGACTGTATTATATGTATATATATGATATCTTTTTTATTTTTTAGGGAAGCATCTACAGGGTGTTCAGGGTCTCATTACTAGATCAGACTCATAGTGATCCGACTGTTTACAGCCTCCCAAGAGCTGGAGTTACAGGCCAGCGCCACTACGCCCGGTCTCAATTGCTGTCTAAGTGCACCCTGGGGGCGGGGCCAATATGGCAGGACCTGGATTGAACCCCGGGCCCCTGCAGCTGTTCGCAGGTGCTTTAATCCGCTGAGTTATTTGTCTGGCCCTTATATACATAATATCTTCATCTGTGCTTCCACCTGAAAAGACTCAAATATTTACTATTCGGTTCTTTAAAGAAAAAATACTGATTCTGATAAATTTTGTTTTCTTCCTCAAATGTTCAATGCTTGGTCCAAGGTACGGTTCTAGCTAGGCTACCCACAATGTATTGCACCTCGTGCTGCTTTGGCATCCTGGATATTTTTCACACCTCCTGAGTCAGATGAATAAGCAGGAATTGGGAGAAAGTTCTCTCATAGAACCTCTCCCACACCCCAATATCAAAAGAATTGGCTTCAAAATTAGATAGAACTTGATAATGCAGAGACAAGCAATCATTCACTAAGCAAGAACAGGAAAATACCTTGGCAGACACTGCAACAATGTACACAATTTAATTCTCCCAGACTTAAAGATCCTACAGTATGCAGGGAAGAGCCGTGAAACACCCACGACTACCTCCCTGAGCTTCCCATACCGCAGCCTGACTCAGCGGTACCTCTCGCTCCCCTGGCTCCTCATCGCTTCTATTCTCATCCAAGTGCTTACCAGGCCTGATCCCGCTTAGCTTCCTAGATCAGATGAGAGGGACGTGTTCAGGGTGGTATGGCCATAGACCCGTAGCTTTTACTAACGCAGGGCTTTTTCCTTTTGAAGGCGGCTTACATAAAAACTTCCCCTACCTTCACTGAGATGTTGAGAGTTCTTTTTGTTCATCTCTTTAAGTTTCTATGCCATATGCCAAGTAATTTTTACAACGAGAAAAAAATTAATTTGTATATTCAATGCTAGAAAAGAGGTGCTGTGTAGGACTTAAGTGAAATCCCATATACTCTCAACAAGAAGTTATTTTTCATTTTTATTCTCCAGCTCAGCAAACTAAAGATGTCTCCGTGGTTTACTTAACATTACAATGGTTCTTTAATTGCCATGCCATGGAAAATGTATTAATGTTTAGAAGAAAGGATTCTCTCAAGTACATATATGTAGTAGACATAAGCAAATTTTGCTCATAGCACCAAAGAGTATCTATGGCATTAGAAACTCTCTTGTGCACTGTATAAAATTATTTTCAATGTTAACTAAACATGACATTGAGAAATATGAACTTTTCCATGCATGGCATGATGGACATGGAAATTCAGAGTATTTTTTTTAATTTCAGGCTTTTATAGGAAATGAACTTGAGACAATCTACATCTACTATTTAAAATAACTCAAGGCTTGTCTAGATTTGACTAGAGATCAATCAGAAATCAGTGACCAGCAATGATGTTTGGCTGCTAACACATAACAAAATCATTTAGCTTTGGATCCTTATAACAGAAAACATTTTGATCTAATTAGAGTTCTTGTGTTGGAACCAATTATTTCTAGGCAACAATTAAGGGTATTTCTGATAGCATTAACACAAAGTCTGACTGAAGTCATGTTTAAGAAGAAGGAAAAGTCTGTTGTTAGAACTGCTAAATAAGGGCCGGCTTGATGGCTCAGTGGACTAAAATGCCTGCGTAAGCAGTCACAGCAGCAGGGGTTCAATCCCTGGCATGCAGTGCCCCCCCCGTGCCACCCCCCCTCCAGGGCACACTGAGAAGGCAATTGAGACTGGGCATGGTGGCACACACCTGTCATCCCAGGATTTGGGGGGTCTAAAAACAGAATCACTATGAGTCTGATCTATGTAATGAGACACTGTAGACCCTGTCCTAAATACAGAAAAAATAAATACATAAGTAAAAAAGCAGTGCTAAATACTAATTATGGTAGGTCCTTCTGCAGAAGGCAGTGAGTGGCCAAAGCACATCAATACTATAGCCTGCTTCTTGTGAGATCTGCCACACTGGAGTCATCCACCGAGAAGACTCCTAAGCGGATGGTGGGTAATTGAGACTTACTGTGTTCTTACCGTGTTCACAAAGCTTCATAACCACAATTCTGACTAAATCAGGCACAACAGTTTCTCCTGACATTCTTGTAGACACTTATGAGAATCATATAGCTTTAGCACTACCAGTCAAGGATAGAATGACTTGCCTTATTCCAAGTCTCTTATAAAAGAGCTTCTCTCCTTTGTAATGCTGAGGTTTTGGTTTATGAAGATTGTATAACCAGACTCCATCTTGCCCATTACTCTCCCATTACTTGTGAAAAAGAAGACATAATTCATTAACATATGTTTCTCTATGTCAGCTCTGTTCTTGCATAGGAAAGGATCTGTGTTGAAGGGGGTTTCAGGTCCTAGCTCTTGGTATAGGACACATTGAACCAACAGGCTTGTGAAGAAACTGCAGCCTTACTACTAATACCTGCAATTTAAGTGCCAGGATGATGCAACTCATTTACATATAAAATTGACAAAAGAAGAATATCTGTCGGGGGGGGGGGTTTGTAAGCATTTGAGGAAAGTGGTACTCACACACTAACAGTATAAATGCAAATTGGAATTGCAAATTATAAAGAGCAAGTAAAATTGAAAATGTACAATCTGCATAGGCCAGCAATTCCACTTCTGGGCATTTGCCCTATAAAAAGTCACACATGCTGCACGATAAACTTTCTAGACTTTCAAAATGCTCATTGTGTTGTCATTTGTAATGAAACATACAACAGCACACACAAATTAAAAAACAATACACGTGGTGTCATCTAATATGTGTAATATGGATAAATATAAAATCCATAATATAAAATAATGCCATCTAATTTTTAAACACAAAAATACATATGCAACATAAAGTCATAAGAAAAGTGTGCTAGAATGAGTTTATGTGCATAAATTTTTAAATATATTTTCATAGGGGTAAAACATGAAGGTTTGTGACAATATGTTTAAAATTAAAAATTCTTGGGCCAGTGAGATAGCTCAGTGGTCTAATGCACCTGCTTAGGCAAGCAAAGAGACCACAGTTTGATCCCTAGCACCACATACTGTGCCAGCCCTGCCACCAGGGTGAGCTGAGCTGGCCATAAATACATTAATTAATTAATTAATTAATTAACTTAATTATTCTTAAAATGAGAATATGAATATTGGTAATATTTTAATAAAGATTTATTTATTTGGTACAGCATCTTGCTACACAGCTCAGACTCATAGTAATCTTCCTGTCTCAGCCTCCTCATTACTGGGATTACAAGCAGGCACCACCATGCCTGGTTTTGGTGGCCAGATCAATGTAGTGCTGGTGTGGCATGTGGTACTAGGAAATAAACCAGAGTCCTTGCACTTGCCAGGCAGACACTTAGACTGCTGAGCTATCTCACTGGCCCACTATTGGTAAATTTTTATGATGGTTTTAGCTACATAACATATCAAAAAGCAAACCTTCCCAGGCATGGAAGTGTATACCTGTGACCCCAGTGCTCAGAAAGGCTGCAAGATAGCAACTATAACCTAGCCTGGGCAACTTATCAAATTAGGGAGAATGTATCTCAGAATGAGAAAGAAGAGCTGGGGGTGACAGTTCTGTAGGTAAATGGACAAAACTAGAGACCCTATTCATAACTAAAATTAACCAGATTCACATGTGTAAACATCATATTGTCTCCTTCGTATTAGAAATTGAAATAGTAAATAAGATCCAAAAAGTATAATAGATATTGTGAAAGAAACTAGCTAAGATAATTGTACTACTAATTTCTATTGGTTCAATTTTACATGCCTATATCTGGTAATCTGAGCAAGTTCCTTAAAGATAACAATGTACAATATAATAACTATTTTTCATTTCCCATCACCTTGATTTGAAATTCTGTATCATTTTTATCTGTTTTTTTAATTCAAAAAATAAAAAAGAATTCCAAGCACTGTAGTCAGATGGATGTTGCAGAATAGACAAATAGACACAACCTTTGCACTGATGATTTCTGGTCCATCCAAATACTTTCTTTTACAGTAAAAACTCTATTGTAGGGTAAGATAATGGTTTTTCCCCTAATGAATACTTACCAGTTTCAATAAACAAAACACGCAAAAAAAGGCAAACAGAAGATGACTTTAGCATCATTAAATGTGAAGCACATAATTAATTTCTTTTCCGGCCATTGAAAGACACTTGTGTTGTACTGATTCAGTTTAATTGAACTTATTACCACAAACAGATAATACGAAGTATATTGAAGATATCCATCTGGCTCGCACTGAAAACCTCACATGTTTCATTCCTCATGGCTGTCACAGACCATACTAATTGCCTCATTTCAGCTGTTTTACAATCAGTATGATTTAGCTATTAATGTGATAAAATCCTTACTCGAGAGGAAGTTGATATTAAAAAGCATAGATCTCTGACCTACCTCTGCTACCACTTCTGCACACATCCTCAGCATTATTAAAGTTATATATTTTTAAGTACATAAATAAAAATCCATCTCTCTCACTTGCACATCTTTTTAGGTTACATCTGTCATCTTACATCTGTCATCTTGCCATCGAGCTATTTCCTTACTGGAGGAAAAAAAATAGTTTATGTTGAGCTTTTCAGTTCATTAAATGTTTAAAGCTCAATATAGCTTGTTTTCAAACTACAGCTTTCTTTCTTGGCCATAATTTCCTAAGCTGAAAATGGATTTTAAATGCCTAATCATATAATAAATAAAAAACAAAGAAAAATTAGGCATTTTATCTTCTAAGCATCTGAACTTCTTGTAGTTTTGGAATGATGCTTTATCATATAGACTGTTTTTCTGTGTACGTGCTCTGACCCTACAAAGCAGCGCAGCATATTGGATGTATTAAACAATTTGTCTCCCTTAGTTGAGAGGAGGTTCACGGGGGAGAGCCAACACTTAGTTTCAAGTCTGGAAAGAAAAGTTTAGTCTCTTACAAATCCTGAACTAGTAATGGGATGTGTCAGAATAATTCATGAGTGACTCTCACGTCCTCTTCTTGGCATTTGCTTTCTGTGCCAGAGGCAAGAGGAGCATTCCTCTCCCAAAGAAGCACCCTCACCAAACCATGATTGAATTTCTCTGGCCATCACCGGCAATTAGATCTCAGAAAGCCACCAGAAAGACTATTGGCCTTTGGGTTAAATAGAATATCTGCAAGATGAAAGCAAGTTAATTAACATTTCCATCGTACCTTTCTGATTTACTTTCGCAAGATCCATTTCTAGAAGGTTAAAATGTTTGTCTCCCATATGCATCCATTTGAGAAGCTGAATGTGGGTTTCTGGTTGTGGAGACAAAATGTAAGCAGAACAATTAGATAACAGTGATGTTTTCCTTGGCCTTCCAGCAGGACTATAATCAGTGTTCAAAAGTACAGGACATGTTATTAAGTGAAGATTAGCTACATCTGCTTTGAAGATTTTTCTAAACTGGAAAATATGCCATCTGTCATCTTACTAACTTTCCCTGTTCTTGCTTTTCAGAAGTAGAACTGCTTATGAATTCAAGGAAAGTTAGGCTCCTACCTAGAAGATTAGTATCCAAAAGTTCTAAGCCATGTACACTATTAAAAGCCCTATGTACTTTTCTGATGTGGCATATATCTGTGTCCAATGGATTTTTCCATAGTATAGGTAAAATATCTAATTACTGTGATATTTGTACTAATATTTCTTTATTTATAAGACAAATATTATATTCAGTGGACAGCATAGTTGATCAGGGAACACTCTGAAGCAGTTCCAGTATGAGAGAAGAGATAAAAGATACAAATAATGTAGGGTGGGCTAAATAGTTCAGAGGCTTAAGCTCAGAGGCAAGCAGGCATAGGGGCTGGGGTTCAATCCCTGGGCCTTCCATGCCAGCCCTACCCCTGGGGCACACTGAAATAGGAATTAAGACTGGGCATGGTGGCACATGCCTGTAATCCCAGCTCTTGGGAGGCTGTAAACAGGCAGATCACTACAAGTCCAATCTAGTAGTGAGACCTTGAATGCCCTGTAGACCCTTCCCTAAAAGGCAACAGAACTATGTCAGGGAATTTAAATAAATGCACATTCCTGGGCTGTATTCCTGACATACAGAGCTGGATTGTCAAGGAATGGGACTTATGAATTTTCATTTTTAGCACATTTCCTAGAGAACACTTATACCCAACAAAAGCTTGGTGCCTAGAAGATTGTCGTCCAGGAGTGGGTGCTGACAGGAAAAGAAATAGATCTGTGCTCAAATTACAGAAGCAATATAAAAGGAGAGTGATTACGTGATAAAGATGATCACTGAGCAGGAAGTAAGATATGAGTAAAACTTCACCAAATTAAAAATGCGAAACCAATCTATAAGCAGAGGAGCTTCATAGAATAGCCCGAAGGCATGAAAGCTCCCAGCACATTCATGATGAATACACGGGAAAGGGAAGAGGAGAACACACTCAGAGAAGAGGCCACAGAACCACCACTTCTCATATATCCCAGGAACTATGGATGACAGAGAAGCTAGTACTCTTACTGAAATTTTAGTGAAATTAAAACAAACTCTACGAACTAAAGGGAATTATTGTTATATCCGCATCCTGCAGAAGGGGCCAAAGAAGTGTAAAAGGGTGAACTTCGTGATCCAACCCTGTTATAAATGCATCCAGCCCCACCCAGGACCCTATCACCTCCTAAAGGCATGCTTCCTGATACTGTCACATTGGGGGTTAATTTCTCACATGACTTTGTAGCGGACACAAATGGTCGAATCAAAGCTACAATTGGTGTTGATGAGAATGAGACCTGTAGGCATTTCATTGCCCCATTTCCTGGAATGTCTGCTACTGAAGCCCCTTATCAGAAACACACAAAATTCCCCAAAACTTATTGACTTAATTTTCTGATCAGATGAGTCACTAAGAAATAAGTTAAATGGCAGAGTTAATATTCAAAACTATTTTTAAAGGATAGCTGTTGGAGCAAGTGTGTTATAATTGATTTTGTAGTGACAAACAGAGGTTTTTAGTTGGCTTCATAATTCAGAATTAGTCAACTTTTGAGGTATGTTATATTTTTTAAAAACCTGCAAATTAAACCTAAGATATAGGACCAGGGAGATAGCTCAGTAGAATAAGCACTTTCCTGGCAAGTGCAAAACCCTGAGTTCAATCCCCGGTTCTGAAAAAAAAAAAAAAAAAAAAATCTAGGACATAATAAAATGTCTCAAAGAAGAGAAGAAAGTATCTTAAGATATACCATAGCACTGCGGGTTGTGAAAGAAGAGGCTTCAGAGAATAGAAGGGAAAGGATGTTAACTTTATATAAACATTAAAAGAACTATGAAACTCCAGGTAGCATCAGAGGGCAGAACTAGAAAAATGTAGATGGCAACCATTGGTGCAAAAACATTTCTTATGTCCAATAAGTGGAAAAAAGTTCCAAACACTTAAAATATTAAAAAAAAAACAAAGCTAATGATTTTTCTATTATTGATCACATTCATTTCTAGATTGGACATCTATTTTGGCAAAATAATGTCAAAAGAATTTAGGCATCCCACATGTACGCAGGTCCAGTGATAGTTTAGACTTGCCTTGGCATTATCAGGGATTACCCTGAATAAACACTGACCCGCACATCCCTCCCAACTCTGAAATGTTGTCACTCTATGATTTGATAGCTTTAAAAATTTATTTATGCCCCAGTTTGCTTGTTTTGTTTTTTACCAAAACTATACCCCAGCCAGCATAATAGCACACACCTGTATAAGCTCAACATTAAGGAGGCTGAGGCAGGAGGATCACCATGGGTTTGAGGCCATCCAGGGCTACAGAAGTCAGTTCAAGGCTAGTCTGGACTACATAGTGAGGCCCTATCTCAAAAAAAAAAAAAAAAAAAAAGTTACCTGAAGGTCAAAATCTATAACATTCACTTGATTTTCTTATTGCATCTCTTAGATTCTGTTCTCTTTTCGTTCTCCCTACATGAACTAATCCATGATCAACAATGATGTGTGGCTTGAAAAGATTATTCTGTTAATTTTGAATAATATAACCTGAAGTAAGATATTCTTGAAATAGTATTGCCGAGGGGCTGGGGAATGGGCTGGGGAGATACTTGCTGGTCTAAGCACCTGCCTGGTAAGCGCAAGGACCTGAGTTAGATCCCCGCTACCACATGCCATGCCACCCTGGAATCCTAGGCACACCATGCTGGCCACCAAAACCAGGTGTGTTGGTACACACCTATAATCCCAGCTCTTGGGAGACTGAGACAAGAGGATCACTATGAGTCAAACTACATAGTGAGACCCTGTACCAAATAATTAATTAATTAATTAATTATTTTTTAAAAAATAATGTGTCCCCCAAAAGGATCTTTTTTCAATTTGGGTATATTTTCTTTTAACCTATTTAGTTATTTAGTACAGGGTCTCACTACACAGATTAGACTCGTAGTGATTCTCCTTTTTTTTAGCCTCCCAAGCACTGGAATTGAATGCTTGCACCACCATACCATCTCAATGGTGGTCTCAGTACCCCCCAGGGACAGGGCCAACATGGCACACTGGGACATCAAACCCTGTCCCTGTGTCTGCCTAAGCAGGCACTTTAATCTGCTAAGCTATCTGGCCAGCCCAATTTGGGCAAATGTTAAGGCTTCAAGAATTCAATAAACTATAACCTGCTCTGTCTGTCATGTGAACCAGCTGAGAGATGAGACCACAGATATCAGTCCCAGGTCAGTTTTGTTGCTGATACAACTAAAAGAGAAGATGGTGGCTCAGTCACATAGCACTAGTGGGCTCCTAATACTGAACCCCAAGACTTGTTCTACTGTATAACACCAGGTCTCTCTTATATAACACGAACAGAAGGGAGGGGAGTCAACCCAGAAGACATATATCCTGCATGCTTCCAGGAGAAAGAACAGCACTGGGCCAAGAATTTTCTTCTTGACTTGTTTCCCAGACCTACCATTGAAAAGGGTAAGAGTAAGAGAGAAGAAAGAGTGTGAGAAGCACTAGGCATGTTTAAATGTCAGCTGGAGACCAGGGGTTACAAACTCTTGGTTTTCATGGTAAATTTCACTAAAACCCAGACTTTTGTGCTATGTAGCTGTCCAAGTGTTGAAAACTGTTGCATTGGAATACCTTTAGACTGGCATAAATTGCCCCCAGCCTCTGCATTGTCTCGGATCTCCAAATCATACTTCTATGGTACTCCCTGGTGCTCTGTAAGCACTGACATGAGCATTAAGCAAGTCTCACTGCTCTGTGAAAAGGCCAGCCTTTGGCTATTTCCAATTATTAAATTATTAAGTAGATGTAAATTGAGTGTGATAGGGTTATGGGAAGAGGGAGGGCTGGAGAGGAGAATATTTCAAATCTTTCTACTTGTGATTCTGGACACGGTTCTTTCCCGAATCTGCATTTCACTCCAATAGTTGAACCAAGAGGTTATCAGTGGGAGAGAGACTCAGTTATCAAAATGGACACCATCTTCTCAGGAGCAGTCAGTGGTTAATTGGGACAAGAAAACACAAGTCATTATCTTTTAGAAATCGGAAGCAAATTGAAGCAGGTTGTCACCTCTCACTAGGAAACAAATTAGTCCTGTCTTTAAAAAGACTCTGCTTTCTCCAGCTGCTGACTGGGGATTTCTGTCAGCTGCCAAAGAAATGGGGAGAGTGTGAATAAATGACACTAGAATACTGGTCGCAAATAAACCCACAGGCCCGTGTTCTCACGCTCGTGAATATTTCTAATCGATTTGACTAGTGTGTTACAATGACAAAGTCCGGGCTGAGCTTCGGCGCCGGAAAACTGGGGTGCCATTTTCAAGCTGAAGACGTACTAAGTGCGCAGCCTGTTGGGGAAAGTCCTTGCACAAAGCGCAAAGCCATGGATGAGGGACGCCCAGCTCGTCCTCAAAGCCAACTCACTTTCACGGACTCCCTGCCACCCGGAGAAGCATACGGCTCAGCTTTAGCCCAAAAGAAAGAGACAAATAATGCAACAGAAGACACCATGCTGAATTATAAGGGTTGTGAGCAGAGCTAAACTTGCGACAACTTTTTCTAAAACTCGAGTGTGGAGCGGCTTCTAGTGGCGTGGAAGGAGAACGCGTGAGGTCCCCTCCTCTGCGTTCTGCTCTGTGAACAGATCGTTATTCCCAGCGAGAAAAGGCCCCTCTTTCCTCACTTGTGAAAAGAGCCTGTAATAGCAGTAAGGCCTGTTCTGGTTTTAGACTTCTGTGATTTGGTAAAGAAATACTTTGTCCCAATTACGTATTGAAGCATCTTCACTTCATGTGTTTTTGTCATTCAGCAACAGTCTCCTCAAAGGTTCCATAACTCAGGCTGCTCCAGCAAAAAAAAAGATGACGATGACAACTTTCATGTGCCAGATGCTGACATTACATAAGCATTTATTTTACAAAAATTAAGGTTATGATCATTGAAGAAAGAAGAATTATAATTTACACAGTGTGAGCAGCTCTACCGAGCCGTCCATGCACAAGTGCTCCGTGTGGGCCCTTGCTCAGCAAGCGCAGTCATTCCATCTTGTAACCTGACTGCTCGGAGCTCATCCATCCAGAGCTACAATACCTAGCCAGATGTATACTCTACAAATATATTTCCGGCTTCACAAATAAATCTTTCCATGTGTGCCAAGGCGGAAGTCTTGCTCCTGTAATTTTTCAGAGCACTTCTGCTCTCCAAAGTTTTTCTCAAAACATGGCTTCAGGCGGAGGCTGCCTGGCCTTTTGAAGGTTAAGGGAATGATTCCCCTTCTGAAACCAGTAAGACATTCTCCAATCTCTTCAGAATCAGTCTCCCTGAAGAATAATACACATTACCTCAGGGGCCGGGGAGATGGCGCAGTAGAATAAGCACTTCCCTGGCAAGCACAAGGGCCTGAGTTCAATCCCTGGTTCTGCAAAAGAAGAAGAAGAGGAAAAAAAAAAAAAAAAAAAAAAACACATTACCTGCAAATAAATCTGCAGTCCCCTCTTGTGAAATCTCCTGTAAAATCAGAAGGAAAAATCCTTGCCCTTCACTGGAGAAGGAGTTTACACTCAGACTGTTCTCATGATCAAAAAGTTGGATGGGAGACCAGGCATGGTGGTGTGTGTCTGTAAACCAGCTGGGGAAGCTGAAGAACAGAAGGATAACTATGAGTCCAAGCTGCCTAGTGAGACCCTATACCAATTATATAAATGGAAAAAAACAAAAGAAAGAAATATCCTCAACAAAAATCTAATTTATTGTTAGAACCTGACCAAAGTGCCGCCATCTTGTTCTGTATTGTGCCTTCTTAGTGAACCATGTCAGCTGCTGTAAAATGTGACTTCCTGCTTCCCAAGCCCCTCATCCCATCCTTGAGTTCCAATATGTGCTTTGTCTCACAGAACACCTGTTTCCTGAAGCCCCCATCCCACCCTTGAGTTCCAATGTGACTTCTGTTTCCCAAGCCCACTCCAGACCTATAACCATATTTAGTCTCAACAGACGCCATGACTTTTTGAACTTCCCGAGTTGTTCCCCCCCTCCACCTGCTTTGTAGTTTTAAGCTTTATAAACCCCACGTTCCCCCCCTTCAGGGCACACTTAGGCACTTTGTGCCAGGTGTTGCCGCTGGGTACCAGCTAAAATAAAGCACTTTTTAAACTTTTGAGCCTGCCTCATTTTTGAGTTACAACATTTATCTCATGAAATTTCTCTCTCCCCAAAAACATTACAAAACAAGCGCAATTCAGCCAAGTTCTTTGTCACTTTTTACAAAGGATTGCCTTTTGTTTTTATTTATTTATTTGTTTTGTATTTTAGGGAAGGGTCTACAGGGTGTTCAGGATCTCACTACTAGATCAGACTCATAGTGATCCCCCTGTTTACAGCCTCCCAAGGGCTGGGATTACATGTGTGCTGTCATGCCCAGTCTCAATTGCTGTCTCAGCGCCCTGGGGAAAGGGCCAGCACAGCAGGCCTGGTGATGGAATCCTGACACCTGTGCCTGCTTGCAGGGGTTTGGCCAGCCCTAGGATTGCCTTTTATGCATCTCAAACAGTGAGATTTATTTCTCACCATTCTGGATCCTGGAAAATCCAAAATCAGGGCCTGGATTGACCCACTGTGTAGCAGGGACGCCCTTCCTGGTTTGCGCGTAGCTGTTTGCTCACTGTGCCTTCTTTCAGAGGAGAAAACTAGTGAGCCTCTGGGTATGTTCTTGTAGGGAACCTAACGCCACTCGTGAGGCTCCACTCTTCTGACCTTGCTATCTCCCAAGCCCTGCTTCACACAGCAAGGCCCAAACACTCAGTCTGTTGAACTCTGTAACAGAAGTATATATTTCTCTCATAACACTTTTTTTCACCATATTTCAGTATTCAAAATGATAACCCCGGTTCAGCCAGATAAATCAGCGGACTAAAGCACCTGCTTAGGCAGGTGCAGGGACCCAGGGACTGGGGTTCAATCCCCAGCTTACCATGCCAGCCCCACCTGCCAGAGCACATTCAGACAGCAACTGAGACTGGGTGTGTTAGCGCATGTCTGTGATTCCAGCACTGGGGAAGCTGAAAACAGGAGGATAACTATGAGTCCAAATTGTGTAGTGAGACCCTGTAGACCCTGTACTAAATACATAAAAATTAATAAATAAAATGATAACCCCTTTTGTTTTCTTTCCTTCTTTTGAGACAGTATCTCTACATATAACCTAGGCTGGCCTTTGTACTTACTGTGCGGCCTGAGAGGGACTTGAATCTACAGCAATCTTCTGTCTCAGGCTCTCAAGTGTGGGGGTAACTGGCATGCACTACCATACCCAGCTTATAACATTTTTGTAACCTAAACTTATTTTTGTTGTTGCTTACTTAACATTTTAGCTTCTGAAATTAAGGCCATTAATTAATTTCCTAACTGTTGTGATTTCTATAACCTTCAAGAAGATTTACTTTGTATCTACATTATATAGAACAAGTCTTGCACATATGAAGAACTTTGTAACTATTTCTTTAAAAGAAAAAGTGAATGAACAAATGAATTAATGACCAACAAGACCATATAATCCAGTTGCCTCTTGCAGTGCGTCCTATTCTTGTTAATTCCCAAATTGTCTCAAGTAGAAGATCCTTTTAAGATACAGTTATCTCTTGTAGCCCTTCTTTTCCTTCTTTTTGCAGTGAAACTTCAAGTGGGAAACACTATACCTAGGCAAAAGGACAGCTGCATCCCTTGTACTCTACCACATTGTCCTCCAGAGGGATTCAGTTCTTGTTATTAAAGTAAGTGCTGAGCAGTGAATCAGTACCATGCCAGAGAAAAGAAGGTCCTCCGTGTAGTGTGGTTAAAAGGTATCTGGCAGGCACAGTTCTGTCACAGAGCTAGGGTGGGACCTGGATTTAGTAAAATCTGAAATTAACATCTAAGTGACAATATGAATTATGGATTTATATGCAAAAGCTTTAACTAGAAAGCAAGAAAGGAAAAAGAAAGGGCTCCAGCTTGAGTAGTACCTGGAGAGGCACACCCTGATGAACAGGACTGGAGGCCAGTGTGAGGGGGTGCACAGTGGGCTGGGGTCTAGTCTATCATTATTGCAATCCTGATACTCAGCTTTGGAGGAATACAAGCTTTGCCCTACTTGTAGCTGAGTATTGGGCACTTTAGGCCCAAGGAAAGAGTTAGCAAAAACCACTCATAAGTCCCCGGATGGTTCAGAAGAAAACACAATCATAGTTTTACTTAACAACAGTTGAGAGGCCAGTGAGATAGCTCAGTGGTCTAAAGGGCCTGCTTAGGTGAGCTTATGCAAGTGCAGGGATAGCAGTTCACTCCCCAATACCACATGCTGTGCCAGCCCCATCCCTAGGGTGGGCTGAGCCAGCCACAAAACAAACAAACAAAAAAAAAAATTGACGTGCCCAGGAAGTTGTTTGTCCTTTGCCACTGTGGTCATCTCTGACTAGGTCATTTTCATATACCAACCCCCATCATTCTTAGCAGCTCTGCTACCTGGGATAAATTAATCTGTAGAAGTTTGTTTCTTCTTTTGTGAGTCAGAACTTTCACTTCTTCTTAAGAATTAGAATGTTCTATATAAATCACTTAACAAACCTGATGGCTAAGTGAGCATCATATTTAGTGTGATTTGTTCATTTGACTGTGTATCCACTAACTTTGTGCTATTTTGATTTTTTTGTTTTGTTTTTTACCCAAGAACAGTAGATCAAAGTACTTCACTTTGTGCCTTAACATGGATCCCTAAACATATGCCAAAATCCAGCAGGGGCTTTGTAGCAGCACTGAAGTCTGAGACACTAGCCATTACCTTTCAGGAAAAATAAATCATCGCTTTATATTTACTTCTTATATTTATGTTGTTACTCTTGTGCATGCATTATGAAATTCACAGTCGGAGTCTCAGCAGGCAGAACTGTTGAAGCTGCACTGTGCTTTGCTTTGTGCTAGGCCTTTGACAAACCAGCATCCCCCTGCCCTGAATTCTGCTTCCTGAGGGACAGTGGCGTGGGCCACTGGAGTCTGTGATTGATCTTTGAGTGACTTGTACTTTATCAAGGAGAAGATATAATTTCTCATGTATCTGATTAACCTTCTCTGAAAGATTGCCATCATTTCTGTAATGCCAGCGGATTATTCTGCGTGGGGAAAGATGGATATCAGCTCATTTTAATCAATAGCCTACAAAAGGTGTCACCTGGCTCTGCCTGCGGTTATCTATAATGTCTGACCCAAAGGGTACTATCATTTGTCAAATAACTTGGTTTCATTTAAAGCACTGAAGAAATGGAGTTGCCTTTATTTTAAAACAGTTTGTAGAAGAATGTATTAACTTAATCAAATGCATACTTATTTTCTGGACAATATTCTATTAAGAAAATACAATACAATAGATATAACTCAGGACATTCTGGCTATGGATGGACATATGTCCACCCTAAGTCATACCCTCAGAGTGTTGAGAAGGGGGATGTTTGGAGCCAATGCTGTTTCTCTGGTATGCTTTTCCGGGGTCTGCAGGAAGAGTCCTTCAGGATATAAATTAAGCATTGCTCTGTTTTCAGCCATGTGGAGAACGCCCATCTCCATATTTGAGATAATGGCTTCTGTTCAAGGAGCAGAGGTGTTAATTGTTAGGAATGATAACCTGACATCAAACTGAGTAGGTCCTCAATGCACAGGAAGCGTCTTCTCCACTGTCACTCTAGGGGCAGTGCCAACGCCTCACATCAAAGCTCCTGCTTGCAGAAACAATGAGTCAAGCAGAAAAATGCCATTTTTCCAAATAAATGTTAGGAGACAGAATGAAAAATCTGTCAGGAAACATTTTACCTGGTACGCTTCCTCCAAAGGCAACAAACAAATCAGAGTTTAATTTCTTGAGACTAATAGCAAGTCAAACAATCAGAGTTTCGACTGAGAAAACTAAAATCTTATATAAAGGCTGACAGTATCCCCAGTTTATTAAACATGGTAAGGAGAATTAAAGATGCTCCTTGCAATGCATCCCTGAAAACTCTAATTTCTTCCCTTCCTCCCTAGACTTCAAATTATGCCTTGTAAAACGATCATAATATCTACCTTTCTGACTTGTTGCTTATCTTCAGAGAGGTAGCATTAGAACTGCACTTCGCATTTTCCCTGATGCAGAAACGTGAGTCTTCTACTTATTCATAAAATGTATAATAAGGCTGCAAATGGAGTACTGATAAGGAGCTGGAAACATTAGTTATTTTGATTTGGTAATTATACATTGTACACATTTATCAAATATCACACTGTGCTTTTAGCCATGTGTGCCACGCAGGGTGTGCCTGGTTGTGAGTTATTCTCTGTTGTGTTGAATAGCTTTCAGGCTGTGCTACATTTTATAAAACAGCAGTTTGCTCCATTTTGAGAGAAAATGCTGAGGCAGGATTGACTTAATAGCTTGTCAGGAAATCAACATTTACCAGATGTGGGACATAACAAACTTATTGAAAAAGAAACTCTCCCAGCTGCATGGAGCAATAATGAGGTACAAACTAATAAATAAATTTTGTTAATAATAATTTCTATCTATAAACTTATCAAGTTAAATCGGGGTATATAGACACATGACATGTAAAAGCTATATCAGAGAATACCAGGTTTGTGAGCTTATCAGATACCCCAGCTCAAAGGAGGATGCAACCCCCCCCACCTGGATGGTATAAGAGGAGGGGCACCCAACACTGGGGTGTAACAGTGACACACAATGATCTGCTGCCTCATCAGGGCATGCGTGACCATGCCACGTGGATGCATCATGAGCTGCTCTCTAGCCCTTAACTCTAGCTCAGTGTAACTTCCCTGCTTGACCTGGCCCCCTTGACTTGCCTCCTTATGAACTTGGGCTCCAGAGCAACGCTATGCTCTGCCACTAAGAGGTTTTTGGTCTACAATCTCATCTAGCCACCTATGGTGTGACTTTTCACACCTCTGACTTTACTTTTAGCACTCCTTCTTCAATCCTACAGCCAGCCATGAGCCTTTCTTAGCTGTTATATAACCAATGTACTATCGTGTGACTTGTGATATATGAATTGAGTGTTACAGAAACTAGTAATTAAGATTTAAATAAAAGAACCTGTAGTCACCCAGCCAACAGGTTATTGTAAATTTTGAGTATTTGGGCAGATAAGATTAATGAAACAGATGCGTACCATTCATCTACTATTGTTCAATAAATTCTGGCATTATGTAAAGACACAAGCACCTTTGGTCTGTGTTGCTGGCATAGCTCACACATGACACTATGTCTAGGTAACATTTGAAAATAAAGGGTAGCCCAGCCTCTAGAAGCCCCCACCTTTACGTCATAGTTAAGAGCCTCTGCAAACCCAGGTTAAAATTTCTCCTCTGCTACTTATTTCATTGTGTGAACTTCCTGAAGCTTGGTTTCTTCATCTTTGAAATACAGATAACATCAAACTGACAATGTTTCATCTTTTCAGTTTAGAGTTTCCCCTAGCGTTATACATAGGAAAAAACATAGGATAAATAATCAGATATTTGTAAAAGATTTAGTATGAGAAAAAAAAAAAAAAACTTTCCTGCTTCTGCCTCCTGGTCTGTAATCTATCCCAGGAATGGTGAAGCTTTTAGAATTTTCAGTGATCCAACACGTGTACCGTAGGTTTACCACCACTGTGCCGTTTTATAAGTGAAGTACTTTCACCTATTTGGAGCTCTGTTGTTCAATCTGACATTGACTTTCACCTTTAAATAACACTGTTCCATGGCTGTCTCTTGATTCATCAATTTCAAGGATTATCTTTCAGCTTATTAGAAAATGAATTTCAGCTGTCTTTCACATACATATGTTTCTGATTGTTATGGTTTGTGTCCAGGTGTCCCCCCAAAGCCTTAGGCAGTCTTGGGGGACTTCTGGAGTTTGTGATTGATTGGTGTGGGTGTGGATGCTGCACCTGCCCTGGGGCAGGTAATTTGCATTACAACGTAAGGAGGAAGAGAAGCTAGCTGCTTGAGCTACTGCTACTCCTCCCTTGTGCTCTTGCTCTTTGCTGCTGCCGTGAAAGGTTGCCCTCTGCTATGTGCTGCTCTGCGTTGGAACCAGCTGAATATGGATTGAAACCTCCAGAAACTGTGAGCTGAATAAACCTTTCCTTCTTTCAGCTTGGGAGCTGGGTATTTGTCCCAGCAATGAAAGAAGAATAACTGAGACACTGATACAAATAAATCATAATTCTAGTTAGATCATTTTGCCTTGATTATATAACCAATAGTATACAGTGTTGTTCCAAAGGAATCACTCAGACAAACTGTCACGTTTAAATATGAAGTAGCTCCCAAGAAGATGTGTTCTGAGGGCTTGATCCTCAGGGAGGCACTGGTTCATCAGCTTCAAGGTTATTTTGGAATTGGTCCTCAGAGGAGAGGCTGAGGAACGGGGCTGCATCATCATCACTGACCTCCCCCACAGCTAGCTTTGGTCCTGGCCGCACTGCCTGACTGGCAGAAATAGATCACTGGGGTTGAACCTGGAGGCATCCATTTTCATCCCTGGCCCCTCTCTCTGGCTCTTTTTCCTTCTGTGTCTGCTTCCTCACTACTAGAGGTAAGCAGCTTTTCTCCACCACTTTCTTTCACCATGGTGTTTTTGTAGCAGAGTCAGAAACCTTAAACTTGTGAAGCTATGAGGGAAAATGTACCTTTTCTTACTGAAGTTGTATATGTTAGGCCAGTTGTTCCAGCAACAGGTGATTGATGCGCAAACCATATTATATTTTCTTCCTTCCTTCCTTCCTTCCTTCCTTCCTTCCTTCCTTCCTTCCTTCCTCCTTCTCTCCCTCCCTCCCCTCTTTCCTTTTTTTCTTTTCTTCCTCCTTTTTAATATTTTTCAGTATTTGTTTGTTTCTTAGTTTTCTATAACATGCATATCACTAAATCAAGCCCCAAACTTTGACCAGTTTTCAAAAACTTCTTGCAATATTATTATATCTACTATAAAATATCTTCCCAGGACGCACTGTCACCATCCTCCTGGGAAATTTCACATCTCTTTCCTTTATTAGATGCCTTATTTCCTGGAGCTAGTGTCTCCTTTCTTCTTTCTTCTTCTGAAAACTGTTCTGCAGCAGTTCCCTGAAAAGCAATTTGTATCTCTCCAACTTTCTTCTCTTTAACCATTTCACTGGAGATCTCTCCCACAAAACAACTTTTCAAGGTTTTCTTTTAGGCTGATGAGGATCAAATATCCAGCATCTTTCTTGGAGGATGTAGGTATCACTTGCCTCTAAGCTATGTTTGGAAGGAGACTGGAAATCTCAGCATTTGCTGCATGAACTTTGACTACACCCTGCTATTCTCAATTCATCCTGTATATCGTGGCCCAGAGGCCTTCCCCTATGTTATCTGCTTACAAAGTAAAATACAAGTGTTCTTACAGGGGGCAGGTCAGCCACTCAGCCACCTGAAATAGCACATCTGCAGGACTGACTTATGCTAAACAACATTCACCTTTGAGAGCTCCATGGCTTCAATTCCAAGGGTACCTGATGCCTTCAGTTTCTTCATCTAGGAGGAATGATCTATAAAGTCGAACTACTTTGCTGTCTTTTCCTGCCAGCTTAAGATTTAAGGTTTTGTGTCTGCTGTGTAATTGCTTCCAAATATCCCCAGGTAATGCCTCACAGCTATACTTTCTGTCCTTCATAGGTTTACATCCTTAAGCAATACCTGTACTACTTTTTAAATAAAATTTAGAAAACAAAATTAGAAGGCTCTCAGAACCCTAGCAGGGTTATTATGAAGAGGAAATTAAGTAGCATAGAGTGAAGCCAGCATGGGGCCTGCCACATAATCATTATTATTAATTGTTAGCATTTGTTACTCTTTTACCCCTATAAAATCATGGAAGTACCTAAATATTTGGTCAGCTGTACATGGTCAAATAACATGGATAAGAGATGGCTCTGTGAGGTGAAGACCCAAGGAGTTTGCTTGATTATTCCAGTTTCACTGTTCTTAGGCGACTTATAAACCATGGTTATTTGCAACAAGCATACTATGTAAATGCCACCAGTCACTAACAGGATGAGGATTCTCAATCTGTGTTCAGCATCACAAAAGTACACTTCAGTATTAGAATACAGATCTGTTTGCTGGTAAATTTTTACTGACTCCCATTAGGGAACGAATTGCCCATCTGAACTTTGCCAGCTCTTCTCTCCAGCTGTACCCTTGTGCAGAGTGCTGCGGTGCACCTCAGGGGTCCCTGTGAAGAAAGCAGTCTTACTGTGCATGGGGGAAATTGTTCTGACTTCCCAAAAGCAACTCTTAGTCCTTGTAAAATTTCTGGCCTCCAGAGAATTATAAAATAGAAGACAAGAGAGGAAAACAAGGGTTTCAAAAGATTCTGTTTATAAAAGCCAAAGATACTACTCAGTTAGACTTTGCTCCAATCTTTCATGTCCCTCAATAAAGTGGTTTTTGGCTATGCCCCATAAACTACTCAAATAATCCATTAAGATAGCTGTAGAAATCAGCATAGCAAACTATCAGTGAGCTAGTTTAGTTATTCACCGGTTATTAATCTTCTCAGCTCAGGGTCATATTGTCCTGTCTTCAGCATTTTTCACAGTGCCTGATGATGTCCAGAGTGTTAATGGGGGTCCTGGAATGTGGATAAACAAGCACGATAATTCTTTGACTGGATGTCATTTGAAGGGATCGTCTTCAAACTTGGTATGCTGCCCTGGCAAATGAGCGTGAAAGCACCTGTGCCATCTATTTACATGTTTGTACACTGATCTAGCAAGGAAACATCCATGTACAGTGATAATTTCCTTGCGATACTTTCACTAGCACAATTTGTTTTGAGCATCTGTTATCAACTGTAGTAGCTGTCATTTTCTCTTTGGTTTCTCTGTAAAGTTGAGGTAGATTTTTCATCTGAGGTTAGAGGCCCACAGTATTTCTTAGGAGAATTATTTGGACATTTTTTACTCTCATTAATTGTTATTCTCCCCTTCCTTGGTCTCTGCACATGTGGATGAGATGCCTTTCTCTTGAAAGAGCAGCCTTCTGTGTGGACTGTGCACCACTTTGCTACCAGAATATAGCATGAGCAATTTTCAGTTTGGTTCTTCAAGGTGCAGATGTTTGCCTTTACCTCCAAAGGAAGTGCTTTGTTCTTAGGATTTCTATCTTCATCAGAATATCAACTGGGTCCCTATAGGGCATTACTGGATAGTATAAGGATTTTTGTTTCTGCTACATTCTTAATTATCATTGTTTGAGTGCTTACTCTATAGCAAGGTTTGCTCTTAAAATGTTGCACTGAGTGGAGCATGGTGGCTCATGCTTGCAATCCCAGCACTAGGAAAGTTTGGGCAGGAGGATCATTGTGAGTTCAAAACCAGCCTAAGCTACAAAGCAAGCTCAAGGCCAGCCTGAGCTGCATGGTGAGACTCTGTATCTAAAAGACAGAAAAAAAAAAGTTGCATTAATTCCCAGAGTAAAAAGGCTACATTATTGTCACAATTGATTCTGGAGACCCTGGGATACTGAGAAAATAAGTCACTTCCATGGGGTCAAGATAGGAAAGGATAGGAAGGAAAACTCAGTGATTCTGTATCCATTGTCCACATGTTTCAGGCCCTAAGATAATACCTTAGGGATCTGATTTTCTAACATATGTGTGTGTATGCCATGTTAGCATAGTTTGGAATGAAATTGTTAAATAGGATTTTAAGAGTTCACTTGTTTTCTCCTCCTCTGAAGGCTCTGGGCATAAGCAATGCATACTATGCAGAGGATGTTAGGCCGTGAAGTCCAGTGATGCCTTTCTGGATTTTCTCAAGCTGCTTCTTGCCATTCTTCTCTTGGACCTTTTTCACCTGAGCTTTGTGGGCTCAGAAGATCCCCATTTCTTCCTCTTGCTTCTTATATCTTGGCTCCTGGAGGTAACTCTGGTTCCAACACATCATGTCACATTCTATCGAAATAAAAAGAGAATTACGCAAAGCTCATTTATATCTAAACATTGGCAGCCACCCAAACAGCTCTTCCACAATAAATGAAAGTGAGCAGTGAACTGCAGGCATATTGGAAGGGAAATCAGTACCGTCCAGGGCTTTGGAGTCCTCCTGACCTGAGGTTGAATACCTGTTCTCTTCTTCTAATGAGGTGGTAGCTTTGGGGATATCTTGGGACTCTCATACATTGTCTTTCAGATGGTAATAATAACTATACCTCCATCACAAAGTTGTAAAGGCTCACAGGTAGTGCTCATGTACTCTGTAGATATGAACTGAACATCCCTGTTCATACCTATGCTGCATATGAGTTATCTATGCTGAGGAAGAGAGACATATTCTCTGACCTCACGGTGCTTATTTTTAATGAGATTATAAATACCTTGTGTGGTACAGATCTGGCATGTGGTAAGCACACAATGTATATAAGCTTCAGTGATGTTAACAATGATGATGGGTAATGATGACAATAGTGGCCCTCATGGTACTATCATCATTTGACCAAAGACAAAAAAATGATAATTCCACTCTATAAGAACTAGGCATCGATAGGAAATATGGCTTGTCTTTGTTTCAGTTTCTCCTCATTTAATAATCTACCAGATAACCACGAATCAAAAGGGAAAATGAAAAATTTTAATATATGCATTCCTTGAATATTTCAAGTCTTGGTGATGGTAATAAAGGTAAACATTTCCAGAAATCGTAAAGGCAACCTCTTCCAGCCCTTCGGTAAAATGGTCTTCCTCATTACCAAAGAGAAGGAGTATTGGTTTTTGTTGTTTGTTTTTAACCAATCAGCACTGTAGAACTCCATTCTCCACGTGTATGTTTTACCTCCTTTTCAAACCAGTATTTTAGTGATTCCTTCTGAGAGAGCCACCTCGCTCATGAGTTTCACAATTCTTTCTTTAGAGTAATTTTCCAATGACATCTCTTCCTATGGAATGTGCATTTATGCAGTCCTCTGACTTGAGATGCCTGAATACTGTTGGTGCATGAAGTGTCTTTGGATTTAACAGCTAGCTTGAAGCATCTGGCAGTCAAACATAAACTCATGTGCTTGAGCATTCATGCTTAAACCAGAAATTACTTTGTCATCCTCTCTGGCTTTTATTAAGCAACCAGCAGCTGCCTTGGAACTGTGACTTACTGCAGCGAGCTCTTTCCCTTGGAATGTCACCCTCTTCTTACTCTCAAAATAGGTTTCATCTTTACTTCTCCCTCTGAAAAAAATTCTTGGCACCCGTGGTAAGAATAATAATAGTATCTCACACTGTGTAGCCCTGCGCGGTTTATGAAGCATGTTAAAATCCATTAACCCATTTAAATTTCTCAGTCATCCTGGAATACCAAATGCCATCACCTTCAAATTACAGATGAGAAAACTGCTGCTCAGAGATATCAAATGATTTCTTGATGGTTACTGATGCATCACTGTTATATGGCCAGAGTCAAAAATGAGGGTTTTAGGCATTAAATTAAGTGTTGCATACATTTCATCATGCTAAAATTTTTAGCAAATCTAGGTCAGCATCAAGGCATTACTAAGAGAAGACCTCTTACTCCTGGACAAATACCTTCTAGTTACTATTTCTGAGGTTCTGGTCATGGGCTTATTTGCATTAAACTGTTTGTACAAACAAACTGTTTATTTGTTTATTTCTGGTACTTCAACATTGCTTAGAAGTTTAGTCCAAGGGAAAAGATGATAGGGCTTCATGAGTTGCCATGTTGCTCCAGTATATTTTGACTCCTCTGTGCAGGGTGTCTTTTGGGATCCTGAAAAGTGGAAAGTCCTAGCATGGTGGCAAAATGCAAGATAATCTCTCTTGTAGAAAGCAAAAGGATAATATGTAGAAAGGGTTTTGTAAATTATGGAATTATCTGCAGAAGCAAAGGCTCGTATTTCTTGCAGATCTTGCTGTTTCCACAAATTAACAAATTTTTCTTACCTATATTTCTGATAAGTCATCTGTTTGATGCTTCAGCAATTTGTAATGCTCCACATTCACCCTTTCCATTAAAATCTAGAGAAGCATCCTAGTGACTTCAACGTGACGCATACAAATAATGTGTACACATTTGTTGTAACCTAGGTGCACCTTGCCTCACTATATTCTCTATTAATGATGAGCTGTTAGATACTAATGGATAATCTAACAAGTAAATCCACTTCCTGCCAAGTTTAAAAAGATGGACAAATAGACATTTAAGTGCACATTCCCACTCATCCTTTGATGGGGCACTGTTTGTCTTAATTCAAGTAATTAATATGTTTCTGGAATGAGGTTGTTAGTTTTTCCAATTAAACAAGACCTAGACAGACAGCTGTTGCTCCCTTTTGCCCTTAATAAGTCTTCCTGAAGTACCACTCTGATTCTGAATGCTGAGTATTTCCAGAGAACGCCACAGTACCACTGTACTGGAATGCCTTGCTTATGGCCGCGGCAATCTCCATTGTCACTGCAGAGGCTAGCAAGTACAGGCTTGGAAAGCATGAGAGTTTGGGTCAAATTAGAATACTGCTTAAGTTCTGAATGCCAGCAAGATAGCTCAGTGGACTAAGCGCCTGCATAGGCTGGCCCAGGACCGGGGTTCAATCCCTGGCACCACAGGCTGTACCAGCCCCGCCCTTAGGCACCTTGAGCTGGCCACCAAATCTGGGCATGGTGGCACACGCCTATAATCCCAGTGCTGGGGAGGCTGAAAACAGGAGGATAGCTATGAGTCCAACCTGCATAGTGAGACCCTGTACCAAACACATTAAAAACAAACAAAATCGTCTTCTGGTGTTCTGGTGAAAGCAGAATATACAGTGTGTCTATGGTGACTAAATTTACAAAGACACAGTTTGCCCAGCACAGTTTTTCTATTTTAATAATTTAAAACAAAGAGTAAGATATTGTTCCAAAAGCAACTGTCTTTTTATTTATAGAAAGAGAATCTAGAGGACCTGAAATATTACTCAGTGGTAGAATGCTTGTCTCGGCCCTGAGTTCACTACTCCAGGCCACAAAAATTTAAAAAATGGATAAAAGTAAAATAAAATAAAATAATTAAATTATTCAAGGCCCCACACCATCGCCATGGTGTGTCTGTCCTTTATCTGAAATGTGCTAACCTTGGTGCATGCAAGATAGAGCATCTGCTCCCTTCTGCCTTTTTGCTGCTTTTCTGTATTTCCACCGCCCTGTTTTCCCATTCTCCCCGACCTCTACTATCCTTTACACAGGTTAAGCTTTAAATTATTTGATGTGTCCTTAGACTTTTTTTTTGTCCCATGTACCTAATTTCAAAAACATGAAAAGTTGTAAACATCTCTCTGAAATAAACTGAATTAAGTTGCTTTTTACTTCTTTGACCCTCAATTGATTCCTTCTCTTTTTGGGTCAACAACTCTCAATGAAAAAAATGTTTCCCTCTCTGGTGTGGAAGATTGGACTCAGTGTGCAGTGACCCTCAAATCTACTCCACAGGGCAGTTTCTTTACAAGACTATGTTTTCCAGCAATTTGTGTTTTCCTCCTCAAAATGAAGAGCAAAATCTTAATCAGGAGTCTACTGACTTTCATCTTCTTTCCTTTCAGTTTCCTCAGAAGTGTATATGGAGCCCTCTGTGAAGCAGGCCATACAACTGGAAGACCCTAACTCAAACAGAGCATTACAGCAGCTATTGGGGGCCCTAGAAGATATTAATAGGCATTCCTATGTTAGGATGTCAGGAAAAAGTTCACTTAGAATTACAGACAAACCCCCAAATATATTCATCAGAAGAGATGCAGACTGGTGGTAGAGAAAAGGAGAGGTTTGATTTTATAATCAGTCCTACCCACATCAAATAAAGGAATGTTAGCTAATAGTGTTCACTGAGAAATTAGTACCCTGCCTTTGAGCAGCATGTGCTCCCAAGTGACCTCTTCTCAAATCTATAAGCAAACAAAGAAGCACCGCTTTAGAAGATGAGAATTATTGCCTCTTTCCCAAAGTGTAGTCTTTAAAAGCAGAAGTCTGAAAACATGTAGGATATTGCTGCCAACAGCAGGTTAAACAGAAATGAAGGATTTCTCTTCTGCTGAGGCTTCAGCACCATCTGCTGTTCAGAATATTCATTCTTTCCTCAAGACGGACTGTGTGAAGGGGCACTCATTGGTACTTTGCTTATGAAAGAATGGGAGACATTGTCTTTATTGCCCTTGCCTCAAGGTGTACTTTCCTTCCTTCTTTTCTTTTCTTTTCTTTCTTTCTTTCTTTCTTTCTTTCTTTCTTTCTTTCTTTCTTTCTTTCTTTCTTTCTTTCTTTTGTAATTTAGGTAAATACCCACTTGCTATGTATCAGTAGATGCAGGAAAGGCCCCTAAGATACACTGGTACATTTATTTAATCAGCAAAGACTTCATTATACCATTCATATGCATTCTTGATGATGGGATTCACTTTATTTCCCTGACATTAATGGGATATCTTATGGCACTTCTTTTACACAGTGGCTCATAAGGGAGAGCTACACCCATAACTCTGAAACAGAACCGGAAGTAAACAGGTCTATATTTCCTGCTTTCCAAGAGAAAGAATTCTATTTATTATTTGATAAAAGTGTCTTTCCATGAGTAAAAGATATGCCTATGGTTCCATTTATTATTCTTTTTAAATCTTCTGTCACATTCAAGAGAATGTCCTACACTGATTTTAATTATACCTTGACTTGAAGATACGGTTTATTTGTCATTGAAATGGTCTTTTCCAATAGTCTTTTTAGACTGTCATTTTTAAGCCATAAAGCAAGCTTCAAAAAGAAAATGAGAGGATAAATTTAGCTTATCCTCCACCCCCACCCCTTTGCTATTTACTTGCTATTTTGCTGGAGGAATATTCTTCCATAATATAGCTTAGGCACCTGCACAAAATTCTTTGCAGTTAGACAGACATCTAGCTAAAAGATGGCACAAATCCCAAACCAGGAGGTTTGCTTTCCCTGCGGTAGGCAAAACGTAGGCACAAACAAATGGTTTACCATGAACGTTTTTCAGACAAATTATAAGTTGCTTGTTAAAAACAAACAACTTCTTATTAATAGCTGAAGCCAGTTAACAGACGTGGGAGACAATCAAAAGCACAAAGATACAATCAAAACAGCCTTCGTCATTGTGTAGATGCTTCAAGCTGCACGTCTTCACCAAGCAAATCGAGCTTTGATGATCACTGGGCTTCTTGCGTCCCAAGTCCCTGCCTTGGCTACCATCAATTGGCGCGTGCATAGCAGCTTGCGTCTGAGGCAGTCAGGCTTATTAAACTGTGCTGCTTTGTGTTTTTTTCACAGTCCTTGAAAATTGATCGTTAAGCATTCTGCTCAGGGGCTATTTGAAAATTGCTTTACAGAGGCTTTACTTTGTGCTCAATCTGACTGAGGTCAGAATTTGCCTTGTGTTTTCTTCCTGTGTCATTTGTCACATTGCACTCGTTGTTCCAAGAACCAGGTCACAGTACAACACGGCACGAATCATTTAAACACCTTGATTCCTGAAAGGGCCCTGCACCATTGCTAAGTTTTTCTTTCTTTCTCTTTCTTTTTTTTTCCTCCCTAAAGGGTAAAACAGATATATTGTGTTCTGCTCCCCATTCAACAAAGTCATATTTTAACCATGTTAACAAAAAAAGAGAGGCTAAGAAGAGGATATTGTTGTTGAAAAAAATAGCCTCTAAAAAGCTGCTCAGAAGAAGCAACTCTTAATGAAAGTAAATGTTTAAAAGTAATCAAGTGTCTGACTTTCAAAGACTAATAATATTAATACCCAAAATGGGTATTTGGAAGCAAGGCAAACATAGTGCTATATCATTTAATGAAGAGAATTCATCCAGGCAGGTGCACGGTGAGGCAGTTTTACTGTTTAGATGCCACATAATGTGTTTATACAAGCTGAGACAGCTATGTCATCAGTGGCAAATAAAATCTTTTTTAATTTAAAAAATTTATTTTATTTTATTTTTTATGTATTTGGTACAAGGTCTCACTATGCAGCTCTGACTCATAGTGATCCTCCTGTCTCAGCCTCCCCAGCACTGGAACTATAGCTGTGCACCACGACACCCAGTTTGGGTGGTCAGCTCAGTGCACCCAGGGGTGGGCCAGCACAGTTTATTTTTACATTTAAAGAATACAAAATAATAATAGAAAAATGTTAGAAAATCCTATGGGACCTCTACCAGGGATATGATCCTTTGCTGGCTGAAACATCAGTAGGTATGTGCTATATGGCTGAGTATAGATACCTGATATTACCAGGGGATGGTGATACACTGAGACTACTTTTATTTTTTTTCACCAGGACATTTTCTTCTTTTTCCATAATTTTATTGAGAGACAAATAGCAATGAAACCGTTTCAAATCAAATTGGTAGGGCAGTTTCAATAATTAACACATTGCATACTCTCTACCTACTGGTTATTTGCTGTACAAGATGAGGACATGATATCCTATTTACAAACACTATTACAACAAATCCCTCTATTCATTAAGAGAATGTAACTATATATCTATCCTAACCATTTTGAATACACAGATACCAAATGGACATTCATCTGTATCCTCTTTTTTGTTTAGTTCCATCATTTGAATATTATAGGTGTGTAAACTCAGCAAAATATTCTAAAAGAGTCCAGTAGTCCATAGTAGTATTGGGTCTTCCTCTTGACGGGCAGTGCCAGAAAATGTTGACCTGAGTCCACTACAGCTCAACATAACACCATGGCTTTACTTCTTACACTTCGTTTTTATACTTTTCTGCTGGATGGTTAAAACCAAGATAAAGCAAGACCTATGCAACAAGAGTTGTGGCTTTTGGATCTGATAAGGTCAGTGAAATCCCCTCAGGATTTTTCCTGAGATCCTGTACCTCAAATTGTAGATCCTTTGTCAGTGTCAGCCACGTGGATGAGTCACAGCCATTGCTTGGCCAATGTGCTCTCTGTGAAAGCCTGAGAGAAAGTGTTCTCTCCATGTGACTCTCCTTAGGCACACTCTACATCATCGATCACTTTCCTCTTTGGCCCCATAATCTCCTTGATCAGAAAATTTGGGACACAACTGAGTTACATGATGTTACAGTACAAGTTCTCATATGTCCTGTTGGCAGCTAATACCTATGCTTGCAGTCAGGACCTGGGTCTAATTTCCTTAGCTGGGAACAGGGGAAAAGAAAAGGAGAGGAAAGAAAGGAAAAGAAAAGTATATCCAGACTTAAGATCTGTAAGGGGAATTTATCTTTGACTAAAGTAGGAGTCACTGAAGCAAAAGAGGGTGAGACCTGTACAGGTCAGGGCAGACTGCTCTATATTTTGCTATACTATGAAGTACAAATCCCAGACCCTTTATGCATCCTAATTCAGGCTTTTATAACTGCACAGCAGATAGGAATGTTTAGGAGGAGAGTGAAAAAGAAAAAAACTCCTTTAAAAGATGAACATCTGAAGTAAAATTTAAAGGGCCATGAGAAAGTTGCCACTGGGAGCAGGAGTCAGCAAGTACAACAGAAGTAGCAGTAATGGAATAATGTGAAATGGACATAGTCAAGTATGTGTCAGTCTCCCAGCCAGCCCTACCTTCCCACTCATTCCACCTTTCTGTGTCCCACCTTGCCACAATCTCAGAATTCTGACTACTCCCTGGAAAAATGGATTTGATTTTGAAAATTAACTCAGGCTGACAAGGACAAATGGGAAGTTATGCTGTGTTTGTTTATTTTGCTGGCTTCAAAATATGTATCAAACTATAATAATTTAAAAAATGATCAATTTTTAAGTATGTCCTTGCTCTTGGAAATCAGTATGTGATTAATATATTAACATGGATTTTTCTCTCTAGTATAAAATGCAGAAATTTATTGTTTACATTTTTATAAAGTGATATATTAGTTTTATTCATTATTCTTCTTAATAAGTGGGATAACATTTGAATTTTAAATGGTATCTGATAGAAAACTGGAATTAGACATCTTCTTTCCTTTTCTGTGGTATGGTTTAAGTATTTATATTTAAAATACTAAGGCAACCTAAGCAACTCTTCCCCTTTGCTCTCTCAACTCCTTCCTCTCCCCTGCCCCTCCATCCCTTGCCCTCCCTTTCCAAGTGCAAATGAGTCTCTGGTCGTACAGGATGGCAGAGGAGACTGGAGGGCTCTGTGGAGTCCTGAGCCTGTGCCCCTTACCCCTCTCTTTTTTTCAGGTCTGTTGCCTCAGAGGCCCAGCATCAATGGCCTCATCAATACACAACACTCATCATGTTGAGTCTCTCCATCTGAGTTTTTCAAAACCAACCTCTCTACTAAAAAGAACCAAGGCCTTCCAGCGAAATGACTGATGGCCTATGGCTGATACTAGGAGTGTGGTAGGAGATGTATCAGATGGGCCTAGATTGTCTTATGGGGCCAGAAATTAAGCAAGCAGTGAATGAGAATGAAATGTCCAAAGGACCCAGGAGCTAGCCTTAATCAGACTCTCACTGATCAAAGTAGAGACAATGAGCATTAAAATAAATAATGATAGGAACATGCAACATCTTATGAAATGAAATAAGAAATTGTGAGCTTATGCCAGGATACATAAGTAACTATATGACGGAGGCAGGAAAGCTACTGTGCACAGCAGAATGTCCTCCGGCGTGCATCAATGGGTGATGTCAGCATGGAGCACCATGTGGCAGCCACGCTTAGGTCCTTAGTCAGTCAGGCAGGTGTTTTCAGGGGATTTTAAGGCTGGCAGCTACAAGTTTGAGGAGCACCAAGGTATAGGCACAATCTCAGAATACCTTCCCACAACTACTTATAAATTATAAGATGGCAAGTATAAGATGGAAACACCATGTGGACACTAGAGAGAGAGAGATAGAGAGACAGGCAGGCAGGCAGGCAGACAGACAGACAGAGACAGAGAGATGGAGACAGAGAGAATGAGAGACCCAAACAGAGAGACACAGAACAAGAGACAGAGAGAATATAGAGAAAAAACAGAGACAATGGAGAGAAAAAAACAGATACAAGAAAATAAATTCAGTGAAATATTAACTACTGTAGTAGGGGAGTCTACATGTGAAGATAGAACAATTCCTTGAACTCTTAAAGTCACTTTTCTGTAAATTTGAAATTATTTCACAGAAAATTATTGTTCCAAAAGCAAAAAAAAAAAAGTACAAATATGGCCTTAAAAGCTGGAATGAGTAACAAGCACAGATTCAGAGCTGGAGTATGTACAATGGCTCCTTGCCTTATGCTGTATATTCAGAATAAATTAGGGTAGGAAAGAATACTTCACCTTAACTTCCAGATATATGGCACTTATTTTTGCTGGTAACAGAACAGCCATTCTGGATCTTTAGTACCTTAGCTTTAAGAACTCTTGTGAGTATGGACAGTGCTAGGCACTAAGTTCCTAAGGATAATATATAGTCCCTGACTCCTGAGACCTGCTTGGGGGTGGGGACACAAGGTAGATGTAAAGACAACTGCCATTCTACATCACACTTGGTGTTGAAGAATAGTTAGTGCTTAGTTACACAAAAGGAAAAGCAGACTGGTGAGTTAAGGCTTTCAGACAAATCACGTGGGAGACACCTTGGATTCATTAGCTCTCCAAAGACATAGTAGACATTGTATATCCAGGTTTGGCATCAGTGAAACCCAGCATCCCCTCTCTGATGGTTCCTACCTGCACCTGAAAACCTCTAAGAAAGTAGGTGAATGTCCTCTTCGAGATATCCTATTTCATGGTTATATTTGTTTGTTTTCTGTTTTGTTCTGTTTAGTTCCTTAAGAGCTGGGGAGGTTAAAAGCTTTGTTTTTTGTCTTCAAGAAACCTCCCCAGAGACTGAGTATTCATTGTCATCATTTATGAACATGGAGGGACACTGCTCTCATGGATTTCATGATGGTCTCACTTGGAGGCAGCCACATAAAGCTTTCTGAAATCTACTGTATTTGGACACATGTTCTTGTTTACATATGAAAGGAACTGGTGCTTTGGCTCCGTGAACAAATTTAAAATAAATTACAGATCTAACTTGTCTTTGGTTTTGGTCTGGACTTATTACTAAGGAGCCACTCAGCAATGACAGCCTCAATTATTACATCTGAGGAAGCTGCAGTTAGTTAAGAAACTGCTGATTCAAAAACCTTTGCCTCTAGAGAGGAAAGAATTCCAAGACCAAATGCCAAGTTCAGAGCAAACTATCAAGAATCTCCTCACTCTACCAATATCTACACTAAAGTAAATGAACAGGATAAGAGCTACATGAATGTTAAATTAAAAAGTGAATACAGAACTCAGATTTTTTTGTTAAATTTGCTACTTATTCTGTTTCAGTAAAATGTATGTAAGGAAAGTAACCACTTAAAGCAGAAGAGTAGCTAAATTACATTGTTCAGAACTTCTTGAGAACAAAGGAATGAATGTGGATTAACTACCCTGGTTTAAATTTAATCACCTGTTTTCAAACAGGTTATTCTACAAGCTGAGCATCTACATTAGCCCTTGAAAGTTCAAAGCAGAATGTAGCTTAAGAATTCTGTAGTACACAAAGATAGAACTTCATCAGTACTGTAAACCTACACAGACATTGCTTGTATTTTTTGGTATCCAAAACCTTTTTTACACACACACACACACACACACACACACACACACACACACAGATGCCTTTTTTGTAGGCACAACACTGGCAGTAATGAGAAGCTGGTGGGTCCTCAGAGCTTTTACAGATATTGTAAGTGGAGAGAACTTATTCTTTTCATGTGACTGAGATCTTGCCTTTTGTGAAGTCAAGGCTTTAATTTCACACACAACTTTCCGTGGTTTTCCTTGTACTGTAATTCCAAATATCCGATACGAACAAGTACTAAGATTTTTTTTTCACATTTTTTTTTTGCACACCATCCTTCTAAAGACTGTCCCTTCTGCTGCAGAAGCCCTGGAAGCTTCTCAACGCACACTTTTGTGTTTTCAGATTTCATAATAAAGGTCAAATATTAGAAAGTTCTCCCTTGTAAGGAGCTAAAATAGGCCTGTTTGCTACTCTTTGCTTTATACGATGGGGCAATACAAAATAAACAATTAAGTTTCTGTTTGTAAGCCCTTTACATTCTTGAAAAGCACTACCATGTCTCTCTTAATTTTTTCTTTCAAATGCTAACCACTTTCAATAATGTTAGCTTTTTCAGATGTATTAGATCTATTAGATTATTTACTAGCCTAAGTATACAACTCTGTCAGTGAATCCAAAGGATGGACTTAGTAAGTGCTCTGAGTAATGCAAAATACAACCAATTTATTGCCTCCTCAACTTGTAATACCACATGCCGTGAAGGCAGGTTAAGGCTGCACTAACTTTCTTTGGCAGCTGCAAGCATTCTGCCCACAATAAAACATTTATCCTTGTGAACTACCAATTCTCCAGTGTGTACCTGTGCAGTTGAATTTTTAAAGTCTAACATTAAATTCCATCCCTGATGAAAGGTTATTCCAGCTTGAATAACTGAATTGTAATTCTTATCTAATATTTATGATATTCTCTTTTAAATAGATATGTGTTTTATGCACAATTGACAAGTATAGTTTAGTGCTGGTCTGATAGGTCAGCAGATGAAAGTACCTGCTTAGACAGAGCGCAGCGGCTGGGGTTCAATCACAGGCTTGCTATGCTGGCCCGCCCCCGGGGCACTCTGAAATGGCGATTGAGACTGAGCATGGTGGTGCACGCCTATAATCACAGCACTTGGGAGACTGAAAACAGGAGAATCACTATGAGTCGGAGTTATGTAGTGAGACTCTGAAGACCCTGTCCTAAATACAGAAAAAATAAAATAAATAAAATAAAATTTATCCAGTACTGATTGTATTCTTTTTGAAAAAAAAAATTGACCGACTATATAGTGCTAAAATTCAATCGCTAAGATCTTACCTCCAGGATTATTGTTATTACGAATCAACAATCATTGTTGTGGCATTTAACTACCACAACAGTTCCTGTGCAGTCCCTTTGTATCCTGAAAGGCAAGCTGGCTGTTGGCTCCTTGATTTGCTTCAGGCTTTTAAAGAAGCTGATGCTTAAAAATCTCTATAAAAATTAAATGGAAAAAAAGAAAACGATATAGAGCCGACCAAATAGCTCAGCAGATTAAAGCACCTGCAAGCAGGTGCAGGGGCCAGGGGCTTCCATCCCCTGACCTGCCATGCCAACCTTGCCCCTGAGGCATGCTGAGATGGTGATTGAGACTGGGCCTCGGGATGCATGCCTGTAATCCCAGTGCTAAGGAGGCTGAGGCAGGAGGTTCACTATGAATCTGGACTGCTTAGCAAAACCCTGTATCAAATAAATAAATACAAAAAAAAAATGGAATTCTTATCTATAGACCCAAGAGTATTTGTTTTTAGAAATAATACAAGCTCCGATAGAAATTAAAGTGAATGCTTACTTTTTAAAAATTTATAGCACTCCCAGATACATCACCATTAATCCCCTCAGAATGTTACTCCTCACTCTGAACACATTCTGGCCACTTTCTGAAGCAGTTCTGGAAGTCTTCTTCCATGAATGTCCAGTTGTGCTGTCATAGCCACTTTGATCTCTAGAATAGATTTTCAAAAGTTTCCCTTTCATGATCATGTTAATGTTGAGGTGGGCCAGCAACCCTCACCATGCCAGATTCAGTGAAAAAAAAGTGGAAGAGAAAACACTAAGATGTTCTGATGAGCCTGCCTTTCTTCTGGATGGCTCTTGGCAGCAACATTCACCATATTTTTTTTAATCAAACCTCAACAAGACACTCATAAAAAGTGACATTCAGAATTGCTTCAAATAAAGTTGCAATAATAATAGAATGTGTTCAAGGTGAAGGGGTTTGTTTTGAGGGCATTAATGGCGATGTATTTCTTACTGTATAATATTTTTATTCCATAACTTATTGTCTATTTGGATCACATCTTATAGTTGTAAGTCAAGATATCGTTCTTCCATCAAAGTCATAAAGTAGTATGGCTTGAGTATATATTGAAATTTGTGTGTCTAGTCATTAGTGTGATTGTTAAATCAAGAAAATAACTCTTCCTTGTCATTGTTATGGTCTTTAGAAAAAAACTACTTAGTTTACTTTTTGTCATCCATGGATTTTAGAAAACACTAAATGAATTTTTGTAACTACAGGAAAAGTTAAATGCTGGATAAATCAATGTTTTTAAGCATCAGTCCTCTGGAGTCTTGAATTTGTTATTTTCTACAGTGTGAATCAACCACAAGAAGGAAAGTTGGAAGTTGTTGTTGGTCTTATTTGTTGTAGCTATTTAAATCTATCCAAATCCAGCCATCAGTTTGTATCTTGAGTTCTAATTGCCTCTCAGAGTTTTATGTACAGAACAATAGCTAGAGTGACCCTTCAGAACAAAAGTAATAAATATAGGTTCTTCTTCATCTTGATGAATTAAAACCAAAGAAGGTAGACAGTTTGTTTGCAACAAGCCATCTGTTTATTTGTATACAGCATTTGTATTCGCATTTAAGTATGTCAATCAACTAAGAAACCTCAGAATTCATAACACAGTAAATAAGAATATTGACAAGACATACACTTTTTGAAAACCAAGGAGTTAATGAGCTTTTGAACCTCTTTAGTTTAATCTTCTCTAGTCCCAATGAGACCTCTCTGGTGAGGTACAGTACGTGACTAATTTTGCATTGATTCTTGCTACTTCCAAGCTCAGACCATGAATCAGCAATAAGTAGTAGATGCATTAGTTGCTATCAGCACAGCAGCTGTACAGTATGATCTTTTATTTAAGGAACCTTTACTGACCTATGGTTAGTAAGCTAGTAATTTACCAATAACAAAATGATTGTGGATCCCTGCATGTTGTATAAAATGATGTATCTTTCTTTAGAAGACAAATGTCTACAGCAATATGAGCCAAGTGGCTGGAGCTGGAGCTCAATGGTAGTGCATGTGCTTTGCATGTACAAGACTATGGGTTCAGTCCCCAGAACAAAAGAGAAAGATAGATGAAAACATGGCCAATTTCAAATGGCCATAGATTTTGCGACAGATGCCAACTCTTCGTTGATAGCCCTGAGGTTGCTAGGAGATAAAACAAAAATTTCTAAGGCTTTGACCTTAGACATTTACATTAACTCAAAATTGGGCACCTAGGCTTCCTGGAAAAGCCATACCTGAGGCAGTGAGTTCATTACTCTTGTAAAAATCCTACTAAAACCTGGCAGGAGTTCTTTAGATTCCTTCTGCATTTAAATAACTTCAGGTGACTGTACATAATCAGGAGCACAAACTGCTGCCTTGTGCCCCTTTGGGTTGTCCTATGTATGGATACCATGTTTCCAGCTAAAGGAAGAGAGGCAGACAGTTCCCTAAGCCCTCTTAGTATCAGTCTCCTCATCTGTTAACAAGTATGAGAATACCTGTTTTATAGGAATAAATGATGCAATTTAGCTGAAGCAATGAACAGCACTAAGGGATTCAGTTATTATAAGCATTATTATTCTGTCAACCCCCCTTACTGTACCCTGTAAAACAGAATATATGCTTGGTGGATGAATAAAATGAGTGAATAAAATGCATTAAAATGAAAAAACAAAATTGTAAAATCATTGCACAGATATTTAAAGAGAATTAGCTAACATCTTTGTACCATGAAAAAATAAAGTTACTTAATTTTAGCTTGAGATGATCTGTTTCCATTTTCATTTTATAGATGAGGAAATTTTAAATTCAAAAACTCCAGATGACATAAAGGAACTATTCCTAGGCTTTTTCTCTGAATAAAATTTGCTTTCACCTCTTTCCCTCAATCAAAAACAAAATCCTAGTCTGTAGCTATTCCTGAAGGTTAGAGAATCAATAGCTTTTTATTATGTGGCTTACAATAGCTCTAGGCTTTGAAATAAGGGGATTTCTGTCCCATTACCTCTGCGCTGGCAGTGTCTGCTGATCATGTCTCACTTCATGACTAGCACTCAGTCAGTAGTGACTAAAAGCACGTCAATATACTTATGATGGCCTTTTTCTATATTCAGAAAACAGCAGAAGTGTATATTACTATTAAGTTACAACCTATTTAAGACAGAGATTACTCTTTATAACAACCTCAGTTGTTTTCCTTCCATAGTTATATAAAAGGGCCGAAAAAATATTCTAATTACTTTCATTATAGAGGAAATTGAGAAATTAGGACTCATCAATAAATGGTTGAGGTTATAGATGTGAGGTGATAGATTTGATCGGTATAAAATCAATACATGTAGTGAAACCTCGTATTACACTGCACAAATATACACAATCATTCATCAATTAAAATAAAACCAAAATATCTCCTATGAAGTAGAATTTCAAATTTTCCAGATAAGATTTTAATCCAAGGTGTTCTCTTAATATATACTTCAGAGCTGAAATATAAACCTATGAACATGAAAGAGAATTGATCAATATTCTTTTATCTTGCTTGGTTTTGATTTGTCTTATTTGAATTCTTTATTTAAAAATTTCTGGAATATGGCTAAATTCATGTCATTGCTTAGCTATTTATATGACTTTTATATTGAATTCAAAGCTCTTATACCATTGTACTGTCTAACATCATTTATGAAATTATGTTGTATTAAAAATAAGAAACTACATTTGTGTAAATGTAGTTCTGGAGTTATAACTCACCTCGACTAATCAAGCCTATTTCATCCCCACTTACAGGTATAATGTAAAGGATAAATTTAAAAGATAAATGATAATCTCTATTTTTAAAAGATAACATTTGTCAGTGATGTTTTTATTATAGCATTATATTTGTAATAAAATTTACTTAAGTGTCTGCTAGTATCAAGAGTTCAAACTGGGCTGGGAGATAGCTCAGTGGTCTAAGCACCTGCTTGGAAAGCACAAGGACCTGAGTTCAATCCCCAATACCACATGCTGTGCTGGTCCCTGAACCCTGGCATGCTGTGTCAGCCCCAAACCCAGGCTTGGTGGCACATGCCTGTAATCCCAGCACTGGGGACACTGAGACAGGAGGATCCCTACAAATCAGAACTGTGTAGCAAGACCCTCTATTAAATAATTTTTTTAAATAGTTAAAACTAGGGCCTACAAGATAACTCAGCAAACTAAGTGCCTACTTAGGCAAGCGCAGGGACCAGGGTTCAATCCCTAGCACCACATGCTGCACCAGCCCTGCCCCTGGGTGTGCTGAGCTGATCACCGAGAATGGGGGTGGTGGTGCATACCTATAATCCCAGCACTGGGGAGGCTGAAAACAAGAGGATCACTGTTGGAGGCCATTAACCAGTATCCATTCTATTCCTCTGCTGAGTCAAGATTATGGCCCTTCTCACCTTGCCCATTCCCTGGGAATCACGTGCTATGCCCTAGGGGTTGCACCCTCCCTGTTGCCTAGATACCTGCTGACCCCAAGAGCCAAGACTTCCTCATTCCATCACCCCCTATATATACCCAGAACCTCCCCTAAATAAACGAGGCTTGATCAGAATCTTTGTCTTGCCTCCACTTCTCACATCTCCTGTCCTTTGTCCCCTCTTCAATTCCCCGCTCCTCCCCCAGGTGACCTTCGTTGACTGACCCACTGGTTCGGGACAGATCACTGCGAGTCTGAGCTGCGTAGTGAGATGCTGTACCAATTACATTTTTTAAAAAAAGTTAAAACTATAAATTTAATAGCATATTATGCATGTTATAAAGCTATCTTGATAAAAATATAAAGATATCTATATTATATTAAGTAGAGACAGAAGGAGCCTTGTACATGTACCATAAGGTGCAAAGGAAAAGTAAAAACCTATGAGCCAAAAGGCTAAGGAAATTATTCCAAAATGAAAACTGTTTTCATCCACATAATTGTTTGCTTTCTGGTTGTTTCCATGTGTTATTGTTCCTTCTTTCGATTTTCCTAAATTTTCTAAATTTCTTATGTTTCTCACTTTTATAGCAGAAAAACTCCCAGCTAAACTCAAATTCACTAATTCCTGTTTTAACTTAGCTAAGATGTAGGGAAAACAGAGAGCACTAAAGCCCTTTCCTAAAAGACCATTTCTAACAGGCTTCCAGGAGGTGAGCCCTCCACTGTGAGTCTTAAGTGTCCTAAAATTGGTGTGTCCCATTGAGTTCTGATGCTTTAGAAAGGTTTTTATGATGAGCAGTTCCAACTTTTCCTATCAAAACTGGCTTCCCATCCCAAATCTAGCTTTCACAGGTGACTGGAGATTTTTGATCACAGTCTAAGACAATGCAAAGTGAAATCACTTACATTTTGGTCTCGGATTCTGCTACTTCCATATAAGCTCATGGCCTTGCTGATAAGTTTGATTTTGCTTTAACACTCCAGATCCAACAAGGGTAATGGTGCCCCCTTCCAGCATGGACGTCACTGTTGGAGAGAGCATTGTTCTGCCATGCCAGGTGACTCATGATCACTCACTGGACATAGTGTTTACATGGTCATTTAATGAGCGTCTGATAGACTTTGACAAGGATGGGGACCACTTTGAAAGAGTTGGAGGGGTAAGTATTAATGTCATGCCAACTGCATGAAACAGGACGCAAACACACGTTAGAGACTGAATCAGATGACCTTGTTTTGATAAACTTGATAAAAGTAAAATTGTTGTTATAAAACTGTAATTTTGTTCAAGTCCCCTATTTTGCAAAACTCTTGGTTAATTCCTGTTTTATTTTGCATAATAAACCAGAATCTAACTCTATTTACTGAGAAAGTGTACATAGCAAAGCTGCCCTATAATTTTATAACTGCCATTTAAGTTAGTTACTCCTCTCTATGTATGCATCAGGAAACTAAGGTTTATAGGAATTATGTATGACATGATTTTCCTGGAATCTCCCTAAACTGCAGGGCTCAACTTGAAATTTCAAAGTCCAAGTCCTCTGTTAATAATACACAATATACCATGGAACTTTATTGAGAAAATGGCTTAATAATAGCTTTCTTATACATTGTTAGGTCATTAGCTGTACTCCCTTTGATGCTTATAGAAGATTCATCATTGTAAATTTAGCACTTATTCTCTTGGTTCTAGAAGTCTGTGAAGTTATTTATTATCTCCAGGTAACTTCAACACAAATGCTTGAATTTTTTAAAAGTTTTACTTTCTACATGGATTAATACTGCTATTAAAACTTCTATAATAAAAGGTTAAATCTTGGGGGAAAATGGATGTATAGGATGTGTTAGAATTACTCTAAAAAATTTACGCTACAATATAGCCATGTATTTCCATTGGTAGTAAAGCTTCTCTCAGACTGCCCTTTCCTTGGCTGAATCTAGCCAGAAGACAATAGAGTACAGAAATCAGGCTTGTTTTGTTAAAGCCCTTCCATCTTCTACACTGCTGTAAGAATAGTATCTGCAGGGGGCCGGGGAGATGGCTCAGTGGAATAAGCGCTTCCCTGGCAAGTGCAAGGGCCTGAGTTCAAGCCCCGGTTCTGAAAAAAAAAAAAAAAAAAAAAAAAAAAAAAAAAAAAAAAAGAATAGTATCTGCCTATCTCATCTTAGTCCTGTAAGTTGAATGTGTAGCCTAAAGCTTACAAAGCCATCCATATGATATACTGGGGGTGTACTTCCCCCCTAAGTATGAAAGCAAGATAACCTTGACCATATGAACAAAATATATGTTGAGAAAATTCTTTATAAATTAAGCAGATTAGCAGTTTTTACATTAAAATCAAATTCTTATTTAAAACAGTATCTCTGAGATTGTCATAGACATCAAAGAGTAAAACTAGGCCCATAAAGATAAAAATGGACGTGCTGCCAATCAGACATATGTGGTCTCTGGTGTCACACCTCTGCAGCAGCTGGTGACAAAAACCTCTGAGCTCCCCTGCCTGTGTTAGCATTTTGTTGAGGCCCCAGTGGAGACGCCATGGTGGAGTCAAGCATGGATGGCTGTGCTGATGGCCTATGAGAAATGTCTGTTTCCGTGAGACTGGGACGACGGCCAGTCAGTTATTGCTGACACGCAAAGTGAAGCGTAGCGCTGCAGGTAGTGAGAACCGAGTGCAATGGCCACAGGTTCAGCTGATGTCTGCAGTGTCAGGACCACAGAAGAGGCAAGCCTGTGCCCTGCGGAAGCCCGCCCCACTTCAGGGTCTGCCTCCTGACTCAGCATAGCGAAGATGATGCTTGGTAGACTCAACCTAATGGCATCTTAGAAAAGTGACTATTTCATTATCCTTTGATACTCTCAAGTGCTCTCAGAACACAACAGACTAGAGTGTGGCAAAAAAGCTGGGCCTGTTGTATTCTTTTTAGTAGGTGCATAGATGTAGTATTCAGTTAACAGTAGTTTTCCAAGGGAGTCTCCCTCACAGGACTCTTACTCCATCTGGACTTTTTTAAAATTTTAATTTATTTTAAAGATGCAAAGATCCATCAAAATTTGAGAGTAAATAGAGCAAGTTGGACTATGAACATTAGTATGCTACCATGTTCTGAAATATGCAGGCTACAAGAAGTTTTTTTGGCATTGAAGCCCCTGATAAAAAATGAATTATCAAGGTAGTATAGGTATTTTGCTAATGCCAGTATGGTTCCACCTTAAAATCAGTGTGGCTTCTCACCTTCCTTACACATAGGCTTACTTTTTTTTTAATCTCTACTTAAAGTTCAGACGAGTGAAATGTCTTAGATAGAAAAGAGTAATATTAATACCTATTGTGACGAAGTTGATAATTCCTTTCATTTGCAAAGCGCCTAACCATTTATCAGTCACCTTCATGTTATCTATTCTCTTGTTTTACTAAACAGTTATAAAATGTGATCAATAAATAGTAGAAACTAGATGAGAGCATAAATGTTATAAATAAAAACTTTCAGATAAAAAATATCACAGGTCTTCTTCAATTAGATTTAAGCTCCTTTAACATGATTATTTGACAAAGAAAATTGATCATGATCATCAATAATACCAGTTTAAATTTACTCTCTGCTTCACAGTCTGTGAAAACATTTCCCACAGACATACAGTCTCATTAGATGCTCACCACACAGCACGTTGGCAAAGCATTCCTTTTTTCAAAGGTCAATAAACTAAGGCCCAGACAGATTAAGAGATTTAGATGAAATCACACAGCAAGAATCAAGACAACTAAGTATCAAGACTGCGGCTCTACACTTACTGTATATCTTCGCCTCTCTTCCAAGCCCACCTATGGCTGTCGGCAGTTGTCCCTTCCATTATCCTTGATAAACATGAATGTGATGGCCTCTATTGAAACAAAGAGGGAAAACTCAGTATCCACTGATTTCAAATGGGATGTGATCTTTCTGGAGAGTAGTGTAGCATCATTGTTAAGAAAAGGACTCGGGGCTAACTGTGTGGGTTCAAGTCAGGTCTGCCTTGTACTGGTTAGCTGAGTGGCCACACAACCCACCTCATCTACCTGCTTTGTGCTAGAGTTTCCTTGAATGTAAAACTGTATTTCCTGAGCTAATATAACTAAAGCACTTGGAACAGTGATGACAAACCTCTTACAACTTTCATTGTTAACAAATATCCTGATGCTACATGCCTGCCATAGATTCACCAGCACTGACCTAGAAGGCGCCCTACCATTTATGAAGTATGGTGAAGTGCCATCCATTATGATTGCCATTTCAAGGAATAGTTAACAGCAGGGTCTATGTTGACTTCCCATGTAGTTCAGAATAGAAAAACCTGAAGGAGCCAATATCCACTCAGACTATCACCCATTAGCGCTTAGAAAGAAACAGTATTTCAAACATGGCTCTTTAGGTGACTGCTTGTTTGAACAGTTGTTCTTTAATTTTTGATTAACAGTGCTCTGAAACCAAACTCTTAAGGTATAGCTGAGTTTTTCAGTTAAATGCCACTTTTTTGATAGCCTGTGGAGAGTTCTCTTCATGTTTATTAAAAGTATTGTGCTGGAGGACTGTGAAGAAATATTTCTGGAGCACATAGATATTCATACTGGAATGTAATTAGTCCTATTCATTTGCTAATCAAACATGCATTTGGCATTTAGAAAACAAATTAGCACCATTCCACACTAGGTGATACAAGATTTCCTTGGAGAGTCTGGTCTTCATAATCCTTTAATTCAAAAGTGGAGCAATCAAAATTCTGGCTGCAAAAAAACAGACTTGTGCAAGAAAAATGTAGATGCTTCCAAATGTGGACTTCCATCCCCTTTTCAAATATAGAGTTCCAAAGTATTAGATGCCAGTATGGGCTATGGGCTGAGAACATGTCTAAAGAAGCCCATGAGACTAGACCATGAGCCACCTTATGTAAATTTCAGTTTTTCCAACAAGGTTGGCAGACTGCTCCAGAGATCTAGAGATTCCACATACCACAGGTCTTCCTGCAGGTATGTTCTGAAAATGTTAATGTTCTTAGCTCTCAGGCAGGCTGACATATTTTTAACAGACCATGGCTTGCCATCACAAATGCTTTCATCAGCCAGTGTAAAGTAAATCCTTTAGTCATAATATTCTTTATGTGAAAATGATATTTAGAGCTCATTAAAAAGTAACTGTAACCATTTCCCCCTACTTTATCAGCAGGATTCAGCTGGTGATTTGATGATCCGAAACATCCAACTGAAGCATGCTGGGAAATATGTCTGTATGGTCCAAACAAGTGTGGACAGACTGTCTGCTGCTGCAGACCTGATCGTAAGAGGTACTGGAATTTTTTCTTTGTCCTTAAAGTATTTTTGTGATATCTACTCTAGCACAGAGCTCTGAAACTTCAGTGGTTGAGAATTCTACAGAAAAGTCATTCATGAGCTACACATCATAAATGGTGGTTAACAGCCCACAGAACCTTCATATGCAAATATTTCTTGTTGGAATTGCTATGATCTTCTGGATTAGCTGTTGATAAACAAAAGCTTAAAAATTTACATAGAGATGTGATAGTGCCCTTTTGTGTTTTATCTGGGCTAAATCACATTTCTATTTTAGGTTAGAAGTTTAGCAGTGGCATAAATAAATTCATCCTCAGGTTTTCCCAGTTTCATTTTTATTCCTGAGGTTAATAGGGCTGTTCAGGTTGCACAAGTACAGCTTTGGAGAGAAACACTTCTTGATACCTTGGGTGTAGTAAATAGTGATGAGAATGAGGTAAAAACTGGCTTTTATGAGACTCTCTTGAGCACATATTACCAACATTCCCTAACCTAAAAGCATGTGCCTAAAAGCATGACCAACCCAGCTGAGCCACAGGCTGGACCCCGCCCAAGCCTCATCAAGCCAATTTGTAAAGAAACTGTGAGTGGACCTTTAAGAAATATTTTTAACTGAAAATCAAAATGTTAGCAAACCAATACACTTATCAGAATTTAACCTCTACATGTTTAGGTGTTTACAAAGTATTAAAAATAAGGCTGAGCTTAGGGTGTAGCTCAGTGTTAGAGTATTTGGCTTTTATATGGAGGTCTTAGATCTAATTCACAGTATGGGAAAAATGTTTTTAATTAAAAATAAAAATGAAGCTAACCCATACTATCATAATAACCTCCTGGCCCATACTTTCTTAACCAGAATCCCTAACTATTGATGATGAGGTGTCTGGCCTGCAGGCCGAGCCCATGGCAAACTTGCACTATAAGGAAATGAAAATCCTGGGTATCAGCACTGGAGGCAGGGTAAATCTGAGTGCAGAGGAGACAAAATATTATCTGAGCCAACAAAAAGCGGCGCTATATGCTCCAGGCAGAATGTGAGAGGCGAAAATATCCGTTAGGAACTTAATTATCAAGAGAGGTTAAAAAACATTAATTTCATATATAAAAAACAAATATTTTGGTTATCTTTATATTCATTAAAAAAACTTTCAGTCATAGTGTACATAAGGATGAGTTATAAGGAAAAAGAAAACCTTCAACTAAGGTATATCTACAACAGAATAACTTAAAGAAATGTATTTCTATTTAAAAAAATATCAGAGCTACTCTTCTCTTCCTTGAGAACAAAAGAATTCAGTTACTGGAAATGTATCCTTTATTTAATTAGGGTAATATTCAGATCAGCAGTTTAAACACCAATAAATTAGACTAATAAATATTTAAATCAGTAATACTTGAAGTTCTTAAATGATATTGTATACTTCATTTCACAGAAAATAATATCAAATACCAAGAGGAATTTGCAAACTCAGTCTAAAAGAAAATCTAGTCTAATCAGCTAATAAGGCCAATAAATTAATATGCCATTTAAAACTATAATCTTCTGTTTTATTGCCTACTGCTTTGCCCTTGCGGCTTTTCTGAACATTATAGAGGAGAAGCAGAAATCTATTTTACTGCCCTGTAAGAGGGTTGTGTGTTTGAAACTGGTTCTGACTCCTTAAATTCTCTGATGTCTGCTTTATTTAATGTGTAGCGCTCTAATCACAGCTAGAAAGATCACTCTTCTCTGAGCAATGAGTGCATGCTGTCATGAAACCTTTGCTGTTGCTTGTGACCAAAACCTCTGTGGGCCTCTGACCATGTTATCATTTTGCTCACAGGACAAGAATTTGCACATTTTGTTATTTTGAAAGAGGGCCCCAACTTCTCTAAAATACTTAGTAAACATTCTCTAAGGTCCTAGCTACCCATTGCTTGGGGGGAGGTGCCAGGAAGACAAAGAAGAATAAACAAGGTGGTGGGGGGGGAATACCATATTCTCTCTAAAGATGCAGCTCAATACACACAGTTGTCAGCAGCAGGCTCTGAGCCTTCCTATTAACTTAATTCTTTGAGGAATGTGGAGTGAACACTTTTCTATTTGCAATGCTAAGACTCTAAAGGCATTGAAGCAGCATACATGAAGAGGAAAGGATGGAAATGCTAGGATGGGAAGTCTGGTCAGAAAAAAAAGAAGAAGAAGAGTATATTGTCTTCAGAATTTACCTAGTTAATAAGAATCCTGGAGACCAAAGATCACTTCAGCTCTTCTAGATGGCATTAGACTGACATGCTGAAATGTCACCATGGAAAAATTAATCAGCTCCAGATAAAGATTTCCAGACATTTCACTCAAGAGTGGGAGGGAGAAGATAAATTTAGTCTCACCTGGGGCCTACAAAAATAATTTTTAAAAGAGGAACGAGAATGTAGGGCATCACATAAAAGGTGAAGGAGTGAATCGCAGCAGAACAAAGCCTTGCTTTGGGAAATTGCCCTTAACTTTTCACCAGTCCCTGAAAGCCCCTTCCTTCTGCCCTGCCCCTGCCTGTTCTATGGTGTGCTAGTATTTGGAGAGTATATTGGAGTACTATTCCCCCAGGAATGTCTTCTCATGCCTATGCAATGGGCATGAAACCACTATCGCCCCCTCCCAGTCACCTTCTCTGCTAAGATGATGTGCCTTGCTTAAAGTCATTTAACCACCTGGTCAGAGATTTTTACATTAGAAACTAGGATGATTTGGGTATTTTTTCTGGCCCTGTTGATATTTTCCTTTGCCTGTTAATTGCTTTCCATCCCTGTATTTCTTCATGATTCCCACTCTTCATTTAAGTCTGATTTCCTCCCCTTGCATGGGCTCAAGTACATAGACAGAAACAGTGAACATCAAAAGATCAAAAAGGTAAACTGGAAAAATACAGAAGTAGAAAATACAAAGTAGAATCATGCGAAAGCCATAAATGAGGATCTTTAGACTCTGGCCCAATTTTTAAATTGTTTTGAAGAGAGACAGTTGCATGACTCTTGAGCATTGGTCATTTTCACAGCAACCCCTTCCACCCCAGTGTGGGCTCCTATTGAATGTGGAGAGGTGTGGGGGTGTTAATAACCACAGTGGAGCACAATGTGCAGAGCAATGCTGTGACCCCAATGCCTTACATCTATTTCTGCAGAAGTTCACTTCCTCAGGAGTTGAAATAACCATTTCCAGCAGACTGTAATCTTCATGAAATGAGGGGCAATATCTATCATTTACCAGAACTATAACACCAGATAACTCCACCTGACCTGTAGAAGAAACCCAAAGTAATGATGAATGGAGAAATGAACTTGAGCCCTCATTATGGGCCAGTATTCTCTCTTAATATCAAAACAAATATTCTACTATAATCATTCATTTACATGTTTTCTATTATTCAATAAGACCCCAGAAGGAAAAGAAATGTCTCATTGCTCTCCAATGTTAGAGCCCAGCATAGTTCTTGCATGTGGTCATATTCAAAAGAATCTGACAAATTATAAATCTGTGAGTGGGTGAATAAATGATAGAGTTGGCCAATACCCGTTTAAGCAAGTACTCATTTCCTTGGACATTGGAGCATGCTGCTCCATTGCTGAGGGTCTTGTTGTTTCCCAGGCCCCCCAGGTCCCCCAGAAGCTGTTACCATTGATGAAATCACAGACACCACCGCTCAGCTTTCCTGGAGACCTGGGCCTGACAACCACAGCCCCGTCACCATGTACGTCATCCAAGCCAGGACTCCATTCTCTGTGGGCTGGCAAGCAGTCAGTACAGGTACCATTTTAGATTCTTGGTTCTGGCTTCTCAGAATCTTCTGGAACTTAGCATAATGGACACTGAAACATGGCAGAAGCTGAGGAACATCTAGGTAGACACAGCTATAGCTGATACTTTATGTCTATGTCTCCCAGAGTCAGACAACCATATCATCATTTACTTAGTATTTTCCTTCATATAAACTCAAATTGTTTATTGTATTCATTCTCAGCAATGACATCTGGAATAATGGGTCAGTTTTGTTGTGTTGTATTTTTTCTTAACATATTTAAAACTATTTATGAAAAGAAAATGCATCTATCTGTGTATTACCTAAAATCATTTATGTACCACTGTGATACACTCTGTGAGCAGTGGATTATGCCAGCCTGTAATCACTGGCTTTGTAAAGTTTATATGCAACTCTCCAGAAAGCAATATCTAAAGGCTGCAGGGAGCCTTCTGACTTGCTGCACCTTTTTTGGGGATGATGAGGTGTGATTTTTTAAAATCAATTTTATAGTTTCAATTGTGTTTTTAAATCATCGTTGTCAGCAGCAGTAACATTTTCATTTTTATTCTTTCATTTATTGTGTTTATAACGTACTTCCTATTTTTTGAAAGCTTCATAATCATTTCTCTTTAGGGTCTTAAACAATTATTATACCACCTCTACCTCTGTTAACATCTCATTTTTAATTTAGATTTCATTTCAGGAAAAAAGAGATGAACAGGTATTTCCTACAAGCAAGATACATATTCCTTTAGTCCCCAGAGGTTGGCCATGTGGCTTTGATGTTTCAAAGTAGAAATAAATGGAGTAATGTATCTAATTTTATGCAATTTACTTAAATCATATTGATTTTAGCAACTTTTTCATTTTTACTTATTGAAACTCAGAAATGGCATTCTATGTTTACTGCTATAGTCACTGACTTTTTTGCTGATTCATAAGAGTTTCTTAGAAAAAAAGGTGAGAAAAATTGAAAAACAGGCAATAGATTCTTGTTCTAACTTTGCCACAGCAATCAGCAGATCTTCATCTTTCTCTTCTGTTAAATGGGCACAGTAGGGCTGGCCAAATAGCTCAACAGATTAAAGCACCTGCAGGCAGGCACAGGGGCTGGGGAGTTCAATATCCAGGCTGCCGTGCTGGCCCTGGCCCTGGGGCTTGCTGAAGTGGCAGTTGAGACTGGGTGTGGTGGCATGCACCTGTAATCCCAGCTCTTGGGAGGCTGTAAACAGGCAGATCACTATGAGTCCGTTCTAGTAGTGAGACCCTGAACACCCTGTAGACCCTTCCTTAAAATAAAAAATAAAAATAAATTTTTAAAAAATGGGCACAGTAAAACTTGCTCCAGAGTGAATATAACAAAAGATGAGGAGGATGGGGAGAGGAGGAGGAGATGATGGATGGAAGGATGGATGGATGTGTGGCTGGGTGGATGGATGGGATGGTGGATGGATGGATGGGTGGTTGGGTGGAGTACCTTCCTATGTTTCTAATAGGGTCACTGCATTTGTTTTCTGGGTATCTAGTGAAACACTACCTTTTTATATTTTGCAGTTCCAGAACTCATTGATGGAAAGACATTCACAGCAACAGTGGTGGGTTTGAACCCTTGGGTTGAATATGAATTCCGCACTGTTGCAGCCAATGTGATTGGCATTGGGGAGCCCAGCCGGCCCTCAGAGAAGCGGAGGACAGAAGAGGCCCGTGAGTAACTTTGGGATACATATGGTCTGTTCAGTCAGCTCCTATTCCTTAGGAAGAGGTTTTAAATGCATCTTGCTTTTTAATCCTGAGAAGGCTGTCTATTAGCAATCCTTCCCCTTAAATGTTTATAATGATGACAAATTAAGCTGACAAAAGCTCAGATTATCAGGCACTGAAGTTGGGTGGAGAGTTGAGTCTTCTTCACTGGGGCTACTAGTATAGCAAAAGACATGCTGTGTTTTGTTCTCTCAAAAGCCAACTCTTCCTTCCCTGGTTCATGTGCCACCAGTTCTTCTGACAGGATTATAGATGCACACACACACACACACACACACACACACACACACACACTTCAAATGAAATGATCTCACAGAAATCACTATTTCTTCAGAATATATATTCAGAAATAAGTATTCCTTAAGATACAAATCATCCTCAAAAGCTAAGATTTGGAACATAAAAGGAATACTGGAAGAGAATGACCATATTCATCTAGGCTGAATTTCTCTCAGATTAAGTGGAATGCTTATGTCTAGAATGTGTGTAGAACTTGCAGCACTGATGAGATCAAATGTTTTATGAAGGATGAGTAAAGTCCCTAAGCAAATGAGAACTCTGACTCTACCCTCAGAAAAAGAAAAAGAAAGAAGTCCATCCTTGGCTTTAGCTAAGGACACATGTCACTTACCAGGTAATCCTAGGCAGGCAACCTAAGATTCTTTCTGAACTCTTTGGGTTACATGATGATAACAAAACTTTCTTGTCCTGCTCCAAAACTGTAATTTAATTAGCTCCATTTGTCCATCCTGAGGAGGAAGCAAGCCTGATTTCCCCTCTTTTACAGAGAATACTGGGGATCAAAGTGGTTAAACAGTGAGCAAGGGACCCACCTATGTCCATCACTTGCTTCAACACCCAGCTCAGAGTTCACCTTCTTCTGAGAAGCCATTAGCCCAACCTTCCTCCTCTTCCGAGCAGCCTGCCACTCCAGAACTGCGCTGCGCCTCTCCATTCTGTCTGTACCATAATTGTTTGTTGTTGACATTGCTCTGTGATCAGTCTGCTTGTGTTCTTGCCCCCCGACTAGATTGTAAGCTCTACACGGGCACAGTTTGTCCTGGCTTTCCTTTGTGTGCCACCACATGCTTAATAAATGTCTAACCAAGCTTGAGGATCATCACCTCCATCCTTTCTCCCTCCGGGGAACTCATTGCCTCTAGGGATGGAGCTGAATGTTTAGTCAGATGTACCAGAAAGTGTGCGTACCTTGTTGAACAGGAAACACATGATTAATAGCAATTCCCTTCCTACATTTTACTCCTTCCAGCAGATGTAGTGGGCTCCCTGACCATGCTGCTTCCGGTCTCCAAATTCAAAGGTGTATGTATGTGTCTGCATATTTGCTGACAGTGAGTGATCTCAGGCACAGTTTTACTGGCCCCTATGTGGCATTGCCACCTGCTATAACTTGTCTTTTGTTTTCTGCACAGTCCCTGAAGTCACCCCAGCTAACGTCAGTGGTGGTGGAGGCAGCAAATCTGAACTGGTTATAACCTGGGAGGTAAATGAATCTTAGAACAAAAGGGACATACATTTGTCTAGACTACCTTATTATTTTCTTCTGTGTTAAACATGGCCAGGAAGTGACCTCCTGTGTTTTTAGCAGCTAAAAATCCATTTGAGCGCAAACACTTCCTCTCTTACAGCTAACAGTTAGTAGGAAATGTAGGTGTTTGACCCTCAGTTTTCAAGGCAAGTTTTAATTTTATTCATCACTGTAATAGCAACATGAAAGGGAGGATAACACATAAAAATAATAAAATAAATATGACTGGTTCAGAGAAAACCAGTTTTTTTTTTCTTTCTGAATTGCTGCATGACCAACTGATTTAAAACATCTGCCAGCAGTTGATTCAGTGTACCAACACCATTCCTGGCAGTTGCCTTTGCTATTAGATTATGAGGTATTTTTTAAAGAACTCAGGAAGGTCAGTGACAAATTTATTAAAAATTGACTCAGAAAAAAAAATTGACTCAGAGAGGATACGGGAGCTTCAGAAGGGGTCCATCACATTTTCAAAAGATTTTAGATGATGACTGCAAAAATTAAAACTTATGTTCACCCAAAGCCCCAGAAGCTAAGAAATCCCTCACCCTCTCTCCTCTTGAGTTCTTCCATCCTGAGAGGAAGCTTCTCCCTGGGCCCAGATGGTCCTCATTCTTTCAGTGAGCTCTCTTGTCTACTTGGCTCTGAGCGATGATTAGCATTAGATGGTACGTGTTAGAAGGGCTGGTTTTTAAATGAACCATTGAGTGTCTTTCAAGGTCACTTCCATCCATTGGAGAGGTGGTTCTGCCCTATCAGCACCAAGTTCACCACTGCAGATTTTCATTTAATTTTTAAAATAAAAGCCCAATATTTAATGAATATCTAAAATAGATTGATGGCCAAACCTAAATGTAAGAGATGCTTGGCAAATTCCAAAATAACACAAAAATGTCTTGGGGGGAGGGCGGTATAATTTTAGCATTTGGAACAAACCTATGTGATTTCTGAGAACCACATTCCTTCTTTCCCAGACGGTCCCTGAAGAATTACAGAATGGGAGGGGCTTTGGTTACGTGGTAGCCTTCCGACCATATGGCAAAATGATATGGATGTTGACAGTGCTGGCCTCAGCTGACGCCTCCAGATATGTGTTCAGAAATGAGAGCGTGCGCCCTTTTTCTCCCTTTGAGGTTAAAGTTGGCGTCTTCAACAACAAAGGAGAAGGCCCTTTCAGTCCCACCACAGTGGTGTACTCTGCTGAAGAAGGTATGGTTTATGCTTCCCAGATAGTTGACATTTCTTACATTCTCAAACGGTGTTCCTTTTATGATTTGCAATCAATTCTAAATTGGGTGCATACATTCAATTTGGGATATGCAACACATTTTAATTGAAGTCATACACTAATTTGGGAAAAGCGTTAAGTAAAATAAGATTGGTTCCTTACCTACTGTCCAACTCTTGACTATGACACTTTAAAAACATATAGCTACCCATTATGAAGTTCATTACTAAGGACCTGAGTGTGACAGACATAAGGTCTTCGTATCTCTGTCATTGCTTTAAAATTTACCTTTTACCCTTTAAGTGAATATCAAAAGAGAAAGTTCCATTCCCCTTTACCACTTGTATTTTTAAACATAGTCCTGTGCTTAGAACTTATTCTTATGTTTTAGAGAAAAGAATAAACATGAAGCAGTATGCATGTACTCCTTGTCACCTTTTCTGTCACAATGTTTAAGGGTTTTGGCACGTTATTACCACTGTTGCGCTATCCCTACTGTCAGGACGCCTCTCCTACGGACCTCATTAACCTTGTTGTGTGTTACATTAAAGATGATGCTCAGATGAGACAACACTAAAATATCTGAAGGTTGAGGCATTAGTTTGGATTCAGTGAAGATGCAATAAATTATTTTCCACCAACAGAGAAACAATCCTTTAGGTTCAGCAGTCCTCTGTGAGCTCTCCCCTGCTTCTCTGTCTGCCACAACACATACCACTCTTCCTTCCGTAATTGGTATTTCAGCCAAATCTGAAAGACTTGCAGCTATCTAAACAAAGTCCTTAGCCCCTTTGCATGGGACCCATTTTCTCTTATTCCCTGTCTTGCTCCTCTGCCAATTCCTGCCCTTCTTTCCCACCTGAAATTGAAACACCAGGCCTTCTGTGAAACCCCCTGCCAGGTGGGTGCAGTAAATACTTTATTTTTTCTTAGTTTATTTGGTATCATTTACAGACATAGTATTTATAGTAATTTTATATTCCTCTATTAAAAGTCTCATCCCACTATATTATCAATTTTGAATATTAGCTCTATATCCTCTCTGATGTGTTTTTTGAAGATGAGCCATTTTTTCACCTATGAGTCATCAGTGTCTAGCAATGCTTAATAAACACTGAATTAAAATATAAATAGAATTTTATAGTGTTATGAGTGGATAGTGATCTACCTGTCCAGCAGTTCTTGGAACATGGTGTGTATTCCAGGGAGAGAGCAAATGTGGACTGTAAATGATATCAGATGAACCTTTAAAAATACAGAATAATATAAATCCAATATATATAAAATTTATAACTATTTAAATGTAATTATTTCATGAAGGTCACTTATTACAACATGACTAAACCAGATTTTTCTTTTTTTTTATTTTATTTTATTTTTTTCCTCTTTTTTTTTTCAAAGTTTTATTGATAAACAGATAGCAATGAGACAGTTTCAAATCAAATCGGAAGGACAGTTTCAACAAATAATACACTGCATATATTCTTCTTAGTGGTTAATTGCTGTACAAGATGCGGACTTGTAATCCTATTTACAAACACCATTAGAACAAATCATTCTATTCATTAAGAGAATGCAGCTATATATCTATCCCAACCTCTTTGAATACACAGATACAAAATGGACATTCATAGGTATACCCCATTTTTTCTAAGTTCCGTTATTGAATCTTATAGGTGTGTAAACTCAGCAAAATATTCTAAAAGAGTCCAGTAGCCCATAATAGCATTGGGTCTTCTGTTTAACTGGCAATGTCAGAAATTATGGACCTGAGTCCCCCACAGCTCAACTTAACAGCATGGCTTTATTTCTTATATTTCGTCTTCATACTTTTCTACTGGATGGTTAAGACCAAGGTAAAGCAGGACCTATGCAACAAGAGTTGTAGCTTTTTGTAAACCAGATTTTTCTTTAAGAAAAATCTTCAAAAGGAAAATTTGTCTACACAGAAATCTGGTAAAATTAAATGAAAACTGGGAAACAACTAATTTTGCCTATTTTGTGACTGGGCTGCAGGGACTCAACAGTATAAATGGTTGCCCAGGATGAAAGACCTCACAGCGTGGAATTAAAATGTCACCCCACTTCTTGAGTCAGAGGCAAGTCAGTTGACTGTCCTTTTTCTTCGTCTCTCTCATTTCATAATCCAGTGACTAGAACTATTATCTAGTTGAATGATAATTAAGGAAGATCTATGTTGAGGGAATTGCTGGCTTTGAAGACTTGGTGCTTAAGGTGAAGTAGTCATGGACTACTTTAGAACCCAAAGATTTTGAACGAGTTTCTGACCACCACTACCAACCAGATGCTAATCATTTCTCTTTTGCAAAGTGAGGGTTTTTCCCAGAATCACTAAGAATGATTCTGTAAATGTGGATTCTTCACACCTGATAGTGCTGTATCTAGAAGCCCATCTTCATCAGCTAATAGGGAAATAATTTTTCCCTGATCCATCTGCAGAACCCACTAAACCACCAGCCAGCATCTTTGCCAGAAGTCTTTCAGCCACAGACATCGAAGTTTTCTGGGCCTCTCCCCTGGGGAAGAACAGGGGACGGATACAAGGTTATGAGGTAAGCAAGAAATATATGCCTCAGTTCCCTGTGCCTCATTCACTTGTGAGTCTGTGGTAAACTCCAGTGGTATTTTTAAAATTATATACAATCATGAGCATTTATGAGACTTGAAAAATAAGCTTGCATTTAATATATCTTGTCTTAAAATAAAGATGGAAGAGAAAAAAACCAACAAACGTTGTACTGATTTGCCCCCTTACTAAGAAGCTAAGAATAAAAAAATAACACAGCTTTTTCTACTCTGAATTGTTTTTTAGGACATGCAAGATCTCTTTCTTCTGAAAGCTCTGCTCATGGATTGATGCAGAAAATTAACTCTTTCAAAAGAACATGCATAAAAAATTACTACTTGGTGACATTTGGAAATATTCCCAATGAGTATGACTTCCAAGCTCTTTTTTTTCCTATTTTCTTAGGTTAAATATTGGAGACATGATGACAAGGAAGAAAATGCTAGAAAAATACGAACAGTGGGAAATCAGACATCAACAAAAATCACCAATTTACAAGGCAGTGCACTGTATCACTTAGCAGTCAAGGCATATAATTCGGCTGGGACAGGCCCCTCCAGTGCCATGGTCAATGTCACAACTAGAAAGCCACGTAAGAACAAGCTCTCTTAGAAATATTTGGGGGACTCATCAAACATATACCAAGCTCATTCCCAGTCCCCACCTCCCAATGGCCATTTGCATACTAATTGGTATCATTATGTGGATTCAAATTCACCTTAACATTTTAACTGAACCTTTCAGAATACCATGCCAAATTCATGGCTCTGGAGAACAGAAAGATAAATGTTTTTCTCCTCACTGGGAAAGGCTACTTCTTCTAGCTATAAATGTTAGGCGACCAACTGAATCTTTTTCCATTTGCAGTGCTGTATCTTGTCAGATTTCAGTGACCTTGAAGACACATATTAGTGCAATAGCCCATTAAATTGCTTCCACTCTCAAATTCTAGTAAAGAAATATTCCTCAGAATCCATTGAGATTTAATAATCTGTGACTTTGTATATCTTAATTTTTTTATAGCACCAAGTCAACCCCCTGGAAACATCATATGGAATTCATCGGATTCCAAAATTATCCTGAATTGGGATCAAGTGAAGGCCCTGGATAATGAGTCAGAAGTCAAGGGATACAAAGTGGGTAATTTCTTTCTGCAAAGGCACTTAATTCTGCTGTTAGTGGGGTTAGTTTCCCTTACAAGCATCGTCGTATGGCCTGTGTTTTCACTTTCTCTAATGATGCTCTTCCACCTCTTTAGGAATCTCTGCTCCAGAGTGATTTGATTTAAGTTATATAAATGCTCCATGACATCCGGCCAGAATTTAGATAATCACCTGTGACAGTCAGCTTTCCATTAGTGTGACAAATACCTGAGATCATCAGCTCACAGAAAGAAAACATTTGACTTACAGTCTCAGAGGTTTCAGCCCATGATTGGAGATGTTGCTCTGGATGTGCAGCAAGATGGCACATCACGCTGGGGTTATGTGGAGGAGCAAGCTGCTGATTTGCAGGCAGCTAAGAAGCAAAGAGAAAAAGAGACCAGGGTCCCCAATATCCCTTTGAGGACATGCCTATAGTGACCTAAAACCTCTTATTAAGCTCTGCCCCATCAAGATTCTACCACTTTCAACAGCAACACAGGCTAGGAACTAAGCCTTGTTGCTTAGGACCTTGGGGAACATTTGTCTCAGTCCCAGCGTCACCTAACCTTCAGGCTTAGATGTTGTCAGGAAAAAATGCTAAGGATTGTGCTTGGATGTCAAAAAATCCTGAAGAACCACTTCTTAAGCATTTCTTTTGTCAGTTTGACTTTGTTCTTGCTTCAGTTATATTCTTTTGACCAATAATAATAACCTCCCAAAGTTACTACTGGTTAAGCATTTTTGCCCTTATGTTTCTAATAGCTTGGAAGCTTTATATACAACATATAGAAAAAGAAACGAGATTATTTTTAGAAAATTTGTTAGCTTAATCCTATGTAAATGCTGGCTTAATCCTATGTAAATGCTGGTCTTTATTGAAAGAAAAAATGAAAATAAAATGTATTATTGCCACACTGAAAGCAGTTTGAAATATGTTGGCCAGGCTTTAGCTTCCTATTGTCACCTAAGAAATCATCCCCAAAATGGGCTCATATATCAATTGGACTCAGTGTATCATTTTCATGATCCTGCAATCTGGATTAATCCAAAATGGGCAGAGTCTAGGGCTGGGATGACTAGGATGCTTCTTTCCCCGCATCTGGCTTCTCCCTTAGAAAGGTTAGAAAAGCTGGAGGCTGAGCAAGGATTGTGCACACCATGTACCATTTTCACCTAAGTTGCTGGGACTCCTCACAGCATGGTAATCTCAAGGAAGTTGAACTTGTGACATGGTTTCTGGCTTTGATGGGAGAGAAAGCAGAAGCCCCCAGTCCTCTTAGAAGTAAGGGGCAGCCAGGCGAGGTGTTGCCCACCTATGATCCCAACACTCTAAGAGCCTGAGGCAAGCAGGAGAATCGTAAGTTTGAGCCCATACTGGGCTACTTAGTGACTTACAAAGACCCTGTCTCAAAATAGAAGGAAGGAAGGAAGGAAGGAAGGAAGGAAGGAAGGAAGGAAGGAAGGAGAAAGGAAGGGGAAAGGAAAGAGAAAGCGGAAGGGAAGGGAAAGCAGAAGGGAAGGGAAGGGAAAGCAGAAGGGAAGGGAAGGGAAAGCAGAAGGGAAGGGAAGGGAAAGCAGAAGGGAAGGGAAGGGAAGGGAAGGGAAGGGAAGGGAAGGAAAGAGCTGACAATGTTCATCAGTATGAAAGGCCTAGGTCTAACCCCATTACCACAAAAGAAGGAGATGGAGAAGACAAAAGGTAAAGGACCAGAGTGGACAAAGAAGGAGGAGGAGGAGGACGACGACGACAAGGATGAGGACAATGATGAGGACAAGGAGAAGCAGTTAAGAATGGCATTAGCTACTGTGAGGCCAGCTTAAATATAGAGGAAGGAAAAATGGATCCCCATCCCCCAAGGATGTGAGAAGCGTGATGTGTATACGTGGAGCCAAAGACTGACTGATGGTGGCCCTATTTGTAAGCCAGGGAAGGTGGAGAGAACTCTATGATCAGAAGTCTGACTCATATCATCTGTGAGAAATGATTGTAAGAACTGAAGATATTTACCCCGATAAAAATTAAAAGCCTTAAAATGTGATTCTGATTTCAGATATCTGAGGGGCCATTTTAAGTATAATTGTATCTCAAGGTTCCACTAAATAAATCTCTGATCAAAGTGCCTGCTTAGGCAAGCTCAGAGACCAGGGTTCAATTCCTGGTACTACATGCCGAGCTGGCCCCACCCTCAGGTGTACTGAGCCAGAGACAGAGTCTGGGCATGGTGGTACATGCCTGTAATCCCAGTGCTGGGGAGGCTAAAAACAGGATGATCACTATGAGTCCAAGCTGCATAGTGAGACCCTGTACCAAATACATAAAATTAAAGTTTAAAAAAAATCTCTGATCAATTACTGAAAGCTGTATGGAGACCAGTTTTGACTGTTTTACATTGTGGTAGCCAACATTTTTTTTAATGGACTTCATTTAAAGAAGGATGATGGATTCTCCATCTCTAGAAATAATCAACCATTAACTATGTCAACACCTAATGAGATGTTAGGAAAAGAAGTGTAATGTAATTTTGTTTCCTTTCTATTTATGGAGTGTTATAAGTAAATGCCTTTTTAAAAAAAGCTTTTAATAAAATCATTTGGGTTGGTAATGTTCTTGACCTCCACTGGTTTTATATTAATCCATTGAAAGAAAAACTAACTTCTCTTGCAATTTTACAAGTTGCCTTAAATATACTATCCCATGATTTTATTATAAAAGGAAAATTATAAAATCAAACCTATGATTTTGAAAGTCTTCAAGTATGAGACTTGGAAGTCAAATTTTCAGGACTCCTGCAAAATTTTCTTTCATCTTTCACAAAATAAATGAAAAAGGTACAGAGACATGTCCACTAATGGCATAAATAGCAGCAGTAGGCTGAGTGGAAGCTACAGGCTGGAGAACGTGTGCTGCTATCGAAGTGCGCCAGCCGCTGCACATTTACTGCCTCTGTGGCCTTGTGAAAAAAGTGGGCACAGTGACCCTGGTGCCACAGTATTTCAAAAAATGCCAGGAAAAATGGATTATTATATAAAAATTTCTAATTTTAAAATGTGGGCATCTCATTTAATTTTGTTTTTCTTTGCTTTTAAGCTACACTTGAAGCCATACAAGCCAAATAAAGCTGGTATCCAACCTATAGGAGGCTGATTTATGACCTTTCTGTACAGAGATATTGAGGAAGGCAGCTAGCCAGTGCTGAGCAAGAATGGTTAAAGGGTATGAGATTACTGTAAAGAAGTAGATCAAGGCAGAGTTAGACTCCAGAGTTGGCATAGCAGGTGTTAGGGCCTTGAATAATGGAACTAGAGACATTCAGAAGACCATGCCTGCAGGGGCTATTTTCCCTTCATCTGTATGGGGCCTAAGTAATTTATAGTCCATCAGTATAAGAATTGTACCCTATAAGTAATTTTCAGATTTTCACTGAATTCTTTTGTAAAAGCAATCTCTGAGGGATAGATAGGTTGGAATTCACTGATACAATGCATACCTAGTATGCATGAGGTCCTGGGTTCAGTCCCCAATACACCCCCTTAAAAAGAATTTTTGTCTAGAATGGTCATATAATAGCATAAAAGATAGAAAATGCATAGTTTGGTTTTTTGTTGGCTATATGACTTTGAATACATTTCTTAAACTTTCCTTTTGTTCAAAGAGAAAGTTCTAGACATCATTATTTTTCACATAGGATATCTGTTCTTTTTCCCTGAGACTGCTGCCCCATAAGTCCTTAACCAGTGATGTACATTTTATAGCTTTGAATTTGGAACCTTTTCCTGCTGGCCAGAATCCTATTTAGCAGAAACTCTGAAGCACTTTCCATCTTCTTGAATAACTGTAATTGACAGAAGACATTTGAATCTCCAGATTGTGGGCTTCCAGAGGCCCATGCCTAAATTGTCACCACTGTTTCTCCAACCAACCTTACAATCATTGTGGAAGTATTAGAATGGAAATTTCTGCTTACTGTGGTGGTGCATGCCCATAATTCTTCCAAACTGGGTGGCTGAGTGAGAGGCTTGTGAGTTCAAGCCTAGCCAAGAAAACTAAAAAACTAGCAAAAGCTTGTCTCAAGATGAAATAAGAGAGCTGGAGACTCGGCTCACTGTAAAGGCCCTGGGTTCAATCCTTAATGTATTCAAAAAGAGGAAAAAAGAAAGAAAGAAAGAGAGAGAGAGAGAGAGAGAGAGAGAGAGAGAGAGAGAGAGAGAGAGAGGAAAGAAAGAGGAAGATCATTTTCTGAATTCCTCTTAGTGAAAAATATAAAATCATATACAGCCTTTGTATGGTCCCCAACAGGACATGGGCTTATGTAGGTCAGAGGATATAAGGAAAGAATAGATAGGAAAAGAAATAAAGAAGGTAAGAATAAAGACATACTTTTACAATATTAGGTCTGACCAGGCTAACTTTCTCTTTATCATTTTGACTTTCATCACAACAAAAAAAGTGAATTTAATGTGGGCAGAACTGATTTAACCAAACCAAGGAAGAGTGCATAATATAGATTAATTCTTCCACCCATATATCAGTTATACCCATTAGAACATGTAGAAAAAGCACCGTAAAAAACCTAAAAGCTGTCAGAGCTCATAAGCACCATGGTTGAACTTTCAACTAGATTTTAAGCTCATTTTCAAGCCGGTACTGAAATAAAATCGATGGACATGGAGCTTCCTAGAGTATTTCAAGCAACTAGGCAAGAATGTTAGCTTGCCTAGAGATCATGTAGTAAAACCCTTCATTTCACAGAAGTGAAAACTAATGCCTGTTGAGTAAAGTGACTTGGAGTGTCCTCAGGGCTAAGATCAATATGCACACTGAACTTTGCTTCAATGAACTGGGCCTAAAAGATTATAGGCACTTTTAGAAGAAAAATTGGGTAATGATTAGTATTTAGTTGGCACTTCTTTGTACACCTGCTCCCTCTCAAAACACTCATATGAGCTTTTCTTTGTAACTCCTTTCCAGGAAGACCCTTCTTGAATTTATTACTTCAATAGACACACTTGCAGCCTCGTAGGAGATCCATTTGAATAGCATATAGCTTCATACAGGAGAGTAAAGCAGTACAAGACAAATGTGGCAGCACTTGACCTCCTAGAAAATATCTGCTAGGGTTGATGCAGGATTTGGGGAAACACATCTTATTTTTATGAAAGGAATTAACTATAGAAATAATTTAAAACTAGGGAGCTTGGAAATGTTTCAGATCTAAATTGCAGACCGAATGATAATACCTGTGTAAGCCATGGATTTAGGGGGGGGGTTTCCAATTTTTTTTTCATATAAATTCATTGTGCTTTCTAGATGTAAACTGTATCCAAAAAAAAACATGGTCTTCCCTCCACATTGGAAAGTTTGTGTCAAAGAAAGCACACGTGAATGTCAAGTGTGTGAAATGCTATGGAACCAGCATGAAGGGGCAATGGAAGAAAGAGAGCAGTAACAAGTTTAGGCCAGATTAGAGAAAGGGACACTTTCTGAGTCCTTGATTTCTACCTCAGTGACTCCTCTTCCTTTTTGGGATGGGACCTGGAAGCTTGAGGCTCCTCCTACATGAGATGAACTCTAAGGAATGTTGATGTAAATGGCTATAGATCCTTAACTCTTGCATGTGGATCTTGACTCTTTAAAAATGGGTCTTGTTTATATCAAGCTTCCCTAATTCAGTTTTCCTTTTAAATACTGAAGGTGCTGGGGTAGAGGTTTATCTGTCTTTTTTCACTAAATTGTCTGGATTCATGAGATCTCTACTTGGGTAGGTAGTCTTGATAAAAAGTTGCCGTTAGAATGTTTGAGTTCCAGAATATTGTCAGTACAATCTTTAAGCTACTTTTACAGCAGAGTTTAAAGGAGAACCCATACTCTTAGTGTCACAAACTATACTACCAATCTAGCCAGTCAAGTAACATACATGTATTACAGTGGCACTGTCCACTTAATAAGTATAAATATCTGTACTCAGCACTGTTCTAACTCACCTTAACGTTATAGTAACTCACAAAATAACCCATTCATGGGAAAATTTCTACATCTAGTACATTAAGCCTAATTTTATAGCTCAAGACTAAGCCAAAATCACACAGCTAGTATATGAAGACCTGGTACCTGAACACAGCAGTAGGAATCTAGTTCTGACTTTTATCCAGTAGGCTGTTGTGCCTACCAGCCATAAACAAATACAACAGTGGTAATAAAGTGAGGCAAGGAAAAATAAATCAGAGTGAGGAGAATGGAGAGAGCCATGGGGCAAAGAGGAGAGACTTATTATTTTATATAAATGTCAAAGAAAACCACTTTAGAGGTGACACTTCAATTGGATCCTGAAAGAAAGGACAGATTGAGATAGGCAGCACTGTATTCAGGTGCTTCGAGCACTGCAAACTGGAGGTGCCAAGGTCCTGAAGAGAGCAATGCCAGTGTAAAAATAGGAGGTGTTGAAGCATTTGACAGATTTCAGACTTTGCAGTTGTCCAGAATGGGCAATGGTTTCTCAGTTCCATTTGTTGCCAGACTGGAATATAGACTACTGTCTTTGTCTTGTTGTCCTGTTACAGTAGAAGACCTGAGACTAGGTAATTTATATTGAATCAGAATTTATTTCTCACAGTGTCAGAGGCTGAAATTACAATATTAAGGTGCCAGCATATAAGGTGAGAAGGTGAGACAGCTAGAGGGGCCATTTTTGTATGAGCACCAATCCCCTTGTGAAGGTAGGGACCTCACGGCCTAATCACCTCTTAAAGGAGATTTAACATTTGAACATTGTTACAATGGCAATTAAACTTCAACAGGAACTTTGGAAGGGATAAACATTCAACCCAGAACAACTAGTATGGCAAAACCTTCCAGCTTTTCCATAGAACTCAAAAATTTTTTCATGCATAATTTCTTAGTTTATAAATATTGACATCTAACTCAGAACATGATTAAAACTGAGTGCCAAACAAATAATTCATGCAGGCTGGATGTGCGTCTGGCATGCTACCACATTTCTACCCTCTAACACTCTTGTGTTGATGAAAACAGAGGCCAAAGAGGGAAAGCAGGTTGCTCACAGTCACAGAGGTGGTAGCCAAACTCGTGTTAAGAATCCACACCTGGGAGCCAAACTGCTCGGATTTATATCCAGCGTACATCGCCTACTGGTTTTTGGAGTTTGGGCAAATCTTTAATATTCCTAGGGCTCAGGTTCTTATCTTTGAAATCAGAATAATGATAGGGCCCACCTCAAGAGATAATCTACACAAGCATTTAAAACAGAGTAATGGGAGAGCTGATAGTAGAAGCAGCCAGTGTTGGCTGCTATTATCTTCGTTCCCATCAACCCACTCTCTGTTTTCCACCCCAGACGATATCAAATGCAGGCACAGTCCTTAAGTCAATCGCCTGAAGCAAGCACTTGTTGTAAACAAAGCTTCTGCAGCCTTTATTTAGCTTCCATTGCAGTCCCTAATATTACAAGGCTGATAAGCAGCCCTGCAAAAGGCACCTCTTTCTCCTCAAAATGTTTCTTTTGAATTTATATTTGAAACTAGTTGAATTCTCTGAGCTTTTGCACGGACTAGAGGTAAATCAAAGAAGCAGTTTATTTCTCCAAGCCAGATGTGACCTTGCATCCCATCAGCCAGCCCATTCTCCTGAAGAGCTGTGCTGAGAAGCTCTGGAGCTCCAGAGCACGCTTAAGGATTTATTAGCGTCTGATCAATAACAAGGGGTTGCTGAGTCTGTACAACCCAGGCTTGCTGGGGTGGAGTTGCTTATGATTCTTTCCATAAGATCCAGGAAGGAAATTCTGTTTTCTACTTTGTATTAGGAAGATATAAATTAAAGTAATGAAATGGCAGGGAAGAAATGGGATCTAAGCCATTTAAAGGGAATGTTATGAATTGCACTTGTATTTGCTTTAGTCTTAAGATAGAAGAGGGACTTTAGGTCTTCCATTTCAGCAGATCAGCATGGAGCATGATCTTGGAGACAAGTGAGCTAGCTAGTTTCATGGTTCTCAAAGTCAGACCCCTGTCTCAGCAGCATTGGCATTAGATGGAAATTTGTTAGAAATGCAAATGTTCATACCCAAACTTAGACCTTCTGGCTCAGAAACTCTGGGAATTGAGCCAAGCCATCTATGTTTTAATGAGATCTCTGGGTGATTCTTGTGCTTCCTCCAGTTTGAGAGCTACACATCTGATCCACGCCGCCCACCCCACACCATCACCTGGACCCCTGCTCTATAGGGCCTTACTTGGAAGCCTCGATTGGAACTGAAGCAGAATTTGTCACCACCACCTCCCTAATGAAACTTCAAGCCAGATAACTCTTTGGTGTATCGCCACCCTCTGCATTGTAGGAGTTCAGGCTGCTTTCTACCCACTACAACAGAAATATCTGTGGTGACAACAAAAAGTGTCTGCAGTCATTGGCAAATACTTCCCCTTGGGCCAAAATTGTTCCCTACCTCCACCCCCTCCTTAGGAGCCCCCGGGCTAAAGCATTATCATTTCATAAGTGCCTCAAATGATGTTCACTTGCAGCTAAGACTGACAAACACTGCTTTCACCCAACCCTAACGTTTTAATTGCTAGGACAACCTGGAGAGTCAGCCCTGTTTTTAAGAGTATGGGTTTAGTAACCCTCATCCTGATACTTACAGTGTACTAGGCCTCTATCTTGTCATTTGCAAAAATGAGTAAACATAATGACTTATAGGACTCCAGTGATGAATTAATGCCATGGCATTGATAAAGTGCCTACAATCATCAAAAAGGTATTGCAGAAGAATTATCATCATGAACCTTGCTGTAGATGCTGTCTTCTTGGCCTTATGTTTCATTTCATTTCTGAGCTGGGTGGTTCTAATTGGGACATGTAATCCCAGGCAGATTTTTTTTCAGGAGAGCTGGGAGACAACCTCTTCAAATGAATCACAGCCCAACTCAGAACCCAGGGGACCCCAAATGGAAAGCACACAGGTACCAATAGGAAGTGCAGACACAGAGTGACAATGATTTCCTCTTTTCTATGTGCTCATTTGAAAGGGAGAAATAGAAGGAGAGGATTATTGCCCTGGTCTTTCAGTAATCTCACCATGTTGAAATGTCCCCTCACCCAAAGATTCATGATAATAATAACCTATCTAGTCTGTCTTGTGCTTTTAATCTTTTCCATGTTTGTTTGTCTTATTGCTATTAAGCCTTCATTAATACTATTTCTTGCATGCTTCCTTTGAAGCACACCCTAATTATACTTTGTGTCTTTATGCAATCTTGGAAACATCCCAGAAAGGTGGGGAGTATAGTCCATATTTGACAGACAAGGAAGTGAGGATGAGAGGCACGCCATAATTGGCCCACAGTTACACGAAGTTCAGATCTGTTCTGATGCCAAAGCCCTTGCTGTGTAACTGACTCTGTGCACGCTTAAGGAGGTACTCATTCATTCCACTTGCCCAGGAGTGTGCACTGAGCCTTTTCTAAGGGTTAGTCACACAGCATGTTGGTAGAATCATGAAGGCCTCGCCCTTTAAGCATCCCCTGATCTCCTTCCTCATAATAGAATGATGGCTGCAGACATGGCCGTCACTACAAAAGGGCTTTCTAAAGGCAAGTGGGGAAAAACAAACAAATAAACAAACAAACAAAAAAAAAAGGTGAGTGGGCAGCCAGACAGCCTCAGTGTCCCTGAATGACTTTGTTGCCCAAAGGTAAAAACAGATGAATGTCCCATCTTTGCAGCCCTTGTTATGGTAACAGGTGGCATCTGTTCTTTCTGAATTGGCAGGTCTTGTACAGATGGAACCGACAGAGCAGCACGTCTGTCATTGAAACAAACAAAACATCAGTGGAGCTTTCTCTACCTTTTGAAGAAGATTACATAATTGAAATTAAGCCATTCAGCGATGGAGGAGATGGTAGCAGCAGTGAACAAATTCGAATTCCAAAGATATCAAGTACGGCTTTTTCTCTTGTCTTATGAGTCTTCCTGATGAGACAGGGCTTGAGCAAAAATAAGTCCGCAGAGAAAATCTTAAGTAAAAGTGGACAGCTGCACTGCCTCCCTCAGATGGTTGATATCTGCTGAGCAAAGGCAGTTGCATGGAGAAGACAGTTTGCCCAGCGTTGACTGACTTTATCACTTACTGATCAAAACGTCAGATTAAAGCATCCCTGTTATGCAGGGCTTTCCATGTTAATCTGTTTGGATTGTAATTACATAAGTCCCAAGTTACAATACCCCAACATTAACATCATGACGTACGAGGAATGAACAAAGGCTTTGAATAAGGCTCTAGCACTTCATCTCTAGTGCAACAATGGAATCCAACGTTTTTAGTTTAAAAAATTTTGAACTTCAAAATATTTTAAATGTGTCTATACAATAAATGTGCATAAATACATGCATATAATTAATGTTATCTCATTTTCAAATGTAGTTCAATGATGTGTGAGACTATCCTTTTAGAGCAAATATATTCAATCTTTATTTTTCTTTTCTTTTCCTGTTTTTTTATTATTTATTTATTTATTTATTTATTTTGCAGTAACAGAGATAAAACTCAGGTCCTTACACTTGCCAGGCAGGCACTTATGCCACTGAGCTATCTCCCCAACCCTTACAATGTTAATTTTTCAAATACTGTTCTTGCACATAACCCAGCTACATAGTATTGTTTTGCTTTTGTAATTTGACAATAACAGCAAAATAAGCCAATCCACATGGGCAGAAATCAGATTAGTGACCATAGAGAATGAAAGTGGTAGTTTAATAGATATTGCTTTCCATTTCTAGAGATGAAAACATAGAAACTGGCACTGGTTTCACCCCATCAGAGGATACTTAATGCCACTGCATTATACCCTTTAAAATAGTTCAAGTGATCTCTTTATGTTTTGTGTATTTTAACACAATGAAAAGGGAAAGATTCTCAATAAATATCTAACTGTAGATTTGCACATGCTTTTGGATTTAGTTGCCTGGAGATTAGGAATCCAGTGCAGTCCAGGGTTATAAATTTTATAAATTTTAAAGCCATGAGTGGAGTGATGATGTTTGAAATTATGGGCAAAATTCCCACCACAGAGTACTGAGATTCGGTCTGACTATCCCTCTGCTCAGCGTCTGCTATGTTGCTGTCTTGCAGCTATGAGGTAATAGTGAAGTATCCTCTAAGCAATTTTAAATTTATCTGCAAAATTTGGATGCCTCAAATAAAAAGTGACAGAACTCTCTATTCCTTTAGTCTTTTCCCTGAAAGGTCTTTTGTTTTGGTGGGACTCAATGTTTGTTAAGCTTAAAGAATAGAACAAGATCTTAATGTGAAACTGAGGATCTACAGACCTATGCTCCAGGACTTAGGTGTGATTTGTCATTGTTTTGAAGGGATTTTTATTAAAAGCATCATTTTGCATGCAAACAGTGAAAGCTTTCTTACATTTTTAAAATCTAGAGTGAAATTGCTTTGTAAATCTTACCAAATTAAGACTGCTACTCCTTCTGAAAGGGAACCAGATATCTGATGATTGTTAGAGGTAAACTCCAGGCCACAAAAGCACAAGATTAGGGTTTATGCCCATTTATCTCATTTAGCTAAAACTTGAGTGCATACTTTCTTATCTTTAAAAGGAATTTTTTAGCCTGACTTCTAACTCTGGTTTTATTCATTACAAAACCACATGTTAAATAATTATCATGGTAGGGTTTTTTGATGATAAGGATGTGACTGTGAATCAAACAGGCTCTCTCCTTTCAGGAGGTTTTTCCTTATGTTGCTTAATGGAATCTTTCAACTTTGAAGAAACCCTGACTGATAATGTGAAAAAAAAAATATTGTGCAAAATGTAAGACACAAAAAAAATTTTTAAAGATTGATTTTTTTTGGTTTAAGGAGTTATATTTTCGATATGGATATGGCTCCAAATTCAGCCCCTCACTAGCTACATTTTAGACGTTAGTTTTCACAGCACAAGTGTTTTCATCTGTCAGATAGAATAATAGTGATGCCACCCATGCTGGCACACGTGTGTGATCCTAGTACTCAGGAGACTGAGACAGGAGGACTTCTGTGAGTTCAAGGCTAGCCTGGGGTACAAAGTGAGTTCAAAGCTAGCCTAAACTGAATAATGAGACCTTATCAAAAAAACACAAAAAAGCCAACAGCAAAAATAGGATGATAATAATACTTGATTGATAAGATTTTTTGTAAGATTTATATGTCATATTAGTCTGTGCCCAGCACAAATGTAAAGCTCAAAAGGGAGCAGTCTTCTCTAGTGTTGCATCGCGAACATATCCTAAAGCTTATGAGCATTGGTACTAGTAATTAAAGTTCCTTTTCACATTTGATGTCCATCTCCTCACTTTACAACAGTAGAATCAGGGACAAGAAAAAAATAACAGCAGGAAATCATGGAAACAAACTTTTTGTAAATAAAGACAGGAAGAGGGACTGAAGAGAGGGGAGGAGAATGGGGGAGGGAAGAAACAAGGTACATCATGTACAGGTACAAACTCCCTATGATGAATGTTATTATTATGTATATCTAAATTACTTCAATAAAGCAAAAAGAAAAAAGGCTTAAGCAGAGAAATAGAGCTGCCCTATAACCTGATCCCAAGTTCAAATCATGTAGTCACAGAACTGGTACGAAGGAGCTACTAAGAGCTAATCGCTATCAGCAGAATGCAGTCCATCCTGCTGTTTCAAAAAAGTCCTTGACTTCTCCCTTTGTGGTTAAGATGAGGCTGTTGTGAGTGGATTTGTTCTCTCTTTTCAGACTCCTACGCAAGAGGATCCGGAGCTTCCACGTCAAATGCATGCACACTGTCAGCCATCAGCACGATAATGATTTCCCTCACAGCCAGGTCTAGTTTATGACAAAAGTTACCTAAAGGACTTGCTGTTTATAATATAAGCAACATTTAGCTAGTTGTTTTGAAGACACCCAGTACTAAGTAATATTGTTGTTCAAGTACATCTTATTACTGGAAAAAATGTTTTTGCTTCTTTAGGAATGGCATTATACAGTACTTCCTCAAAGCAAAGCTAGCTTTGTCTGAAGTTTCTTTGGAAACTCTGCAATGCACTGAAGACATCTGTAATATGATGTTACCAAAGCAGTTTACATAAGTCCTTATATGCATATTTTTTATTATATATTTAGTGTTTTATAGAATTTTTAAAGTTAACATATAATGTAGATATTAATTTTTCCTCTGCTATAAAATGCTATGGGCAACATAACCATACAATTATGATTTGAGAATATTTCCTTTGAAGACAGAGTTTGAAACTCATCTTGGTAAAGAAATTGCAAATTACTTGTACAGTTTTACAAGGATCTAGTGGCAGAACAGCCAGAGACTTGGTCTATAACTCAAGGCTGCTGTATATAGATTACTCTTTGAGTGGTTGATGTGTTGAATGAAGTCCTTTTGACATGTAAAATATGTTTTCCCACCCTGTCGTGAATTTTGTTGTTCAACACAACTTGAGATGGCTTCAAGAATGGCTGCAAATCTCAAAAAAGCTAACCTTACTGCCCAAGAGGCACTTGTGCAATATTTCCATCCCTGAATTCAGCATTGTGTAGTAAGACTTTCTTTTCACTCAACTAAGTTAGCATTGTCTTTGTAGTAGCATTATCTTAGACATTAAATTTGAAATTGCATATTCTGTAGTAACATAAACTGAAAGTTGCTATAGTCAACCAAGTCCTTCAAAGGATAAAAGATAATTTTAATATCTTCTAATGTATCTGTTTTGAATGTACATTTACAAAAAAAGTACTTCTCTATCAATGGACTCACAATTTCTTTACAAAATTTCTTATATATAATGTGTGTATCTCTGTAATAATAGAACCCTTCTTTTGAATCACAATGGCTTATGGAGTTTGGAAAATTTCTCCTATTTCAACAAATAGTTGCTGCAAAGAATTTTTCATATGATTCTATAAAAGATCTTTAGTGAAGTTGTATGGTACCTTGGTGATTCCCTTGTTTTGCAATAGCTAAAACTAGTTGCTGTATAAGCTTTACCTTCTAAGTCTTAAAATTATGCATTGGAAAATGACAATATCGACAAAACCATATTCTTATGAAAAAGAACTGTTTGTTATGATGGGGGAGGTTTTGTAAGCTGACACTGGTGGAACAGTAATATAAAAAGCAATGAAATTTCCTATAAAAAAATTCACATGTAAACATGTTCTTTTTCAAAGAGCTCAAATTTACCTGTAATTTGTCATTTTTGCTTACAAATAACAAGTTAACTTTTCAAAATTCTACTTATATTTATCCAATAAAGTCATAATCAGAATTCCACTTGTGTAACAATTAGGATGATAACTGCAACAACAACAAGAAAATATTGTCAGTATTTCAAGCTGTGTTCCTTGCTTAGGTTGATATGGTTATTTCTATGTTAAAATAAAATTTAAAATCACACACACACACAAATAAAAAAAAAAACAACAAAATGAATGAAAAAAATGATATCCCAAGTAGTTCCCAATCCCAGTGTAAATGCTATTTACCAGTGATCTAGAACATGTAATCTTTTTTAAAGGTATTGTTAATAAATATTCTGTCATTTATAAAGATATTTGTCTTCTGGGAGCATTTTTACTGCCTACCTGTCAGGGAATATGTTCCTCACTCTTGTGCTAGTCATAATTTGGGATCATAGGGGGACTGAAAAGTCTCTAACCATGACCCAAAGCTGCATAACCCAGAGCTATTCCTTTGGAAGTGACAACCCTAAAGACACCATTTCAAACCCTCTTTGAAAGTAGAGTCAAAACCCACAATAAATGTCCTGAAGGTCAGGCTTGAAAATTTTCTCTTGATTAGCTGAGGCTTTTGTATATTGTACTTCGATATGTCTGTCAATTTCCCTACCTCTTCCCCTTGCCAAAATGATAAAACTTAAACCTGTGCACAGAAGGCCCTTCTTAGTCTAAAACAATTTAACTCCGTATCCGGTCACAGTGAGCCCTCTTCAGTCCCTGACCACTGCTTTCTTTCAGTTTCACCTCTGTGCCTTTTGGTCTCATGGCTGCCCCTTTCCGAAATGCCTCCCAGCCATCTCCCACACCCAGAGGCAGCTGTTCTAGGGTAGCCCCAAGCCCAGCTCACCTATGAACTCTTTCCATACTGTCAGTCCTTTGTGATGCCCCTGCTCTGAATTCGCTGCAACCCTCCATTTAGTAATTAATCAGGTACAACTTTTGGAAATCTTTTGTACTGTTGTCTTGAATTTTAACTTAACTCCTGTATTGTTATCTACTTTTCCTTGTATGTATGCCTTGTCTCCCTGACTAGATTGTAAGCTCCTTGAGGGCAGGGACATTGGTCTTATCTTCCATGTACTCTCCGTAGTGCCTAGCACAGTGCCTTGCAATAAATAATCATTGATTAATTGACTAAAGGGGTCTCTGACGTAGCATTTTGCATCAATCAGTTGCCTGCCTATATGCCACAGCAAACCAACCAGGGAAGAGTGTGTCATGACTTCTGTGCTACACTGGGGAGTCTTAAAAAGCCTGGCACCTTACCCTATGCCTTGACAAACTCGCCTCTTAGATTCATCATCTGATAATGAGTCCCTGGATTAGCTGAGTCTGACAGCTGAAGATATTTTAGAAAGTACAGTGTAGACCCCTTGACCCAAACTTGTCTGATATTTTTGGTTGTCACAGGTTTGCAGTAGGACCCACTGGTCGGAAGCCACAGAAACTAATGCTAATTTGAACCAACATAAGGGAGATAATTAGCAGGACACAGGTTAGAACACTTGAGCCCAGGAAACACTAAAGGAACTTAGCCTTGGTGAAAAGAAAAGACAGTCCAGACTGCAGGAACTTTGGAAAGTATGTTCTGTGTGCTTTTGAGGGAATAAAGCACTTTCATTTCATGTCCCCCACCCTTTGCTCAATACCCAGATTCTTGGAGAAGTATCTGATCAGTTTGGATCCCACAACCAGGGTACCTTGAACACACAAAGCCTACACTCACATGGAGGGACAGTTTGTTAAAGGAAGATTGAAATAATGATCCTCAAGGGTAGAGATTAGATGCTGGCTGTTGCTAAACAACAGAGGTTGTATGCCTATCCAGTCACAGGACATGCCATCCCCTTAGCCCAAGTAGTAGACTCAGGTGGAATGTGTTGTTGCTTGAGATTTTTTTCCCCTAAAGGAAGAGTACTAGGAGGATTGTTTTGCTTTTCTACCTTTTCAAGTGCCTGCCCTTACACCTTCTCTGGTGTGCAACCCACATGTGATTTAACTGTATAAAAGGCAATTGTATTCTGACAGATGATTGGAGTCTTTCTGTGTACCTAGCTTTTACAGAGCATACACACCCCGTATACAAAGCAGCACTTTTCCATTTGGGCCGAAGATGTGCATGATAAACTCAGGTAAGTTCCATGTTCTTCCAGCCTATGAAGTAAGGGCAGCCATGAATTTCTATCTTGAGACAGTATGACTGAGTTACTCCTACAGTTACTGTTCTAAAATCCCGGTTATTCTCATTCAGGGGGCAATTTAAATCCTGATTAACTATTCCCCATTTTCTCTACCACCTTTGCCTTACTGTAAATATGCTCAAAGAATGTTGGGTTATTAAAGTATATAAGTGGCACATAATTACCTACCAAAATGTCTTGTAACTTACCATCCACAGGTGATGTGGGTACTGCGTTAAGGTACCAGTGCTGCTGTTCTCCCACATTAGCTGAGAGCTGACTATATTTTCCTGTTGTTAGAATTAATACAATGTTCTGGCTAAAAATTGCTATGTGACCAACCATAGTGAGTTGCAGGGTAAGCCTTTAAATTCAAGGATTTATAATCAATCCGTGGACATATCCACAATTATTCCACAACATGCCTGGCAGTAGGGACCAGGCAAAAGCAGTACAAATCAGTGAGTAAAAACATGGATCTGGATGCTGATACCATGAGATGCATTTTCACAATTTCCATCTATTATTAAGTGCTAGAAAGTTTCTAAAGTTCAAAACAAACAAGTCTGCTATCACTGGTGACTACTGCAGTTATTTTTTTCCTCTGTGACTTATAAGTTATAGAATTCAGATGTTTTCTGTCTCCAAAGTGAGTTGAACTCAATGACTATATCCTTTATGGCTTTTTATTTAAATTTCATTTCTTAATATAAATATTTAATGATTTTAAAACATTGACCAATTGAAACATTGCACTTGCCGGTCAGGCGCTTATGCCACTGATCTATCTCCCTGTCCCGGTTAACAAAAGGAGACAGCAGGGTCTTCATTCTGGTGCCAAACATCTTCACTCAGCAGCCCACAAGGAATTGATCTCTCATTTCTCTTTCAGGGAATTTGATCACTACCTGCTCCTGTCTGTCACTCATGCCTTCTTACCTGGTATTTAAATCACATTTGTTCATATGACTCAAGGGAAAAGGCTATCTGTTGTAATCTCATATGATTTCCCAAACCCTCCACCAGAGTGTAATTATTCTGTGCCCTTCCTGCGAGGAAGCTCCTTTGGCACCTGTGCTCAGTGGGCTGTGCAGATTAAACACCACAATTCCACAACTAGAGTATGAGCTATAGTAACCCACAGAGCTCTCAGATAAAAAAAAAAAAATTGACCTCTGTCCTTCATCCTCGGTAGTTATGGTCAGGTGTAGAGTTACAGTGCAGTAATGATAAAGATCACAGAGTGAAGACTTTGTAGAAGTAATCACATGACATCTGGAAGTTCAGAAACTGTGGGTCTGGGGTATTTAATTCTAGGTGCAATTAAGTGCACAGTCCCCCATCTGTGTAAACTGGGGTTTCCCTACATATTCTTACCAGGTGATAGGAATAGTACAAACTTCCAGAAAATAAGTCTTAGTATTCTAATAAGGTGACTTTTTTATAGTTTTCAAAGTGTTCTTCACACTAAAAAGCAAACAATGTAGTTTTTTGCTTTTTTCATTTGCAAAATAAAGATAAAGAGGTGATAGCAGCAGCTCCATGTAGCAGTTGGGAAATCAGGATGAAAATTTGAAACTCCTGATTCAGTGGCTTTCAACTCCTAAAGCAAAGTTTTCATTAAGAGACAAGATGGGCTGGAGCAGAGTAGTAGACCCTAGGCTCAACTACAGGACAGAGCAGGACACTGAGAAGCAGGAGGGAAATGGTAAGGTGGTGACAAGGCGTCCAATCTGATATGTGGGGATGAACAAGTGATGAACAATGGTGGGCCCAGGGCACAACATTTCAGAAGAATGGGAATAGGACAGTGTTTGTGCAGTGCCTTGAGAGAGCAAGAGAATGCTAGCTGGCCTCTCAGTACCAGGCAATAAAGTAGGGAGGAGATATGATTGCTCCAACATGAGTGGGGAAGCCGAGAGACCAGGAAAGGTACAGCATCACCAGTGAAGACAAGCAGCCCTGACAGTAATGGTCAACGGTGTTGAGAGTCTGTGCCAGTCTCTGCACAAATCAACCTGGTGAAGCAGGTTCCATTTATTATTTCTATTTTATATATGGAGAACAGGCTGGGATGTTCAGAGCTGTGTCCCAGGTGACAGAGCTAGCTGAGCAGAGCCCTGGAATTCAGATGCTTGTGGCTTGGCCCCAAGTGCTAGATTTCAGTATCTACTAATAGAGGACACATTATGAAGGATGGATGGTGAGTAAGTGGCTGGATGGGTGGACAGACTACTTACCATATCGCAACAAAAAGGAAGGCAGCAATGAACCTTGAGTGTTAAAAAGAGACCTGGGGATCTGGGCCAAGCTCTCCCCTGCAGAGACAGCTCACAGGGCTCAGCTGTGGTCATTCATCAGCTCCAGCGTGCCCTAGCCACACTGCTTCCCTTTTATTGACCATGAATTGTATTTTTCCTTTGTTTTTGTATTGACTTCAGATGACTTAGAGATTTAGAGCTATTTTTTTCTAACTCATGTTATTCCCCAGCATGAGGATTTCCATATAAAATATGAGATGCCTCATTCAACATACATTTCAGCTGAGTGTGGTGGTACAAAGTCTGTAACCCCAACACCCAGGAGACTGAGCCAGGGGGACCCACTCCAGTTCAAGGCCAGCTTGGGCTGCACGGTGAGACCCTGTCTCAGAAAACTAAAAAGTCAAATAAAATGTAAATAAATTTCAGATTTTTTAAAAAGTATGCTTGTTTAGTATTTGTATGTCCCATGCAGTATTTACTTTGAATTCAAATTCAGTCCTCCCTTATTTTTGTTAAATGTTACAGTCTTAACATTAGGCCTCAAGGTGCCTTTAAATCAGACACAAAAGATAATTTCTCTTATATGAGAAACCCAAAATCCAAATAAAGAGCAAAGTAAATACAATCATAGGAAACAAGGGGATAGATCTTTTATAAAAGGAAAGGTGACTAAGATGGATAGCTGGTGGGGGGAGGAAAGGGGAGGAACAAAAAAATTACAACATGTTACATGTATGTGCTAATTGCCCTGGGGGATGTAATCATTATGTACTCTAAATGTATATTAGTTAGTAAAATATTAAAAATTAAGCTAAAAAACCAAATATTACAATGCTAAGCAGAGAAGAAGGTACACCACAATTAAAGATCTTTCCTTTCTTTTCTTCTATCTTTCTCTTTCTTTCTTTCTTTCTTTCTTTCTTTCTTTCTTTCTTCCTTCCTTTCTCTCTTTCTCTCTTTCTCTCTTTCTTTCTTTCTTTCTTTCTTTCTTTCTTTCTTTCTTTCTTTCTTTCTTTCTTTCTTTCTTTCTTTCTT
>NW_004524606.1:17423079-17445824 GCF_000260255.1 Octodon degus
TCTCTCTTTCTCTCTTTCTCTCTTTCTTTCTTTCTTTCTTTCTTTCTTTCTTTCTTTCTTTCTTTCTTTCTTTCTTTCTTTCTTTCTTTCTTTGTAATACTGGAATTGAACCTAGGCCTTTTGCACCACACAAAATTCTGAGCCATTACTTGTTAGTTTTTTGAGATCAGGTCTTGCTAAGTTACCTGATTTGGCCTACAACTGCCTCAGCCTCCCAAAGCACTGGAATCACAGGTGCACATAACCATGCCTGACTTGAAGTCATTAAATACCTAATTCAAAATTCCAGGGTCTGTGGAGTGTGGTGGCATAGGCCTGGAAGCCCAGTGCTGTAGAGGCTGAAGACAGGAGGATCACTACGTGTCTGAGCTGCATACTAAGACCCTGTACCAAACACATTAAAAAAAAAAAAAGTTGGGCTCTCTGAAAATCAAGGGCTCTGAAAGTCAGGCAAGGGTTTGCTGCTTTAAGTTTTATTTCATTTGCCAAGCTCTCCTTTCCTTTTTCCTGAGAGGGAATGTGTGCTTGTGCATGTGAGGCCCGAGAACCAGGGCTGTGTGACATTGCTCTTAGAGGTGCTGGCAAACAGCACTAATACAATGGGATCTTTCCAGAATAAAGGGCCAGATTATGTGTCAAAGAAGTAAAAAAAGGAGAGAAAATTCCATAAATGTTTCTGAAAGTTTACCAAAATGGGTTTGGTACCTAGAGCATAAGCCGTAGTATAGCTATTTGGAAAATTATGCAGTTCATGCACCTTGCATCAATCTTTAGAACAAACTGAGACCAAATAACTAGCATTTTAAATTGGCCCAATTGTGCCTCCTGTATTCAGTGGTTAATAAATAAGAATTGAGTGCATATTGTGTGTCAAATACTGTGCTGGGCCCTGGAGAAATGGAGGTAAATAAAACCAAGGATTCCCTCCTCAAGCGTCAGTGAGGGAAGACAGAAGCACACACATATTTGGAACGTGGTGTGAGAAGAGTAGCCAGGTAAGCATATGTATGAACAGAAATGTTTGACTTGTGCTTATTTCAAAGCCAGCTTACAACAGTGTGAAATTCAGGCAAACACAAATATTCTCAACACTGTCTCCTCATTCACATGCACAATAGAATGATTTTCATTTGGTTTGTTTTAATTCTCAAATTGGTTGCTGTTCTCTAAAAAAAGAAAAAACAAAATTAACACATTAAAACCTGACTTTTAAATCCATTAAGCTACATACAGATAAAATTATTGGTCCAGGTCCACATGCCAAATCCAGCTTCCCCCCCTTTTTTTTTGTAAATAAAATAATACAACTATTGTTCAAGTTTTGTGCAATAATGGAAAAGAATGAGTGAAATAGAGATTACATAGTTCAAAAAGTGGAGAATATTTACCATCCTCTAAATGATACACCAAAACTTTTGTTGATTTCTTTATTCATTACCCACCTCCCCCTGGTTGTGTTTTTTTTATTTTATCACGTGGCAGGAAACATTTTTTTAATTTTAATAAGTAAATTGTATCACCTGACACACTTCCATGTTGAAAAAAGACCCATGATAAATTTGAAACAACGCACATCGACTATTTCGTGTTGCCATTGACCACTAGTAACCAAATGCCAAAGTTTGTGCAGCTGCAAAGAGCCCCAGGCTCAGACACTGCAAGCTCTCAGATGCAATCTGTGGGCAGGCGCACTCAACATGGCACCTGCAGGATCGCTGGCCACCCAAGTCAGGACAGGAATGAACCACAAGGTGACTCATGATAGTAAGTTTTTCAGTATTCGAAGGGCTAATGGTGGTTAATCTCTGCCATAACCATACAGTTTTAATCAATGAGTCTGCTATTAGAGTTCTGTAATATTTACTCAAAAATAATTGTTTTGTAATCAAGCTCATTTTATAAACTTTCCTTTGCCCCAGCTAAATTCAGTCAGCAATTGATTTCTTATTCAATGTTCACAGACAGAAAGGTAAGTAAAACAATGTTCTTAATTTCTGATTGTTTATGCTGTGAATAAGATGAAAAAGTTTTACGAAATGTGACAATAGAATTAAAAAGAAGGCGAGCTGGGTTGTGTATGCCTGTAATCCCAACACTTGGCAGGCTGAGGCAAGAGGATTCCCACAAGTTTAAGGCCAGCCTGGACTAGTGAGACTCTGTCTAAAAAGCAAAAACAAACAGAAAAAGAAGGTACCCAGCTAAGAAAGGCTTTCTTAGTGTGAAGTAGAAATTTTTGTTGTGAAGAGCTCTTATCTATAACAAAGTTTTGACAAGATGAAAAAAGGTTGAAGAGGCTTTTCTCCTTTGAAGACCAAAGTAGAATCACTGGGGGAGGAGATACTATAGTGCTCACGGAGAAATGGTACATTGCTAGGTGAGGGGTGGGGGAGCGGATTTTGGCTGCAGAGCTATGGAAAAGTGAAGTCATGGTGAATGTTTTTCTTAAGAACCTTAATTTGAAGGTAACGAGGCATTCCATGAATATTCTAGAGAGGGTAATTCAAGCAGATATGCCTTTAACGGAGAAAATACTAGAAGCCTAGATTTCAGTTCAGAGTCTGTTGGTAATAATTTTAGCATGACATTAATAGTGAGGAGAGAGAAAGGAAAAATGTAGGAAATAAAATAAAGAATAGATATCTCATAAATATACAGATTTGAACCATTCACTGTCATCTATGTTAAACATATCTCATTCTGAATCACATTTACAAACTTACCTAGTTACTAAAACAGAGGCATATGATGAAAATACAAGATTGTCTTTTAATTTGATATCAAATTCTAAAGGAAAAGTTTTCAAAAAGTTTGTACTCTGGAATTCAGTTTATGAGATATGGAGGCAGAAATAGCGACATCGTCATTGTCGCAAAGATCCTCAGGCTAACATTAAGTCCTAGTCTAATTAGATTCTTCACCTTTACCCGTGCCATCAAAGATTGTTTTCAGTTAACTGTTCTTGCTTCCAGATATCCACTTTTTCTTTAGCACCTAGGGTTTATTAATTCCACCAACAGATGGTCCTGACACATACAAGTCTCACCACGAAAATGTTTGGATTTTTAATAAGGATGTTCTTTGCCCACGTGAATTCTTCCCCAGCCTTGCATAAATAACTTGAGGCCTGAAGCATTTCAGTGAGGCTCAGGTGGCCAAGCTATTGGCAAACATGAACTTCACCCTCCAATTTTCCCCACATTGTCTCTCTGCTACACACAGCAAATTCCAAGAGACAAAGAAGGAGATGAGGCTAAATCCTTTGTGTACAGGATGTCTTGCAGAACAAGTATTTGTTTTAGATCCTGTGGCTGGGAAGGCTCCCAAAGGAAAGATTCTTCAACTTATGCTGGTGGGAGCTAATATTGTGAGCTCAGCTTATATCAGCCCTACATGATGGTATTTATCATTAAATGAATGTTCAAATTCTCTGATTTGCCATTATGAAATTACTACGAGCAAGCTGCCTAGTATGAACCATTTCTGAAGCTCTGTTCTCTTATACAAAAATTTATACACAACTTTACCACATCACCATAAAGAAATCCAGGTCATGGTAGCCTCATGATCAGACACACTGGTATCCTAGTACTTCCAGTTGCATTCTTCAGAGAACCTGTTATCCAGTCTCCAATACTGAAGGCCTTGATTTCTACTAAATGTTGTTGAATTCCCAGTAGATGAAAAGTGGTGTGCAGTGGCAATGCAAACAGCCAAACTGGCATTGGCAGAAGTAAGCACATTTGACATTAGCCTTACAAATTATCTCTTGTGCTGGAAAGGTTGAGGGAAGATGTGAGGAGGTGCTGTCATATACAGCGTGAGGAGAAATCCCATAGGAAAACATTTATCTTAATCAGTCACTTGGACGTGAGCAAGGAGACTTTTGATGAAGCATTCACATGTTCAGAAGAAACATGACATATGTCTGAATGTCTGAATTATTCCCTTGAAGATTGAGGTCCGTAAATTATGAGCACCTCTCAGCTATAAAACTATAGTCCCTGTTCTTATCATTGATACATATGTGAGTTCATTTGAAAGTACCATAGTGACAATCAAAACGCAGAACTTTCCAAGATTTCAAATGCAGGCTCTTCTATGTAACTTATGGCTTCAATTTCTGTCTCATTGGGACCAGCTTTCTGTAAAAGAAAATGTCTTCCATTAGGTGTCTCTCAGCAAGCATCTCATTTCTTCAAATTTTTTAAAGTTGATCTTAATTCCCCTCTTGGGCTCTCTAATTCCTCTGTCTATGTGTGAGTGTGTGTGTGTGTGTGTGTGTGTGTGTGTGTGTGTGTGTGTCTGTCTGTCTGTCTGTCTGTCTGTCTCTCTTTCTCTCTCTGACTTTGCCCCTCTCCATTTTTACTGGAAATTTTATGCAAAGAGAATAAGTTGTCCTGAGAAACCAACCCATACTAAGCTTTGCTATTAACCTTTGCTAAACCATTCAGTCTACTCTATGACATTGTAAACATGAGTTGATTTTAATTAACAACCAAACTCAAGCTTATATAATAAGTTGTCAAGTCAGTTTCTTTCTCCAAACCTAGGACATAAAAAGAAATCTTTTAGGACTCTGTAAAGAAATTAAATAACAGCATTAAGATGGTCCATCAAGAGACCAGGACAAATGATGGCAACCTGCTCTTTAAATCTATTGTGTTCTGTTTTCCATAGCAAAGAAAGATATGCAGCACATACTCTGATGAACCCTCTCAAAGTTCCACAGGAGACACACTCTCCTTCCCAAAAGCCTGTGGGTAAACAAAACAGATGGGCCTTTCGCCTCAATTAATGAAAACAGAAAGATCAAGCCAGGGACAGAGAGACTTTTCTCAGCTTTATTCTTTCTGAAAATGATCACAAACACCAAAACTGCAAAACTCTAATGAAAGGTCACAAGTTATTGAAACTCCACACCTTATTGAGATTTTCATAAACCTTCCCTTTTTTCCTATGACCTGTCACCCTATCCTCCAGCAATTTGTATTACTTTTTTGAGAGGAAATCTAAATTTGTTAAAAAAAAAATTGCTTGATCTAAATGAGGGATCAACAAACTATAGCCAGATCTGGCTTGTTACTGTTTTTTTAAATACCATTTTATTGACATACAGCTCTGCTAATTTTTTTAGCACATTTTCTGTGAATGCTTTTAGCTCTGTAATCACAGAGAAATAAGATGAAAAATAAACTATTTGGCCTTCAAGTACTTAGTATGTGGATTTTTAGAGAAAAAGTTTGTTGACCTGTAAGATAACAATTCAACTTATGGATTAATTCAGTAAAGTTCAATGACTATTCACTGAAACTCACCAACACTGCTCAGAAATTAAAGAAAATATAAAGATATATACCATTTTTGCAGATTACTCAAACACTGCTTTTCCTCATGTTATACAACACAACTTACAATTCCAGCTGTTTTGCAAAAAAAAATCATTTTTGGAGGTCTTACTAGGTCTTCAAGTTTACAATAAAGCTACAGTAAGCATAGCAGGGTAATTTTGCCAAAAAGATGTACTAATAAACCAAAGAAAATAAAGTGATAGTGTAGTGATAGACCCACATATACATAGACAACTGCTTTTTGACAAGATGTCAGGACAGTTCCCTGGGGGAAAGGATAAGGTTTTTAGCAAATAGCACTGGGAAGATTGGAGAGCCACAAGTAAGTGACCAGCTAAGCTCATGTGCTGAATGGTGAGTAGGACTCTGAAAATTCATTTTCGGGGAAGCATCTTTCTGTCTTAGTTCTTTCCCTGGTTGCTGGGAAAACAAAAAACAAAAAACTTGAAATCTGAAAATTAAAAAAGGAGTGGCTTTATTTTTAGCTCAGTTTGTAGTGCAGTTCACAGTTGGCTGGTTTGGCTGCGAGATGGCGTGGCCAAGGGGCACCAACCAGGGGTTTGGCCAGGGTCCCTGGCTGAGGAGAGCTGCACACAGCCCAACAGGCAGGGTGCAGAACGAGATAAGAGGTGGCGCAGGGTGGAGGACAAGCCCTTGCAGGTCATGGCCCCACTGCCTCACCTCTACAGGGCTGACACATCTCCTAATAACTATCAGCTGTCAGCACCATGACCCTGTCACCTTCCTACAGTCTCAACTATGACTGCATGCGGCTTGAGGGTGGGTTTGGAGCATCTAGACTTAAACCATAGCACTTTCTCTCTCCTTTTCTTAATATTGTTCATTTCTTTTTTCGTATAGTAAAGTTGCCTTGAAAATTCTTTACTGACTTGCAGGAACATAGAAAATTTAAGCATTAGAGTTAAGCAGAACACTGGAAATTTTCATCTATGCCTCTTACTATACACCAGAAAAGGAAGTTGAGATTCCTAGGGTTAGAATTGTCCAAATTCACTTAAAAGATGACTGATAGAACTAAGCCTGATGACACATGCCTGCAATCCCAGCATTTGGGCAGCTGAGGCAAGACACTTGCTGAGTGTTCGAGGCAGCCTGAGTTATGAAAAAAGGCCCTGTCTCAAAAAAGCAAAACAAAAAAAGAGGAAAAAATTATGGCTGATAGGAAATGAAAATTAAAATTTTACTGTTAAGTGAAATAACAGGCTCCTGGCCTCCTGAGAAAATCCCTGCTTTATAAGAGAGAAAATCAAAAATCAAGGCAGCTACCAGGGATTTTAGGACATGTCACAAGAACTTGCAATATTACCTCCCAGTTAGTGGCCACAATGAGATCTTTGATGCTACTTTTTGGTGCTGGTACTGGCGGAAACAACTTGGGCCATAAGCGATATCTGAAAACAGAGTAAGGAAGAAACTGGGTAAACATATACTCTAAGGTGACCTTAAGTCTACGACTACTTGTTTCATAAACTCACAGTCTTCACTGGTCCAAATTCCCCAATATGTGACATCATAATAGTAGTTGAAGGCCCTTGGGTGCCACAAGGTTGTGATGTGGCTTCTGAATCATCCACAAACAATCAAACAGTTACTGTCACACATTTGTGTACACTGCTGAGCCTCATTTCTGAAAGTGAACTGTAAATGTCCAGGATCCAGTGCTTCTCCATTACTTATAATCATAGTTGTAGCCTCCTTTTCCAGCTGCTCTGAGTCATACAGTTTTGTTTCTTTTGATTCCTTTGAACTGTGACCCCCAACTGATTGACTGATGCTGTCTAAATGCAACATTTATAATAGTAAATTTGTTCAATATGTTCTACATTTTGAAAAGGCCAAGACAGACCATGTTCTTAAAGATGTTACTAAAAGGAACTTTGCCTTAGCTAAGGTAAATGGAGAATGTTTATGGGATCATTTGTGGGGGCCCCCAGAGAGGAGGCCACATTTGTATATTTCTAGGCTTTATTTGTTACTGGCTTTTGGGTCCCAAAGAAATCCTTTCCAGAGTCTTGCTGTCCTGAACAAAGAATTAGACAAGATACACAAAAAAGGTAGAAAAGAAGTAGGCTCTGCAAAGTAACAGCAGGCTGTTGAAAAGGCTCAGGGGCTATGAGAATACTGGAGGGGAGTCTTTTGTATCTGGAATTCCTAGAGAGCCTTCTGTCTTGTGCATATACGGCATTTGGGATGTTGGCCTATCAAAAACTCGACCTGGTGCCAGATCGAAATTGTCCTACAAAGGACTCACTTAGTTTTGCACCAAAAGTAGACGAATTAAAGATAGCACTTTTCTGATTGGTTCCCAGTACTAGGCTCAGAAGTTGCAGAGTCTACTTGTGCCATAGGTCTCATGGCTTGAACAGATTAAGCCCACGTACTTGACCAGCTTTGCCCCAGCCCACATCTCTCCTTCACCATCAGGCACTTGGAGGCCAGGTGATGCAAGGGCTGATTAGGAGCTGGCCCTCATGATGGAGGATCATGCTGTAAAGGCAGCATGGTGAATTCAGCCTCCAATATGCTGCCTTCCTTCACCTGAAGTATAACAAAGAGGCTCACGCTGGTGACTTAACAAAGGTGAACACATAGTGATTGGGTAGGCTGTTCAGGAATCAAGAATACAAAGGTGAAAACTTCACAGAAGTCAGTAAGTTGTTGAAAGTTTTGAGAAAGAGTGTGCAGCGGCCGACAGCCATGCTGTGCTCTGTTCAGTTTCTGTACATCACCTTGTGATGTTTTTCACTTCTGATTTGGCCTGTACTCATCTCAGAAAAGCCTTCCCAGATTAAAAAAAAAAAAATGCTGTAAATTCCCCCTGATAAAAAGAACTATCTCTTGGCTGGTAGTTGCACAGTAAGACTCAGAGGTCAATACTCAGGCCTGACTGGAAGCACTTAACATAAAGAATACTTACATTCTGCAGAGCAGTAAGGAAATTAGGGAGACGAAGCAGAGGGTTGCTGTAAGCGTGATGAGAAGCCATTCACTCATGGGCTGCTGCTCATTTCCTGAGTGGGGAAGAAAAAGGAGACAAAATTCAGAGTCAGAATTAGGTGACAATACAAAGAAAGACCAGGCTCAGGGCATCCGGAAGCTTGATTCCGGGCTACAGGTGCTAGATGACTCTAGGAACAGCTTTATCTTCCTGAGCTGTTCATGTACATAAGGCATTTGGGGATGATGAAATTTCTCATCTAAAAGGGGGAAAATACCTGTCTTGTAAAGTTTCTGTGAAGGTGAAATTACCTGATGACAGCTCACTTTTAATCTGAAAGTAGTGTTTATTAAATCAATCAACAAACAGTAGAGCCCATTCTGTGTCCTTTGCCAGGTAGATCCCAGATGTGCTGCCTCATAGATTTAGGTGAGTGATAAGGTTTTACATGAAAAGTAACAAAAAAAGTAAGCCTACTTAGTAGCCTAATTGGATTTCCATAAACATATTTTTACAAAGATGGAAATAAAGTATGAGAATATACTCATAATTAACAATGGACATTAGAGTCTGCTATTTAGTGTTTTTAAATCCTGTCCTCAAAGAACACTTTATTATTATACCAATTCCACAGACAGGAAAACAGAAGAAAAATTTTGTTTGTCAGTACAGAAAGTATTTTGTTTATAACTTTTTCCTCTGTCTAAATTTGCTGATTATCTACATTCAAAGGATAGATGCTTCATTGGGTTTCAGTGACAGAGATGGCTAATGGTACTTGGATTCAAGAAAAATCTAAAGCATTCACTACATGGTTTTCAGGGAATTAATGAACTTATTAAGCTGCCTGAATTACTTTCAGAAAATAGTGCAAATCCTGTGTTACCTCTCTGAATACCTCCTTCCTCTCTGAATACCTCCTTCCTCTCTAGCTTCCTGAGGACTCTTGTTTAGGCTTATCTTCTACCTCCCCAAAGCTTTAGCTTTTTCTTCCCACTTTCAAATATTCATAGAGTCCTCTATCCTGAATAAGCCATGACTGCTCAGCCATCACATCCAACTGTCCTCATTTTTTACGCAGGAGATTCAGCCTGCTTTATTTTCTAATAACTAGTGACATGGTCTTAGCTGAAGGCAAAAGACCATTAGTTTCTTTCCCTAAGTTTATTTTTCCTGACCTCCTTCCTACGGTTCAGACTGGAGAATGACTGTGAAACAGGGACACTGGCTCTTTTACTCAAATGTTCCCCTTCCTTCGTGTCATTTCCTTCTTCTCATTTTAATTTCAGCTGGCTCTCTCAGCTCCTCCCTCAACCCTTTGATATTTTCAGCTGCATTCTCTTCTCTGAACTTTGAAAAGTTTGTTCATCACAGCTTCATCTTTTAATATCACAAAATCTTTTTCCAAGTCCTTATCCCTATCTCTTCTCTGACATATAGCGGCACATCCAGATCAGAACCTTCTGGAAGATAAAACCCAGGTGAGGTTTCTCAGAGTGGACAGTAGTCAGAACCAAACACATGGTCTTCTTTGCACCAGAACTGCTTTCACTGCTTTCCACTTAGGCCTGTTTTTCCAATGCCCTAAATCCAAATTCACACAATCACCGTGATTCTTTCATCTCTAGCCCTTGCCCCTTTCCACTCTCCCTCTGTAACAGTCACTGAATAACCAGTCTCTAATGCAAGAGCAACATGCCTTTCACTCCTGTATCCCTCCACACCTAGTCTGGAGACCTGGGTCCTAGGCCAAGCTTGCTGGAGGATCATTCTGGGCAAGCAAGGTAGTTGAAATGTAGGATCCTCAGATCTCTCCCATACTTATGCCTTTTCTAGTACCACTCAGGCAGTGTAGGGCTTTGACCCTTTGTGTACACACACCTTTAACAAAGCTGCCTCTAGAAAAGTAGTGCATTTTCATTGTTAAAAGTAGCAGTAAGCTATAAAAAAAAATCACAGAAGATCACTGAGAGCTTATTTTCTATACATTCTCCCATACACTTTTCTAAGGGGCTATAGGTTATCAAACATTATGTGAAGTATGTAAGAGTTTGAATTTAGTCCTGACACCAATGCTTCTAGATTGCCTATGTTATTCTCACTATAAAGATGGAGAGGCTAAAGCAGAGGACAAAATAAATCAGCTGAAAATATAGCTCATAGGTGGGAGAGAGTAAAAAGTCAGTGCAGGCCTGGGCAGGCAGCCTACCAGTTACCCAGATGCATGAATCCAAGTCCACTCCTCTCCCCCTGCAAAAGTGAAGGTGAGCTGCATACTCCAGCACTGCCTTCACTTACTCTAAGCATTTCCTTGTCATCATCTTTGCAGCTGAATATTCTTCACTGTAGGGAAGCCTTGTTTTGTGGATCATTTCCCAGCTGTCAGATCCAAGTGTACAGGTCCCATATTTAATCAAAGGTGGCTGCTTTGCAAACTATGTTTCCTCCTGATATTCCCCAGGTTCCAGCTGGTATGGAATTATATTATTAAAAACATGACTAGACTGCTTTTCAAAGTTTAATTTTGAAATATGTTTGTTGAAAACAATAATTAGCCACACTTTATAAAATGATAGAAAGCACTCCTTCCATGAGACAAGCCATACATTTTCCCAAATCCCACTAATACTCACTGGTTTTAAGTTTTATATTCAGTTCTCTAGGTTGGACATGAGCATCCTCTTAAAATCGTGTTTCCACTTCACTTGCTCATAGCTAATATGAAGAACAACTGGTTCCAACTGATAGTGTCAAATCAAGGACTGTCTCCTTTTATTTCCATGACTGGTTGTCTGAATAAAGGTACAAACCTCATTTCCCCAGCTCTGAAGCCATAATCATTCCATACTCTTAACCAGTTTGAAAGTGGAAACTCTAAGCTCACAAACATGGATGTGAATTCATCAAGGAACTTTTAAACAATAAAGTTATTACCTAGCTTACACCTAGGCTTCACAGCAAAGGTCTGGGTCTTACCGAAAGAACCAGTGGTGTTGTAAAGGTTACCAGGGTTACACACTCAGTCATCCCGGTGGCTCAAACTGTGCAGTACCCCCTAACCTGATATGTCAGGCACTGATAATGCTACCGTTTTCTTCTGGCCATGATTACAAAAGTCATTTCAGTTAAACCACTCTCTAGCTACTCAACTCAGTTCTCACTTTCTTAAATGGAGATTCTCACTGAATTAACAGTAATACAGTGGCAATGGATTGCTTTTAAGTCAATGAAAAAGCCAGTGATGCCTGCTACAGAGTGGGCTGCAGAAAGACTTGGAGACAGCTGACGAGTTAGTCATGTCTCTTGGCCTGTTCTCCAGCAGCCGAGGAAGAGCCAAACCCTGGAGCACAGTGCATTAAAAGCTTTCTCGTACTCACTGCTGAGTGGAAATTACCCGCAAGTTACTTGCTACTCATTTATTTGTTAATGAAAAAAATAGAGAATCTGTGATTATAAATCAGTGAATTCCCCATTCAATGAGTACACTGAACACTAGAACAGGGCATAGGATCCACCAACAGGGTATACGTTGGGGTCAAAATAATTAACAACTCCAGTGCTCTCAAACGGGATGGTCCTTTTATATATCCTTAATTTGTATTCTGTAGTCTCTGGCACTTGCTAAAAATCTAAACAAAAAGCAACAAAGTTTTATGTGCAAGGTCCTGCTTTCAAGTTATTGTAACTTCCTTGAAGCACAATGCCTTGTCTGTCATGAAAAATACAAGATGTTTCTTTTTAAGACATCGATGAACACTGTCATTTGGTCACACAGAGATGAGTTTTACAAAAGAAGTTCACACAGCTTGTTCCAAAGAGGAAAAGCCCTCTGGACTCTCTACTTCATTCCTGGAGAGACTGTCAATTTAGACAGTTAGGGAACTCAGCTGTGTGCATTCCACGGTTCTTGACATTTTAACCAGTTGCTCTTGCAAGTAATCCAACTGATGGAAACTTTATTGTTCTGCAGCTCAGCAGTGGATATGGAATGGAATGGGATGGTGATAACACAGGGCAGGAAGCCCCTAGGCATGGCTCTGCTTGGTATCAGCGCTGCGCTGGCTGCCTCGGGCACTTTGCCAAATCACCTCTATCCTTGTGCAGTAGCCATGTTTGCTCCGCAATTCTCTGATCTGCGTAGTTCAGACTGATAGCTCTGAGGAGGTGAATTCGATTTGGAGGCCTGTTGTGCCTTAAGTTGTGCATACAAGTATAATGTTCCAATGCTCCTATATTGATTTCTGCTTCTGATTTTGGACTTACCAATAGGTTTGAAGGGAAAGGAGCTGATTAGCAAATTGATGGAAGCAGTCCTGCTGTGTTGCTGCAATCAGCAGGTGCTGGGAGAAGTTTGCATGGCATCAAGAGGGCTGGGTAATTGAGAGGATGTCAATATGTTAGTCTATGATACAGGGTTTAACTAGCTTCCTGTGGCTCCACTCTGGTTGGAGATTGAAGCTGTGGTGTCACTCAGAAAGGGAACCCACAACTGTAATCACAGGCTCATAATGCCAGCAAAAGTCAGAGGGAGACTTTTGTGTTGTGAACTTTCCAGGGCAACTTGTCAAGTGGATCTTGAATTCTGCCTGCAGCCTCCATGAAGAAAACGGAGTAGCCCAAGTCCAAGTATAAAATACACAAAGCTGTGTTCATGTGGTGACAGTGGGATCACATGACTCAAATATGGCAAGGTAATAGCATCTGGATACTGTGTACAGGTACCTGTGTTCATTCAGGACTGAAGGGATGGCCCCCAGCACTGTCTGTGTTACCCGCGTAGGAATCGACACAATGGAGTATAAAAGGGACCCACCCACGAGATTTCCTTTCCTCCCCAAGCCCTCCCAACTGCAGCAGGGATACCTGCCTCTGCACCTCTGACAGACCCAGAACGTTTCCCTGTGAAAAGCTGCTGAGCCTGTTCTGTCAACCTGTTACAGCAGGTGTAGTCATCACAAACAAGTGACCCCAGAGCATGAAGGTTTTAGTCCTAGTTGTGCCTCTGGCTACTAAAGTGACCCTCATCATGATATCTACTGCACCTTCTGTTTCCTGCTTTGAAAAGGGGGATAGAGGAATAAGTGAATTACTGCATCTAAAGTGCTTGGCACAATGCTGGCATGTAGTAGGGGCTCAGTAAATATTTTCTTACTTATGATTAGGGTTAAATACATTGTGTCAGAACTACAAAATCCAGATAGTTTCCCTAAATACTCAAAGCAAGATCACAATTGGAGTGTTATCAGAGTCTCAAAATACAGATAATAAGCTCAAGCCAAGAGAGATAAAGACTCACAGAAAATTCTAGATACTAGGAAAGATAAAGAGATCTAAGTTACTGCTTGTCAAGAATCTTAAATGAAAATTAATATTTTAGACAATTAGGAGAGCAACATTTAGACAAAAGGAGACTAAAACGTCCAAATACCTGTCCCTATTTCTTCTTGGTCTAGATGGAACATCAACCTTTCCTATCCCCCAGCCCTGGCTGCTCCAGCATGCCTCATGCTCCTGCCTCAGTTTCTGTAATTGGGATAATAACTTACCAGACAATAGAACTTTCCAGAATATAGGCATGGAGCTGGTCTCTTAGATGGGTTCCAGACCTAGGCTTCCACTTAGTTGGTGGATAACTGGGCATTTATTTTACTTTCATATGTTAGAAAAGCCATGTTTATGTCAATGCACAAGATAATGTCAGCCAGTATGCCAACCACAGGGCCACCAGTGAGAGTCCCTCCTGCTGAGCGTGTGTTCCCTCTAGCAGCCCCATCACAAGGCAGAATGCATGCAAGGATGGTATAGACACCAAAAAATGTGGCCAGGCCTGGAAACAATGGCATTTCCCCACTCCTGGCATTTGGGGACTGAATCTGAAAGCTCCCCCATTAGTCCTCTATTAGGGCAGTGCAACAACTGCAGGGCTAATATCATACTCTCCTGCTGAAAACTGAGCCACCAGGTGGGGTCTAGCCAGGCTTGACAGGAACCCGGGTAAGAGCAAGTGGCACAACCGAACCAATTACAGTGTTTACCTATCTGAAATCCCCTACTTGCAAAGAAAAACCCAGAACCATAAGGTCTGACAGTCTAAGGTAATGGAAGTGGGGTTTTCACATTAATTGGCCACCTATTAAGGCTTTTCCAACAGTCTTGCCACTGTGTTGACTCAGAGGCTTTTAGCTCTTACCTGAGGAAAACCTTGCAGAATTCTTTTACGAAGAGCTCTAGAGAAAGCTAAGATAGGCCTTCTTTCTTTGTCCTCATTTGCCATCTGCTTTACTGCAGTGTAAAATTTAGAAAGAAAAACCTTATGGGACTGAGGGAGGGAGTACACAGAGAAATATAGCCACAGAAGTGAGAATGGTTAAGTTCCGTTATTTGAATATTATAGGTGTGTAGAGATGAATGTCCATTTTGCATCTGTGTATTCAAAGTGGTTAGGATAGATATATAGTTACATTCTCTTAATGAACAGAGTGATTTGTTCTAATGGTGTTTGTAAATAGGATATGATGTCCGCATCTTGTTCAGCAATTAACCACTAGGAAGAATGTATGCAATGTGTTCATTATTGAAACTGTCCTACCAATTGGATTTGAAACTGTCTCATTGCTATTTGTTTATCAATAAAATTATGGGAAAAAAATTAAAAAAAAAAAAAAAAGAAGTGAGAATGGGGCAAGGGCTGGAGGTCTGGGGCCTTGGAAACTATGCAGGATGGGGCGGGGGTGGGGGGGGCTCCTCCATGCGGGGTTCCTGGGTGACTCCATTCCCTCCATCCAGCCTTTAATTCCATGCACAAAGACAGACATCAGGCTTCCTCAGTCATCAATGTCATGCAAAAGAAAAAAAGGCCTGGGAGTTTCCTTCGAGTGACTTCTCTTTCATTGCAGCACATATTTCTGCCTGCCATCCTCACGTTCTGCCTCATTCTCTCTCGGTCCTAACGTAAGAGAGTTTAGATGTTCGCATCATTCTTATAGTCCCTACACCAGCTCAAACCATGACAAGAGAGCAAAGGCTGTAATTTCCACTGAATAAGGTGTCTTGTTCCTGGATAAGATACCCCAAAAGATAGAAGATACCCCAGTCAGCCATAGTCGCATGCCTGAGTGAAGACTGGCTGAACCTTGTCTTACTTCATTAGGCAAGTGTTGTACATCTCATGCTTAAAGAAAACTCTATAAAAATACCTTCTAATTGATGCCTGATAGTGCTGCCATATTGGTCCTGGCCATCAGATAGGGGAGCAAATGTTAAGGTTTGTTTGAGGGACAGTTTTTGAGATTGCGTGTGGGACCCATCACTGAGAATCATGTCTGAGCCTGACCAGGGACACAGCTGGAAATAAATGCAGTCAGCAGTCTCTTTTTCCATGGGGAAGGATGAACTGTGAAGAAATCTATTGTCATAATTGCTTGTTTCACACTTGGCATTTGAGCTTCACGGAGAGGAGAAAAGATGAAAGCTTGAAAAAAACAAGAAGCTTCACTAAGATCTGACTCAGGGAACAAAAGCTTTCAGTAAACAGATGATAACCATGATAAGAAAGGAACAGAAGAGTCGGAAGTTAAGAAAGTTTGAAAAGGAAAAAGTCTCATGAAAATTGGGAAGTGCCACTCCTGAGACAGAAACTAGCTGATGAAGGACAGCCGATAACAAAACTAATAAAGTAAAACCACTACTTCACTGGGGGGGGGGGGGAATCACTCACTGGATATCCTAGAATGGGAAGGCACATCAAAGGCCTCATTCAGGGCAGGCACCCTTTGTGCCTGCTGGCTTTGACCAGCAGATCAGGGAGGAAATGTGTATAATCCTGCCCCACCTCATTAATCCAACTTAGCTATGTCTCATTGGTTATGAAATAATCTTGGACTATAATGGGTTAATTTAGTTAATTGAATCTATTCTAATTTGTTAATTGGCTCATATGTCACCTATTTGAGGAAATTATACATTAATAGCCATTTCTTGGCTGTTTGACAACTACTGAGACATTAACTATCTCTGGACCTTCATTTCCTAACCTTAATTAAAATAAAGAGGATGGGATTAATATGTGTAAGGAAGGGGTGTTATTTGAGTTGTATCTGGGAATGAAAATGGAAGAGGAGGGCTCCAGGGTGCCATTTATAAGGCAAGGTAAGAGAGGAGAAAGAGTATTAAAAGGAAATGAGTGTTTAGCAGCAAAATTGCCTGGTAGACTGCAAGCTGAGCATAATTATTGCTGCATCCTCAAGGGGTGAGGAAGCACCATGCAAAATGTCCCCAAGAGGCTTGGACTTCCTATTATGTTTATTAATCATCTGGATGAAAATGGAAGGTCTGCATTGATTAAAATCACTAATGACCCTAAACTGAATAGGGGAGTAAATTCCAGAAAGGATGGATTTATAAGGTGAGTACTAATATTAATCAGCTCATCTTCATGAAATGGGTGGCAGTAAATGAAATGGGATTTGCCATAGATAATAGCAATGAGGTGCACCTGGGGGGAAACTATAATGAGCCCAGATCCAAACTAGGAAGCTGTTATTTAGGAAATAATAATGGTGAGAGCGAGCGAGCTCTGAAGGGGAGAACGAATCATAAATTTAAAACAAGCTTAAAAAAACACTCTCATGATGAATCATAATTTCATTCTCAGCACTTTTGTGGCACTGTTGGCAGCAACTGGAGAGTGTGGCACTCACATTTTACAGGTGAAGAAACTGAGACCCAGAGAGGGTAAGTGTGCCGGGCTAGACCTGGCTAGCCAAAGCCTGCACGCTGCTTACTGTTCTGTCCCCTGAAGTAGTGGCAGAAGGTCATTACTCCCTACAATGACCTAAACTTAGTCTGAGACTCCTTTTCAACACTGTATTATAACCAGCTTTCTGATAATTGAGCTCAGAAAATACTATCTTTTGCCATCTCCAACTTAGGTCATAAAGGTAGATGTTAGCAGAGTTGTGGCTAAAACCTGAATCTCCTGATGTGTCATGTTTCCTTCTCAACCCATGAGTTCTAACTGTAGAGCATCACTGACTGTAGCTGTAAAACTCATGAAACAATAAAGCATAACTGGCTTCTCATGATGATGACCTTAATATCAAGCTTTTTGTTTTAAGGTCTCTTGAGAAACATTTTTCAAAAAAAATCTCTGAAAGTATGTGTATACTAGTGTTACAAAGATAGTTAGAAATATCAGTGGAGGCTAATGAGTTTTGTGGACTTGAGAAATAATATAAAATATTCTTAAAAAGGAACCCACCTAATGCAAATAACAAAAATTAGGCTTGTACTATTGACATTTGACAAAATTAGTAATCTTGTTAAAAATTCTGAGACTGATGAATGTTTCTTCTATTATTTTCCCTTTTAGGACAGTGAGTAAATTTTATGTGCAAGTGAAGCAGTTTTTAGGGACATCTTCTGTGTGCATGGTCAGTTTAGGTAGGTTAGGGTAACAACCTGGGGAGGAGATGAAGGTAGGGAAGGTTACCTTCAGCTGAATTATGAAGGTGAGTTTGGCCTGTTCTAAGGTTTGTTCCTTTTTTTTTTAATCCTACTTTTGGTTTCCTCAAGAAGGTTTGTGTGATGTTGACACCAGACCTCTGAATGATGTTAGTGCTTCCCCATAACGTTGTGCTGGTTGTGCATTGCGCAACACTAGGGGGTGCTATTCTCCTGTGGGAAATCTGCATTTTTAAAAAAAATTTTTTTATTTTATTTTTGGCAAAACCAGGAATTGAATTCAGGCCCTTGCCAGGGAAGCACTTATTCCACTGATCCATCTCCCTGGCCCCTGCAATGAGTTTTCAACAGACTTCCTTTCTCAGGTCTCTCATCTTTCCTAATCTTTGACGGAAATCTATCCAATAATGTGCAAGATTTGACAAATCTCCATGGCTCATTGACTAAGAAGTTCTTGAAGACCTACCCAAAGCCAAAGTGAATGCATTACATCATGATGATTTTAACATGTGCCAGAATCTCTTCTTAACGGTTACGATATGTGTCTAGATGTCTCCCCAAAGCCTCACGTGGTCATAAGAGGAGATTTTCAGAAGTTCCATGTAGAGTGTATAATGCTGAGATAAGGTTTGTGATGCTGGGATCAAGGATGTATGGTTACTAAGTTAGTCTCCTGATTGGTTAGGAATAGTTCTGGGTGTGGATTATGAAAAGGCCCACATTAGGTGTGAGTGCTACCCACCCCAGGGGTAGAATATGTGCAAGAGAAAGAGGGTTGCTTGCTGTTGCTTGCTGCTTATTTGCTGCCTCACTGCTTTGCTGCCTTCTGCCCACCATGAACTGTTTTTTCTCTGTGATGCCCCTCTGCCACTGCACTCTGTTTTGGAGCCAGCCAACTGTGGACTAAAACCTCTACAAACTGTGAGCTACACTAAACATTTCTTCCTTTAATTTGGATTATTGAGTATTTTATCCCAGCAGCAAAAAAAATATAACTAAGATCCTGTATACTTCAAATAATCATGCAAAGTGCAGGGGAGATAGCTCAGCAGACTAAGCACCTGCTTAGGCAAGAACAGGGACTAGGGTTCAATCCCAGCCCACATGCCACTCTGGTCCTGCCCCAGGTGTGCTGAGCTGGCCACTGAGAGCTGGTTTGGTGGCTCATGCCTGTAATCCCAGCACTGGAGAAACTGAAAACAGGAGGATCACTGTAAGTCCAAGTTGCATAGTGAGACCTTGTATGAAACACTTAAAAAAAAAGAGACATGCAAAATCCCATAAATTAATGAGAGTTGGTGAGTCTAGCTGTTAGCACAAGAGTAGCTATCAGCAACTCTTGCATAAAGCTTTAATCTGTTCAGTGCCTTACAGCCTGCAGGACCCTGCCACACCATGCTGAGCGCCAAGAGGTTAGGGGCCATTGGCAGCTAACCTAGCACTGAGCCCCACCTCTGGCACTGGTTGGCCATTCACTTATGCAAACTAAACTTTTCAAACCAATTTCCTCATCTGAAAACAGGTTTGTTTATAGTGCTAACTCAGATAATGCATGGGAATGATTGCAATTCTTGGAAATAGCTACCCACACCTGTGATCTGCTAGCTTTGTTCTATCTTACCACAGCATAGGCTCGAGTGTCCTCTTATCCTGAAAATGAAAGCCAGCAGAGAGAAATGATTTTTCCAAAAATACACCTTCAGCACATGCCATGACTAGGTGTTAAGTCTGGGCTTTCTGTGTAAGACTCTAGTGTTCTTTTCTCTTCTCTGTTCTTCTGGACTTAGTCAATCACTTGACTTCAAATGTTTCCATATCCAGGCTGCATGGTTATGGCATATACATAAGAAACAATTCTCATTTCTGTAACTGTCTTCTCTTAGAAAATGCCTGTGCTTGCTTTTTCCCAAGACACAGACATAATGGCAAATAGCATGCAACAGTTTTTATCTTCAAGGTGTAAGGCCACATCCCAACAACCTGCTACATGGGGGATATCAGGTTACCATCTGAAGCAAAGTGAGCCTGGCAGGGTGCCCTTTCATTGGGGTCCACCATCCAGTAGCATTATCCTTCGAGGATCCCACTAACAGATAAGGTGCTCATTTACCTGACGAGCAAACTAGTCAGACTGACCATAAGTCAAAACAGTTGCAGAGCCAACCTAGGAGCCCACGAGATGTCTACACCTTCTGTGAGAAATGAGTCTGGGTTTTGTGGGCTGTGAAGATGATTCTATTTTGAAATCTTCTTTTAGAGGAAAAGGCAAAGGATGAATTCAGAATTAGGTATGGGAAAATTGTAGCGATGAAGAGCAGATCAGTGATCACAGAGGTCAGGGGCGGAAGGGATAGTGAGGTGTGTGTATTTGTAAAAGGGTGACACAAGTGATCCTTATGGTGATGATCTGTTTTGTATCCTACCTGAGGTGGCTGATTCATGAAGTTAAGTGTGTGCTAAGATTCTCCAGAGCCACATCACTGGAAACCTCAACATACAGAGATGGATACACATACAATTGATGGACTTAGTTTTCTATTTATTATACTGCACTACAGTTTTGCAAGATATTACCCTTGGGAGAAAATGAGTCAGAGGAAGATGGGATCTCTATTTTCCTACAACAGCTTCTAAATCTAAAATGATCTTAAATTGTTTAGTCTAAAAGTTTGGGTAGGGCCAGTCATATAGCCAGCTTAGGCAGATGCAGGGACTGGGTTTTTCCCCCAGTGTGCCCTGCCAGCCCTGACTCTGGGGCATGCTGAGACAGCGAATGTGACTGGGTGTGGTGGCATATGCCTCTAATGCCAGCGCTTAGGAGGCTAAAACAAGAGAATCACTATGAATCCGATCTGTGTAGTGAGACCCTGTAGACCCCTGTACTAAATACATTTTTTAAAAAAGGAAAAGAAACCCTGTCTCTAAAAAACAAAGAGGGAGAAGAAAAAGAAATTCTTAGGCTATGACTCATTAGCCCATGGAGATGTGTCAGATCTGATGCTTATAAGGTAAATTTTCACCAAAGACCTGGAAAGAGAGAGGAAATTCCCAAGAAACAGAAAAAACTAGGAGGGAAAAGGAAAAACAAAGAACAGCTATGTGGCCTAAGAAGGGCTTGTGCTCACAGAAAAATTGGGTGCTTAAGTTTTGTTGGCTTCTTGGCAAATTCACCTGTGGTAGAAAATGTAGTAGACCAATAGAAGAACAGGCAAGCTGACATGCAAAGCCATTTCAAGACCCAAGAGAAGATGTGTGTATTTTCTGGGATTATCTATTTTCAGAAACTCACCCACATGAATAGGTTGACTCCACTTGCTCCATAGCCCCATGGCTCTACACTGAGGGCTCACGGTTGCTCTCACTTGAATGGAGTACTTAGAAACACCATCAGTTGTGGAGATAAATGTACTGGTGGTTGTCTTTTCCACCTAAAAATTAACATTATAAGATTCTCTAGAAAAACCACTTATGCCAATTATCAGCTTGAGAGGTCAGCTATAGGTATATAACTGTAGCAAGTAATTAAAAATTCAAAGTGACACATGATAGTTAGCTTATTACATACAGACTGCTATCAGTGGTGTGTTGGCAATCACCCTTCAGAGAATGCTATCTCATAATCAAAATGAATGAAGTGCTCATTTGTAGGGCCTAGGTGACGTCCTCTGGGCCCAGTTGATATTTCAGAATCAGAGACTGGAGTAGCCTTTACCAGCACACACAATCCCCTTTACCTTGTTCCTCATATTACACAGTGTTACAGTTTCCAGCACATTCGGCTGGAGTCAGGAAACCATGACCTCCTGCCTGATCTTGTGTAGCTGTAAACTGAGAATGGCTTATATATTTGTAATGGCTTGGAAATAATTAAGAAAAATATTTCATGTGACATGAAAGTTATATATAATTGACATGTTAGTATCCATGGATAAAGTTTTACTGGAACACAGCCTCATACATTTGTGTATTGTCTACAGCTGCTTTTACTTTACAATGGCAGATCTTAGTCACTGCAGCAGAAACTGTATGCTGTGCAAAGCATAACAGACTCTACCTGCTGTGTAGTTCACAGAACTCTGGTATAGGAATATCTTAAAACAACAGTGGCCAAGGCTCTGGGGAGGGAAGAATGAGGGGCTCAGAGGAAAGCAGAAAGAGCAGGGATCTTGAGTTGAAGATGGACAGCCCTGGCTCTATCTTCAGTAAACTGCAGGGCTAATTCTTTAACTTTACTGAGCCTTCATTGTCTCATCCGTAAACTTGGAATAAGAATACTCAAGTCAGTTGTGTGCGGTAATCTGTAATCCCACCATTCCTGGAGGCTGAGGCAGTGGGATCAAAAGCTCCAGCATAGCTTGTCTCCCAAAATAAATAAGGGAGAGGGCTATAGCTGAGTGTAATGGCCTTGGGTTTAATCACCAGGACCAAAACAAACCCAAAGGCATAGATGATTGAGTTAATTTAATTACAATTGTCAAGCCAAAAGCTAAAAATATATTAGCTTAAACCATATAAAAATTGCCAATATTGAACCATTTTTTTATCTGTATAAGGAGTGATTTGGGCTGATTTAATATATATTCAGTAAATAACAATTTGCCATAGGCCCTTTAGATTTACAATAGAGTGTCTCCTGTTAAAACGACATTGTGTTCTCAAAACTGAGTCTTTCTGTTTTTCTGTCCTGGTCAGTGTCACAACCATCTAGCAAATCTGCTAAGCCCCAAACCAGAGATAAGTCTCTAACTGCATCTTACATCTTCTGGATGTGTTTCTCCTCTTTTTATTCCTGTCCCATGGCCCCTGCTTATTTTAGCTTTTATAAATCATTTGCTTGTACTTGGGCTGTAGCCACTAACATACAGCTTCACATCTAGGTGGTTACTTGCCACATATACCCAGCTACATAAATGATTATTCCCTGCAAATGTTTTCATATTTCTGTCACACAAAACCCTTCATTATTTCTCATTGTA
>NW_004524606.1:17445947-17447572 GCF_000260255.1 Octodon degus
AAGGGAAGGGAAGGGAAGGGAAGGGAAGGGAAGGGAAGAGAAGGGAAGGAAGGGAGAAAGAAAAAGAAAAAATGCTACAGAGGTACTCTTGGAGAAATTACAGGAAAAGACAGTTATAACTTCAGTGTTGGTTTTATGTGCAAACAGAATTGTTGTCACTTGGTTTGAGGAACCCTGACCTCTCATGCTGTTGAGATAATCTTTTGCCTTACACTCCTGCTAGTTTGTGGTGGGTAGACTGGTATAGGGCAGGAACTGTTTATTGGTCTGCAACAAGATAAACAAAATATTGACACTGTACTTTAGAAACTTTCAGAGTCTTTTGACATTGCTATGACATCCAAGCATACGATTCATCAGCTTGTACATTATGTGTCTTTGACCACATTTAATTTTTCTAGCGAATCATTTTTTTATTATATGTGGTAGATTAGAAATTGACAAAAGAAAATCCAACCTTCACCGTAGATATTTCAGAAAGCACAGGCTAAAAAAATACTTTTCTTCTCTTGCCAGGCAAAATGTTTGTTTCTTATTCCTGGTTCTATTCACCTCCTCTCTGTGCAGTCCTCAAAAGGTCGTGTGGCCACCTCCCTAGGTACTTGGCCTGAGTGTCAAGTCAAACAAGCTCCTCTACTGCAGACGCAGGGTCTTGTTTACCTACATATTTCCCACCAAGACACTAATTTGTAAATATTTGTATTTTTGTTTTCTCTAGCTTTGTGGTCATGGGCAAGTTATTTTCACTCTTTTGCTTCATTTTTTGTAAAATGGGAAATAAATTATATGATATAGTTATTGTTGGGGTGGAATAAACAGGCATAAGAAAGCTCAGGACATAAAATACTCAGAACACTTTAACTTGCAAACTAGTTAGTGTTAGAGCTTACCATGTCACTGTTACCATGTTAGTGGTAGAATTTATCATGTGTGAGGCCCTAAATTCAGTTTCTTTCCTAAATTCAGTTTCTTTTTTCTTTTTCTTTTCATTTATTTATTTATTTATTTATTTATTTATTTATTGCGGTACCAGGGATTGAACTCTGGATGTTGCACTTGCCGGGCAGGCATATATTCTACTGAGCTATCTCCCTGGCCTAAATTCAATTTCTGACATCTAAAGGAATTAGAAGAACTAGCCAGGGCATGGGGGTGAACCCCATCCATTAAGCATTTCCTCAGTGATCTGCCCCAACACCATTGACTGGCATCATGCTCTGCTGTTTCTATGAGTCTAACTGCTCTAGGTACCGCATACAAATGAAATCATACAGTATTTGTCTTTTAGTGACTGAATTATTTCATTTATCATGATGTCCTCATTTCCATTTATGGTATAGAATGCCTTCCTACATTTTATATGTTCGTTTGTTAATGGATTGTGTTGCTCCCAGCTTTGAGCTACTGTGAATAATGTTGCTCTGAATGTGAGCATCCACACATTTGAGACTTTGTTTTGAGTTCTGTTATATCTATATCTGTATCTATATCTATATCTACATATCTATATTTATATACAGAAGTGGAATTATTGGCTTATCTCATAGTGCTATTTTTCTGCCTCTCTCTGTCTCTGTCTCTGTCTCTGTCTCTCTCTGTCTCTGTCTCTCTGTCTCTCTGTCTCT
>NW_004524606.1:17447672-17523376 GCF_000260255.1 Octodon degus
CATAGCAACCATATTGTAACTTATCTAAGAATTCGTTTCAAAATCTCTCTCTCTCTTTTTTTTCTCTCTCTCTCTGTCTCTCTGTCTGTCTCTCTCTCTCTCTCTCTCTCTCTCTCTCTCTCTCTCTCTCTCTCTCTCTCTCTCTCTCTCTCTCTCTCCCTTTCTCTCTCTCAGAACCACCTCAATTTCCCAGAGCAGCTATACCATTTTACCTTTTAATCCAAAATAGTTCCAAAACTTTTTAATCTGATTGTCTGTATTATTTTCAACCAAAAGTATCTCCTTTCAAAACCAAAGATCTGTAAGATTTGATTTATACCTGAAGTAGCTATAAGTTAATTTTAACATCGTTAGTGCCATTCTTTTTTTTTTTGGTATCAGGGATCAAACTCAGGACCTTACACTTTCCAAGCAGTTGTTTAAATCACTGAGCTATCTCCCCAGCCCCTAATTTTGACATTATTAGTTTAAAATTATAAACATAGAAGTTGCTGGATATAATTTTTCAATGCTTCTAAAATTAATATAAGTGAACATTGAAATGATATGAGGAATTACCTGATAATAACCATTCGTGTTGTATATTTTCACTTCATACTCAAAGCAATGGCTTGGAAAGGCAGAAACTGGTTTCTCCCATTGAATGGAAAGGTGAGATCCTTCAGTCTCTGCTGTGACATTCATTGGAGGATTTGGTTGATCTAGGTTAAAGAATGAGAGGTCACTGACATTTCTTTAGAGCCAGTGGTCAGGGCTGATAATTCCAATCCGCTCACACTTCTTTAGCATTTCTCTAAGATATGGTCCTCCCATGGTTGGCCATCAAGTCATGCTCATCTGATCTTCAAGTCATAGGAGCTTGGTGGCCAACCACAAGAGTCTTATTTTGTAGTGCTGAAGAGAGACAGCACTTTTATAAACTAAAAGATTTTTATTCTAGATAGAATTACTTCCCCTGTCAGGTTATTTGTTTATTTGGTATAGGTCTCATTATGCACTCAGACTCAGTGATCCTCCTGTTTCAGCTTCCCCCGCGCTGCGATTGCAGATGTGCTCCACCATGCCCAGTTTAGGTGGCTGGCTCGGTGTGGTGCTGGCACGGCATGCAATGCTGGAGCTCAGCCAGGCCCTTAGCTTGCCGGGCAGGCCCTTGATCACTCGCTATCTCCGTAGCCCCCTATCTCAGCTTATTGCAAGAGTCACGCCAATGTCACTTGAACTTTCTGACCTAGACCAAGCTCAAGATAAACTTGACCAGGGAAAGAACGTGCTCTAAAGCAACCAGACAAGCCTTGCCTGCAAAAGTCGCTTCCCCTTTCTGGATTTCTGTGTTTGCTTTGTTTGGAAGACAGAACAGGAAGCTTTAGTTTTCTTCTGAATAAACAAATAGACTAAACAAAGTGTCTTTACTTACTATAAAATTCTTTCCCCTGAGGTTGGATTGTCTCATGTCTATGTAAGGTAAGTGCAAGTTATTTCTAGATGAATGTATTTAGGTTTAGATTTAGATCTCACAATTAATCACAAAACCAATCTAATAATGGGATCTACTGGCTTCAGGTCCAGCCATTTCCTAAGAATAAATTTCTTAGCAAAGATTTACTTACTTTTTTTTAGTAATCCTAGGACCTCAATAATGATAAAATAAATTAGCCCATAGGAGGTCTATCCCTTTGTGTATTATTGGTTTCCAGGTCTCATGCAGCATGTTATATTGCCTAGTTTTCAAGAAAGTAACATTTTCAGGTCATCTACAAAAATACATTAGTAGTAGTAATAGTAGCAGGTTTTTGTTTGTTTTTGGTTTTTTGTATTTAGGGTCTACAGGGTCTCACTACATAGGTCAGACTCATAGTGAGTCTCTTGTTTTCAGCCTCCCAAGCACTGGGAGTACAGGTGCTCGCCACCACGCCCAGACTCAACCCTTGTCTCAGCACTCCGTGGGGGCAGGGCCGGCACAGCATGCCAGGAATTGAACCCAGCCACTGTTCTCTGCCTAAGTAGGTGCTTTAGTCCACTGAGCTATCTGGCCAGCCCGACAAAAATACATCATTGAAGAGAACTGAGCAGCCTCTTTCATAAGAGCTATGATTCTTTAACAAAAGTTATACTCCATTTACTGTCATTGTGTCGCAAGCCAACTTACCTCTTTTAATTGTTCAGTGCATTTAGTTTCTCTTGTATGTGTGTGTTGTTGTTGTTGTATTTTGTTTTGTCTTTTGAGACAAGATAGTATGAGTGAGTACTATGTAGTCCAGACTGACTTGAACTCACTATGTAGCCCAGGCTGGCCTCTAACTCATGGTGATCCTCCTACCTCAGCCTTCTGAGTGCTGGAACTACAAGTATGTACAATCATATCCAGCCTATATTTATTGAACTTTTATGCCAGGAACTATTTTTAAAACTTTAATAACACTTAGCTCTCACAAAAACCTCATGGAAAGTATTCATTTTCCTTGTTTTTTTCTATAAGACCAAGCACTAAGGAATAGTGAGCTTGTCTAAGGTCACTCGGTTGGTCAGTAGAAAAGGCAGGACCTAAGTCTAAGCCGTCTGGCTCTGTATCCCATGGTAATAACTCTCCCAACACCGAAGTTTTGGATACCCATGTTCAAAAATGCTGTGTGACAGGCTCCTGATGATTTCATTAATAAAACTCTCTAGGAGGATGGAAAGCATCTTCCATTTTGAGAACTGCATAGATGAAACCTTAACTTAATATCATCAGTGCTGAAAACTAGGTGCCAAGGGGTGCCTTGCATCTTGAGAATATCTAGAACTGGCCCAGGATGGTGAGGTGGTAAAAACAAGGCCTGGGGAGTGGATAGGGGTGCACAGTTATCTCAGGGAAGGCCTCAGCATGGGAACCTTGGTCACCTTTGAACCACTGAGCGACCATCCTGTGGGGAAAGAGCCCCATCACAGGACCCATGGAAGAAAATTCACAAAGCCATTTGGAATGGCTTAGAGCTGATAAGAGCTGGAATGGGCCCTCAGAATAGTTTACTTTTCCTGGTAGTCTTTCTGAACTAGGGGAAAATTTCTCCTTTAAGGGAAATTTGTCAATGACTGAGGGGTATTTTGGCCACCAGTGAGGGTTGACAGGGGTTATACCTCACTGGTATCTCACAGCAGTAACAGGAATGATGTAGATATCCTGTAATATCTAGGATATTCCTGTGACATGAATTATCTGGCCAGAAATGCCAGTAGTTTTGAATTTGAGAATTCCTGCTGCAGTGATTTTCCAGCATAGGTCGGATGGCTATGAGCATCAGAATAGTAGTCATTCTCTATCCAGGGCTGAAGTTCTGTGATTCAGTTATTTTGGCTTTGTAAGAGCCTGTCTTACCAATGGCTTGTATATCAAACAGCTGGTCAAAGGGCTTGATTGTAGCGTGCTTGCTGGAGCCATTAACATGCACTGCAAGCCTGCCACGTGCTTTGCTATGGATAAAAGTCCTTGGGAACCAGCATGCAGTGTTCCTGTTCAGGGTATCTTTGTTGTATTCTCGACATTCTTCAGTCCAAGCGCCATACCTAAATTGTAGCATTCGTGAGTTTTACAAGGCTAGAGGAAGCAACCGATTTGCATAAGTAAAAAGAGGTACTAACCTATAATAGAGGAAATACTGTGTGTCCTCAGGGGCATCCTTTCCAGCAAGCCAGGTGCAATGAAGAGAAACTTGGTATAACTTTAAGTTTGTATAATTACCTGCTGCAGTGTTTGTGGTGCAAGTTAAATTCACAATTGAGGTTCCAGGAGACCCTAGGTGGTTGAATATAAGAATAAAATTTTGTCTTCATGACTTCTGGGCTGTACTTCAAGACTGAAGTGATTGTGAGTATCTTATATACCACCAAAAAGCAAGTACAATCACCTATTTATAGAAATCTATTTTCAAGGGGCCAGCTGGAGGTTTGAAAGTAGAATTACAAAGCCCCAGGTTCTGAGATCAAAGAGGTTTCCAGCTACTATTCTTTGGTTGGAGTTGTGGGGGTTGTGTTCATGAGTAACGTATACAAAAGGTCATGAGAAGTATCCTACACTGTCATTTGCAAACTCAAGTTTCTAGCAAGCTCAGCAATCTAATACCACATTTCTCAAAAATGTAAAACCTTGGCCCTACTAGTTTGGGGTCTTTTTTTTTTTTTCTTTCAAGTGTAAGTTAGAAGATTTGTCAAAGAAGGTCTCAAGTGCTCCTTTGCATCCCAGAATTGTGTGATTCATTGATTTGTATCCAAGTGTTGCATGAATTACAGATTGATGTTTAGAAGGAAATGAGTTTGGTAACACTGCAAAGCAGCACCATGACTTTGGAGACTCAAAGCACATTAGTATGTTAAAATCCCCTCTTATATACAGCAGTAGGACTATAAATAAATATTGAAATTTTAAATAAAGCTCCTTTATGTTTGTTTCATCTGTGATTTTCCCAAATTAAGTGGAACACGTGGAAAGCCTTGTTTGCATTTCAGTTCCTCTTGGCAGCAGGTTAGCTGCTGCTCTTCAGAGCACTGTGGAAATTCAGGCCCTCGTGTGGTTGCTCACAGAAGGCAAAATGTATTGTGAGCCCAGGCTAAGGCATCACCAATGTAGAAGCCTTGCAAGATGGAAGGGCACATTTTAGTGTAGTTGAAGGTAGCTGTGAATTTTTTTTAAGAATCACTTAGCCTCTTTCAAGGGGAAGAAGGAGAAAGTACAGCAAAAAACCTTCTGTTACCTACAGAGAAGTTAAAGGGTGAAGACTAGCTAAAACCAATTTTCTTCTTTCTTTCTTTCTTTTTTTTCTTTTTTGGAAATCGGGGATTGAACTCAGGCCCTTGCGCTTGCCAGAGAAACGCTTATTCTACTGAGCCATCTCCCCGGCCCTTAATAATCTCATCTCTCTCTGCCTCTCTCTCTCTCTCTCTCTCTCTCTCTCTCTCTCTCTCTCTCTCTGTCTGTCTGTCTTACACACACACACACACACACACACACACACACACACACACAATCTATATAGATTTATATACAGTCATTCTTCCATAACCTCAGGAGTAGATTTAGGAGTGCCTCCCTCATACCATGAACCACTGATGCTCAAGTCCCTCAGATGACATAGTGTAATCTTGCATGTAATCTATGTTCTCCTCGTATTTTAAACCATCTCTATATTATTTATAATACCTAAAGCAATATAAATGCTATGTAAGGAATAATGACAGAAAATCTCTTCATGCTCAGCATGGAAATGATGATTTGCTTTAGAAATTTTTAATCTATGGTAAATTAAATATATAGCTATGGAATTTGTGGGACAGAGGGCCAACTGTAGGTGTATGTCCCCACACATTAATCAGATGATCCATGCTCGAGTTTACTTTAGCATTTATAAATCAGCTTATCTCACAGTTTTCATCCAATTATTTGAATGAACCTCTACTTGAGATCAAGCCCACTGCAAATTTCCAAGTATATGGTCAAAATGATGTTATGATGAGCAAATAGGATCTTTATTGTTCTCTGTCCTGCACAATTCAGGAGTGGCTATGGTGTGAAAAAGTGTAAGCTCTTTTTATTAATGCTTTAGTTTCCCATTCCATGGCACTACTGGAGAATGTTGAAACTTTTAAGAGTTGGGATCTAGAGGGAAGTGTTAGGGTCCTTGAAGGTAGGACCTCCAGGGGCTAGTAGGACCCCTGCCCTCCTTTTCTCTTTGCCACTAGGCCATGAGGTGAGGAATTTTCCTTTTTTATTTATTTATTTATTTATTTTATTTTTGGCGGAACCGGGGATTGAACTCAGGCCCTTGCGCTTGCCAGAGGAGCGCTTATTCTACCAAGCCATGTCCCTGGCCCCTGAGCCATCTCCCCGGCCCCAATTTTGGGCTTCCACTGTGATATACTGCTTTACAACATAGCCTAAAAGCAGTGGGGCCAACTTAGCATGAATGGAGCCCCTGAGAACAGGAGCCAATTGAACTTTATAAATTGGTTATCTTAGGTATCTATGAGAACAACAGAAAGCTGATTTAAAACAGGGGCATATTTTCATTTGGTAATGTGGACAAGAGAATCATTTTAAAAATACCCATGGGTTAGGTAAATAGAAACAGTTGTTATTAGGTATACTCACATGTCCCCTCCCCCCTCCCAATCTTTCCCTCTTCCCTCCTTCCTTTCTTCAGTCTTTCCTTCCCTTCCCCCTCTCTCCCTCCCTCTGTGTGTGTGAATGTGCATGCATGTTTGTGTGTATTTCTAGCAGTATCACTAGATCACTAGACCAGTAGTTTTAAGTATCAGAAGCACCAGCCTTCTACTACGACCAAAATACAGACAGCAAGAGTTCTTGCAGAGATGTGCCTGACAGAATTGGATAGGTCATAATAACAAGTGAGGACAACCTTGTTCAGGGTATAGATGGCACTAAGGAGTATCCACAGGAGCTGGCGATTGACTAAAGAAAATTGTTACTACTTATCAGCTTTGAAAAGTCTAAAATATAAAAACGAACACTTAAAGGCCTTTTATTACCTGGTGGGGATTTACGTTCAGCAGAGACCCAGCTGCTGGCTAGAAAGGAGCTGTCACGCCACAGGATGGTACGCACCCTTGCTGAAAACCCTTGATGCAGGGTGGTTTCACATTTGCTTTGGGTGTTCCTAGTTTCATACTAAAAATAAAAAACCCACAAGGCAAAATACATAAGGGGAAAAAGTCTTAACAGACGAATTTTTAATCAAATATTCCTTTACTTTCACTTTTCAAATTATACATAAGTAAAACACCATAACATAGTAGTTTGGGTAGAAGAAATTAAAATAATTGTAATAATTACATCACTCTTCAATGACACATGAAGACATTCTCCTTATAAAAACAGAGGCAATAGTGTTATTAAGACTGAAATTTTTTTTGATTCCCATTTCTAATGCCAGTCCCTCTCCAGAGCTTTTTGTGTTGAAAAGTCTAGAATTCTATCATTCCTGTGCAACAGTTAATCCAGGTCACTTTCTCTTTGTCTTGATTAAGCACCTACCATGTGGCATGTGCTTTGACAGAACCTACAGTAAACCTGAGTCTCCAAGAAGTCGAGAGAGTGGTCCCTTCTGGCGTAATGAAGGGGCTGGGCTTGCACTTGGCCTCTCTGACCCTGCATCTGCGCACTGCCCACTCTACTAGGCTGCTCTCTTGTGTTCCTCTTTCCATTCTAGAAGAAACATAAAACCAGTACTTAATCCACTGTACTGAAAAAGCTTCTAAATGTTCTTTCATAAAGAAGATGTCCAAAAGACAGACTATTACATGCTGCTGTTCATTGCCGAACAATGAGCATAGCACTAGGTAATTGCTACTTCCACCAAGATGCTAAGCTCTCTAATAATTGTCTTTTTATTTAAAATCTCAATTATTAAAGAAAACATGAAAAAATGACAACTAATTAACAACTGTTACTAGAATACTTACGTCCTCTTCTTGTGAGGCATTTATTTTCACATGATATTTCAGATTGATATTCTTCTGATCTTGATCAGGATTTGGTTCCCAATGTAAAAGAACTTGAGCTAAACCAGTAACTTGGATGGTAAAATTCATGGGGGGGAGAAGTAAAACTGTTGATTAAAAAAGAAGAATAAGTATCATATCATTTGACTGTACATAGCGCTCAAAAATTTTAAAAAGTGTTTAATTGTGTAGCATATTATTTTATTAGTCTATTAGAGTGCAGAATATTGAGACACTTTTACAAGAAATTTCTTTAAGATTGTTTTATCCTTTTTTACCATGCTGAGGTATTTACCTATAATATTTACATGGTTGTTATTGAAATACAAACATTTTATTACATCTCTATTTTTATTTACTTGTTTTTGAATGCCTTCACCCTCTAAAAGTTCAATGCGCTATCCATTGCGCCACGGAGCCCCTTTCATTTATTTATTTTTATTAATTTTAATGAGAAAGAAATAGCAAAAAGACAGTTTCAAAACAAGTTAGTGGGACCGTTACAATGATAAATATATTGCTGTCTTTAGCAATTAACTAGTGCTATGCTCAATTGTTGTCTTTGTAGTAGTTATTCACAGTACAAGATGCAGACATGATCTCTTGTCTAAACAACAGTAGTACAAATCTTTCTTCTCACTGAACTAAGAGAAAGTAGCTGTATATCTATCCTATTTTGTATATAAAGATTTTTTTTTTACTACAAAATGGTCTTTCATTTATATCCCTTTTTTTGGTTTTGTTTTGTCAGAGATGGGTGTTCCATTGCTGTTAGAGAAGCTGTATTTGCAGAAGTCGTTAAAGGACTTTTTCATACCTGACACCAATTCAAATACTGTAGGTACTTGAATTCAGCAAAATATCTCAATATAATCCAATAGTCCATAATAGTTGTGGGTTATCAGCAGAACTGGCAATTGTCAGAAGTTGTTGACTTGAGCCTTTTACAGCTCAGCATATTAATATAGCTTTACCTTTTGTACCTTGTGGTTATACTTTTCTGCTGGATAGTTACATTTTTAGTTATATACATCTTTATTTTTAACTATAGGTTTCAAAATAAGGATAATTATTCATTAATATGCTGTGATAACAATATATTGTGTTGTGACTACATTTGTATTGATAAAAAAGAAAAATAGAATGGAAAACACCAACGTGCATCAGATACAATAAGAGCTTCTCAACCAACCTCTTGCTTACATAATGTAACAGTACATATTTGTTTATGTCTGATGGTCCATGGTGTGAAGTGTATTTTTTGTGAGTCAGTCAAAAGTATTTGTGAATGTAATTGCTTAGGTAGGCTTTTATGTAATGAAAAGACTTTTTCCCCCTTCATGCACCACTCTTTACTTTCAAAATAAAACTTTTCATTACAAAATTAGTATTTGGTCAATATAAAAAATTGTAAACAGAAAAAGAAAATAAAATTTGCCTGCAGTCTTAACATTGATAATAACATGATATTTTTGCTATATTTTTCTATGTATATTTCTACAGATTTTTAATTTTTAAGCAAAATTAGTACAGTATTGTGCATACAATTATGACCTGTATACTCACTCAGTTGTGAGAATTTTCCATCAATCTTGTAGGGCCTTCCATGAGTCTGCAGCCCACTTGTCACAAAAGACATTTTATGGCTTGGTCTGCACTGTACATTATGTTAGCTGCTGGATACTGTGGCCTTTTAAATTTAAATGCATTTTAATAAACTCAAATGCTCATTACCTCAGCTATACTACACATATTTGAAGTGCTCAATAGTGACATAGACAGTGGCTCCTACATGCATTGGCCAGCGCACTGATAGAATATTGCCTTTATCATAAAGTCTAGTAGACCCTTCTAATTCAGGACCGCATGACAGTTTCTGTCATCCTATCAGACCATTACATCAATAATTTTCAGAGCTAAACTTACAAGTTTCTAATTATTTGTTGTGAGGTCTACCAACCAATCCCTCATGAGACGGGACATATAGACATGGCTCCCAAACCGAACGCCTGTATATGTACACTTAAAACTGGGTTTCCTACTGCTACATACATATGTTCCAACAATGTTTTCTCAAAAATAGCATATTGAATGTTTTCTGATGTTCTTTTAATTTTTTTCCAAGTTGTATGTTTCCTTAGGAAGAAACTATCCTACCCTTTTTGTAATATACTATTTAAAAAAAAAAAAGAATCATGTTTTACTAGAAAGCTCTTACACTTTTTGTCAGGAAATAAGTCTGTTTGCAGTGTCTCAAAGGCCCCAAAAAGAATCAGGAAGGCAGGCACCATGATGCTCAGAACCTCTAGAAAACAAAGGAGATGAAAATGCAAACCATCCATCCTGTTTTAATTTCTAAGTCAAACCGACGTAAGATGTCTGTATTTGGCTATTAAACAGTCAAGAGATATCTTTTACCCACTATGAATGCATAGATGCTGGACTCTTCCATTGCAGAGTTATAGTCTGGGGGGTGGTGTGAAATGTAAATTGATACCTGTAAATTGGCTACAAACTGTCCCAGGAGAGGCACATGGGGGACACAGCAGGAGCAAAGAGACTCCTGAAGGGTGAACTGAGTGTGTAGCATTAGGAAGTGAGATCGGCATTCCTGGGGAATCCACTGAATGTGCACAGTCGGAACAAAAGAAAGCAAACAGGAAAGGATCCATTGGTGCTCAGCAGGAGATCTGAAGTGTTCTAGGCACATTTAATTAAAGACAAAAGCATTGCCATGTGAATTAATGAGTATTTAAATATGAGCCATGGGCTAAGCTTGTAGGTTGGTGGTAGAGTGTGTGTTTAGCATGTACAAGGCCGTGCATTCTGTCCCAAACACACGTGCACATGTGCACATGCATGCACGCACGCACACACACACAAAGACAGTTGACAAGAAATTTAAATCTGTAACAATTTGTAATGTGAGGTAAAGAAGATTTGTGTTAGCGATGTGGCATATACAGCACTTAGAAGAGGCTGATTTTGGGGCTGGGCTGGCCAGATAGCACAGCAGACTACAGTGCCTGCTTAGGCAGAGCACAGCAGCCAGGGTTCAAGCCCCAGAGTGCTATGCCAGCCCCACCCTCCGGGCACGCTGAAAAAGCAACTGAGACTATGCATGGTGGCATGCACCTGTAATACCAGTGCTTGGGAGGCTGAAAACAGGAGGATCACTAAGAATCAGATCCATGTAGTGAGACCCTGTAGACCCTATACTAAAATAGAAAAAAACCCAAAAAATGAAGAGACTGATTTTTTAAGGGAGTTACAGATCTGATGAGGGGTGGTGATTGGGCCTGATTTATAGAAAATAAAGTCAAGTAATGCAGTTAGATTAATACACTAATACTCTGCTTTGTGTGACATTTGCTTGCAAGACATTGTTATTCTTGATAATATGTACTCTTGAGTTTCTTCTGTTGTCAATAGACAATTGATATTGTTACAGCTGCACTATCTGAATAGCAAATATCAATGAGATATAAAAAGTTCATAAAACTGAGTCAAAATGTTTTGAATGATTACATTTTTAAAAACAATACTATTTTCAGCAGCTATAAAATCAGAATATGTGGCAAGCTATAGCGAAACAGGTCACAGAAGAACAGAAAAACAGTTATAGATGTAGACAAAATAAAACAATATTTATATTTAAAACTTATTTGATCAGTGAGAATGAATTGACAGTAGGGGGAACATGTGACTACTCATTGAGAAAAAGGGAAAATCTCATTCTTTGATATGTCAGAGAGGGGAGTCAAAGTTCACCTGCCGCTAACTATAGTGAAGACATCTTGAGTTTTTCTCTGCAAGTGCTGCAAGTTAGTTTTTACTGTAGCTTTGCTTTAAGGACAGTACACATGACTTCCACCTGCTGTGGGCCACCCTCACTGTGGAGTACAGCAGTTCTTCCTGCCCTCGTGTACGCACTTGTACCTCGGTGCATGTCATATCTGCTTATTATCTGTGGAAGAAATGCTCACCATAGGTTTATTCCCATCCATGAAGGAAATGAGTCTGAAGAGTTAAAGAATTTGCCAAAGAGTAAACAGCTGGTTATTACAGAATGGGACCCCAAACTTAGAGCTTTTGTAAAGGAGGTGAGAGACACAGTTTGGAGGGAGGGGTCAGGTGAGGCAGGAGACAAAAAGCCAAAAAGAATTACGATGTGTTATGTACACGTACAAATCCCTTAAGATGAATGTAATCATTATGTACTGCAAATATGTACTAATTAAATAAAAATTTAAAACAAAATAGATGGACAAAAATATGATAGTATTTTACAACACAATGAAATATTATCTTGCCTTTAAAAAGGAAATTTTTACTTACAAAAATATTATAAAAGTGAAGGATCTTATACTAAATGGAATAAATTGGATGCAGAAAGGCAGATACTGTATGATTTCAGTTATATGTGGAATCTCAAAGAATCACAGGATAGAATTATGGGTTACTAGAGGTAGGATGGGAAGAAACAGGCAGATAGATGTTGGTCACAGGATACCAAGAGATTTAAATGTTCTCACCACTAATCTGCTTTTGTCATAAGTCATGATAAGCTTGAAGCATTTGTAGGGAAATGAAAGCACCTTGAGACCATAATGTTAAAGGAAATAAAGTAGACGCACTAATTTAAATACTTTCGTGGTTTCTTTTATGTGGGAAACCAGATGAAAGACAAAGAGTCAAATTCAGCAGAGATAATAGGAAGTAGAGACGTGGATTTCTCTCAGATGGAAAGGGGATCACAAGGTGGGGAGAGAGGAGAGAGAAGGAGGGGACAAAACACAAGGAAGTGGGCCATGCCCTGTACACGTACCAGCTCCACACAAGGAATGCAAGCATTTTGTATTACACACTGTATTAGTAAGATAGAATAAAATGTTCTTGCCTCAAAAAATAGAAATGTTAAACTCACAAAGAAATGCTCTAATTACTGCCAATGTTAACAAGTGTAAATTTTAATTAATTAAGAGGAAACATTGGTAATACCCACACCTAGGAAACAAAGATAAAATCCCCTTAATAGAAACAAAGATAGTTCCTCTTCAAATTATGAAAGCGATACCTTAAAATGTCAGCATTTCCTGAAATAAAATTGACTATGCTTTAACAACACTAATTTTCATTAATAAAAATTTTAGGTCACAAAAAAATGCAAAATTAATACTTTCTAGTGACTTTTACTGAAGGGCAAAGAAGGAAGTATGGTAGAATTGTACTTGCAAAAGTAAAAAGTATTTCTTTATCTTTCACAATTCAATTGTAGAAGTAAATAAAAACCCAATGAATATCTCAGGGAAGATATTGAATATTTTATACAAGTAAACACTTTCCCCGGTAATTTACGATATATTCTGATTTTATAGCTGCTGAATATAGAACTTTTTATATTTAATCATTCAAAAAATTTTAAAGTTTTGCCAAAAATAATGAAACACTTTAATATTTCATTGATATTTTCTATTCAAATAGTACATCTATAACAATATTAGTTGTCTTATTAACACAAGATACTTAGTAAGTAGTATCAAGAATAATGGAATTTTTAAAAACAAATTTGACATAGAGCTGAGAATTACAGAGTGTCAGCGGAGCTTCAGCGCTTGACTCATTTTCTAGGATTTTGATCTCTGTATTATTCTTTGAAAGTACTCCTCACCTGTGACTCCCTTAAAAGGTGTCCCTACACAGCAGTCAACCTTGTTCGGAGAAAAAAACACATCTGTTGGAGCTATTTCTTTAATCCAAAGATACACTATTATATAGATGTCAACAGGGCCATATTTTACTGTAAAAGAATACAGCTGATATAGCTAATATAGTGTCCTTATGTTACATATACACATTATACATATAATATATACACAATCTCAAAATGACAATATATTCAATTTCATAGCTATCAAAATCTGACAACAAACCATTAAATTGTGAAGACAAATTTAAATTAAGCAAACATAGATCGCCCACCTACAGGTAGTCAGGAACAAAGTTCAGTCTTTAAAAGCGATCAGGAACGATTACTCCTGTGGTATCATATAGAGCCGATCTAAAATTCTTCAAATACCCTCTGAGAATCCAGCCTATTGCGGGTGTGAGGGTCTGAAATTTAAGAAAAGACAGGAACATAATCTCTCTCGCACAGACGTTTCTAGAAAGTCAAAGAAGTAACGTTTTCACCATCGGCAATGGATTTCCCCAGTGTTCTTGAGAATCAGTCAAATTCTTCTGAAGTTCAGACTTAGAAAATTTTGCCCTTTTTCCAACTTATTTTTCAGCTTAGGGCATTCATTTTATAAGCAAAGTTGTATTTGCAGCACTATTTTTAGAGTTAGCTGTGGTGACATCTAATTCCAAGTTCAACCTCATGCTAGAAAATGAAAAGCTACTAAGAGCAGTCATGCTCTATCAGTCTCTTTAAAGTGTTTACTTCCTTTTTCTCCTGTATGGTGTAATCAGCAATAATGCCTATTTCTTGAGGGGAAAAGAATGAATATATCAGCCAAATGACATGCTTAACAAGGTATACTGCATTAACCCCCCCCAAAAAAAAAAAACCCCAGGCATATGCTAAAGAATACAAATGAGTAATAAGAACTACTTATGCAATTTTCTTTACCACCACTGGACTTCTGGTTAATTTTTCTGAAGTAGTTCTAAGATATTGTAGTACATAGGATCAAAGTGTGGCAAGACACATAAAATACTCTGTTAGTCCAAGTGTAGATAGTGCTGCCGCTCTATGTGAACACTGAATAAAGAAGTTAGCTACGGACGTTGCGACAGTTAAGCATCTTGCCGCCAGTCATTCACTGAGCACGCAGGTTCCCCAGCGGTGGACATTGCTGTTGGTGAATGGCCTGCAGATCACGTTTGTGCCCACAGCTGCAGCCCCACATCCAGCAAACAATGACGTGCAGCGCAGGTAGATGCTCAGTTTCTCTGGCCTGGTGTAGAGCTGAGGCACATCAGCACACAACCCTGATAAGGCACAGTGTGCACAGGAGGGGGGCAGGATGAAGCGCATGTGTTAATCCTGGTCTCTCTGGTCCTGTGCTGAAAATGTTCTCACTCAATGCTTCAAGCAATGTGAACAAATGAGGTGATTTCATCGCCACAACTTTTTTAGCACTTCAAAGTGCAAATTTTTCACAAATAGCTACATAGATTATTTTTCTAGCTATGAAATATGATATATTCAGATGAACTAGAAATCATCTACTCTTATACTTCATATTAAATTGGTATCAAATATGTTAGTATAGTTACAAAAGCACAGTATCTTTTCATGTATTTGAGCTTAAGGCTCATAGACTGATAAAATTGCGATTTTGCTTTCCTCTGTTTTCTTTGTCGTTTTGTTTGTTTTTCATCCTAGTTCACCTATTTTTCTGTATACATGGAAATATATTTTTCTTGATTTGGTTAACTAATTGAATTGGTGAGCCTTAAAGTAAATGAGACTTTTCAGTAGATAAAAGTTTTGGAAATTCAAAAACCCCCCGTAGAAACAAAAGCAGAATGCCTTCAGTTATATATAATGCCATGCTTTCCTTTTTGTGCTTGTTTCTTCATTTGTAACTTGTAACATTAACTCTGAAACTTGCTCATGAATATATCTTACACCCTATTTTCTAAACTCACATATTTTCTAGGAAATTTTGACAGACTACATTCTCATTGTAATTCTATAAAGTATCTGGAGCAGTAGAAAAATAAATGTCTTATTTTTTAAAACATTAATTAAACTATAGGCATCCTTTTAGTATAACTCACTTTGGTATAGGTTTGTACATCTATTACTTGATCAAGAAAAGAAAGAAATGCAAAACTACATCCATAACCTCTGCTCAGCGATCTGCCTAACACAAATTTGGTAGGATCGTTATTAGTTATGTCTCTTCTACTAACAGTTAGTTATGTCTCTTCTACTAAGGGATTTTGTTCTTCTTTTTTCTACATTTTAAAGTTTGCTTCCTATTCGTAAGTCATTAGTCTCACTTTTCCTACCCTCCCCAGGACACAACTATAGCCTGAGTCACAGGAAAGTGTCATTTATCACTCACCCAGCAAAGAGTCAAGCATTTGATTCCCATTTACTGAGAAGAGCAGCGGCTGTGCGTGTTCAGAGGCAGCAGCTGGGCAACACAAACGAGCCTTATCTCTTGGTTTGCTTTCTGACTTTGAGGAGGTTCTTTGCTCTTTCAACATTACAGGCAGTTTCTTCTGCAGTTGAATGACAATGTGACTTCTCTAAGCAAATAATGAGGAAGATTTGTAAGAAGACAGCAACTATAGGGCCAGCCTTACTAGAGGTCCTAATGACAGACTTCTGTCAAAAGACAGGCCCTCTCTTGTGAAGATGGGAACTGATAACTGGCTCTTCTGCATTTTCCCCCTCTTTCATAAGTGGTTGGTTTACTTTAGAGGTAGAAATTCAGTTTTGCTTATGGCAACAAGGTAATAAAATCTTCTATGGCTGCTCTAAAGAACTGTATGTCTACTTCTTAACATGCCTTGTTAGAAAGAGTTCTCCATCACCTATCTAACATTACGTGTTAGGTTTGACAAGATATGGACCCTCAGGAATATGCTTTTCCCTCCATTCTGAACATGAGGGGTAATTCTCAAGCATTAGAAGGGCTCTGAAGGGCTAAGGTTCTGTGTGTGTGTGTGTGTGTGTGTGTGTGTGTGTGTGTATGTGTGTGTGCATGTGTGTGTGTGTGTGTATGTGTCTATGCACAGATGTTCTCAGTGTGCTAAATTGTGAAAGTCCATAGCATGAATGGATTCACTGTCACAAACTGCCATTGGCAGTGTTGGTATGTGGTGCACTCTTGACCTTTGCCCTCTGTCATCTCCCAAACCCTGCAGCAGCACGTAGGTGTCCTCGCCATACTGGAGTTTATGCAGACCTACTTGGATTTTCCTATACTTTGCTCCATTTTGGCTAGTATCATTCTAGGGAATTTCCAGGTAAGTGACTTGCAGAGGTGGGAGGTTTTTGGAAAAACAAAGTGTGGTCATGAAAGAATAGGTAAGAATGGTATTTTATGCATTATCTGAGCCAGATATTAATAACTGCATTGAAAGGAGAGTTTCAGGCTCATTCCCAGGGATGTATGATATCGGATTCCTTATTCCAAAGCAAACAAAAGTATGAATCTTTTGCTAGTAGAGGGGCCATTTGAGGTCCTTCCCACGGACTGATGGGGCTAGTTGCCAAGGTTAGCCCAAAGTTTCTGTGTAAAACATGATGAAAAAAAAAATGAGCCTAACAAAGAAAACTCCACACAGCTCTGGAGCATGGCTTTCTGGGTAGTCAGTGTATATTCTTGATGTTCCCAAGGTAACCATTTCAGCAGTTGTCAAAATGGAAACAGATCAATCATTGTTTGATGACCTGAAAAATATGATTTTTCTTGGGGAAAAGGAAAATAAAATAAGGAACATTTCTTTGCTAAGAGGCACCCACAAAAGTTTAGACACAGTGTCCACCATCTGGCTTATATTGTATGTTTAGTTTTAGTTGTAGAATACTTGTCATCAAAGAATTTTAAATAGGCTTACTATTACAAGAGGAGATTTCAGCTTGAAAGTGTGCTTTCATGTTCTCTCTCTCTCTCTCTCTCTCTCTCTCTCTCTCTCTCTCTCTCTCCCTCTCCCTCTCCCTCTCTCTCTCTCCACATACATGCACACACTCACTTAATACAGTTGTGTACTATGCCAGGCACTCTGAAGGATTATAGAAAATTACTAACTTTCTTGGCCATATGATTGTTTACCAATAATGCCCCACCCTTCAAGGCCCCATGAACCATGCACTTATATTTTTTCCTCCATGCTTGTGTATGAACCCAAAGAAAGCACAAGAGGCAGGCACTTGTAATTTTTATGGCACCAGTTTTGCTGTTTAGAATAAAATGTAAATATCCAACAACATGTGCAGTGCAACATGCTGGAAGAATTCACAAAAACAGTATCTCAAAAATAAAATCAAATTTGTGTGGATCCCTTAAGAAGCAAAATAATGTGTTTTGTCGAACTAGCATAGGTGAAAATCCTAATAGTAGTGACATAGAAATAAAGATTCAGTGGATAGCTCTCATGCTTGTGTTAAATGAGCTTTTAAAAGGTTCTTCTAGGAATCTGTTCTATGCAGATAATGTGAAATGTACACTAAGAGAAGATGAAATTCATTGTACCTTACTTGTAAAAGTAACATGAAGATGAGTAAGAGATACATATAACTTGTTAAGGGTGAAATACATGGACCTTAAAAGGAGTGTTTATTGAAAGCTCTTAGTACCACAGGATACTGTAGAAAAATAGTATGTGAAAACAAGAGGGTATACACACAGTTTTCTTTCTCAAAAGCTCCTTCTTGGTCAGATGATAAGACTGACTGGTTATCTCAAAGTGGTAAATATGTTAGCTTTTGCTACAAAACATACAAACACCAGCATGTCTGTGGTAAACAGTCACAGGCATTTACTTTTCACCCACATTTCTGACTTTTGATTGGATTTGATCTATCTTGGGTTTGGTCTCCAGCTCACAGAGTGGGCTCAGGTTTCTTTCAAGTCCCTGCCAATCATTTAGAACCAGGGACTACCCAGAGCATACTTCTTTCATGATGACAGTAAAAAGAAAGAAAAGCTAACTGCACAGGCACATTTTAATCATCTGCTCATGACACATTCAAGGACATCTTCACAGTAAGTGACATGGTCAAGCCCATTGTCATTCGTCCTAGGTCCAAAGCAGACTCCACCTATGATAAGGGTGAGGGTATATGTTACTTCAGGAAACTGAAGATTTGGGATTAGTAGTTCCTTCTACTGCAACAGGATTAAGGTTTCTTTTATGTTTTTTCTTGTGCTTCTAGAGATATAAATGTTATGTACGATAGAAATATAGGAATATATTATCTTAAAATATTGAGACATACTGATCAACATACAATCTCACACTTATGGTACATTAAATTTTTGACAAAGGTACCAATTGGGGAAAAATTAGTCTTTCAACAAATGGTGCATATACACATAAAGAAAAATTACTGAAACTCTACCTCATGACATATGAAAACTAACTCTGGGAGGGTTAAAAGATTTGAAAGAGATGAAGCTATAAAAATTTCTAGAAGAAAACATAGGCATAAATCTTTTAACCTTGGATTAAGCATTTTTTTTTGAAAATAAAATACAAGCAACAGAAGAAAAAACATAAGGTTTCACCAAAATCAAAAAGTTTAAAAGGCTAACAATAAAGTAAATGGACAACTCAAAGAATAGGAAAAATGTAGAGCCAGTGAGATAGCTCAGCAGACTAAGTGCCTGCTTTGGCAAGAGTAGGGACCAGGGTTTGATCCCTGGGGTCCTGCATGCTACGCTAGTACTGCCCCTGGGGCACGCTGAGCTGCAACCCAGTACTGGCATGGTGGTGCACACCATAATCCCAGCACTGAGGAGGCTGAAAACAGGATGATCACTATGTCTGAGCTGCATAATGAGACCCTATACCAAATACATAAATAGAAAAAAAAGGAAAAATATTTCCAAATATGTATCCGATAAGGGTCTTGTATTTAGAATGAAAAACAAAACAGAACAACAAAACCTGTTATAACTGGACAATTAAAAGAAACCTAGATTAAAAATAGGTAAACTATTTGAACAAGCATATTTCCAAAGGAGACACACTAACAATCAATTTTCAGAACAACTACTTAGCATTGTTAGTCACCAGAGAAATATAGGGAAGATGCACAATGAGAAACTGGAGCATAGGCACAGAAACTAGCATGTGCTGGTGAGCATCTGGAGAAGCGGAGCCCCTCCGTGCTGTTGCTGGGATTATACAGTGGTGCAGCTGCTTGAGAAAAGAGTCCAGCAGTTTCCCAAAAAGATAAGCATACAGTCCTCATATGACCAGCAATTCCATTCCTATGCAAATACCTACCCAAAAGTATTGAAAATACAGCCCACATATAATTTTGCATGTAAATGATGTTCACAGCAGGATTATTTGGAATGGGCAAGAAGTAGGACCAACTCACATATGTATGAACTAATGAAGGGATAAAAAATATTTTACATACATAAATACATACATACATACATACATACATACATACAGTGCAACATCGCTAAGCCATACAAAGGAAGTACTGGCTTGTGCTACAATATGGATTATCCTTGAAAATAAGACCAAGTTAGTCACAAAAGACCACACATTCCATGATTCCACTTGGATAAAATGTCCAGAACAAGTAAATCTATAGTTGAGATAGAAAAAAATTAGTTTCCTGAGACTGTGGGTTAACAGAGTGGGGACCATGGGAAGAGCTGACAATGTGAGAAGTGACTGCTAATGGGTATGAGGCTTCTCTGGGAAAGGACAGTGTTCTGTGTCATTTATGCTGATGGCTGCCAACTCACTGAATATACCAAAAACCACTGGGTTACACAGTGTACATAGGTGTATTTGATAATATATGAATTATATTTCAGTAAAACAGAAATTATACTCCATTATCATTTAAAAAATAACACTCAAAAGATGGCCTGGCAAGATTTAAATAAAATCATAGGTGCTTATTAAAAAAATCCTAGTGTAAAGTCAGTATGTGATTTTACTATACCTAAGATTAAAAGCATGTCTTAATTCAGGAAAGTATCTCAGTAGCTTAACATTTTTCAGTTCTTTACTCAGTGACCAGTTCTTTTCTCTAAAAGAAAAAGACAAAACAAAACAGATAAAGTTAACAAACTACAATACATAACAGTAACAAAAGTTGAATAGTTAAATTTTATTATAATATAAAATGATACTCTGCATCAATCCAAAGAGAGCCTGTTATGTACTTAGGACTGTCAGTTATTTCCTATAAATCATCATATTGTACCCCTATAAACCTGTTTTTATAGGTGAGTTAACTGAGGCTTAGAGAATATTAATAGCACACTTATGTGATGTTCCCTGTATTTATATTGCCCCAAAAGGTAAAACCTTAACCCTAAAACTTTGATAGTTATTTCAAAAGAGATACATTAATAAGTGTTTATCTTGGACTGAACACCTGATTTGGTGGTGGTGGTAGGTAAGAAATTCCTTTTGAGAACCTCGTGGTTATTTCAGATTAAGTCTGAGTGTCATTTCCTATTGGGAGACCTCTCTAGCTCTAGTGTACTTTCACCTATTATTTGTATCTTTTTTTTTTTTTTTTTTTTTTTTTTTTACTTTGTGATGTTTCTATCTCTGTGTCTGTTACAGAGATTGTGAGATGTATCTTTCATCTTGAATCTGAGATGCAAATTGGAGGACAGATTTTTATTTTATCTAATTTGGGTCTGTTACAATCTTTCTTACCATTCAAAGCATGGAGTGGATTCTGATGCTTAGAAGGAAAGAAAAGGTTTTTCTGTTGGTGTAGTAGGGAATTGTATATGAGCCTATATTTAAACAAAAAAGAGGCAGTGGAGTTTAAACTCCTCTTGGTTCTGATCTGAGGCTGCTGATAATTCAGAATTTTGAAGGTGATTATTCTCATCTTTACCCTTGGGTCTCTGTTCTTTTAACTATTATTGAAGTCCCATCTTTTAAAATTAATGACCCAGTATGAAATTTCAGAGCAGCTAAAATTGATTCCTCTATTTACTTACCTCTTTTAAATGTAAAATAAAATTGCATGTGTGTGTAAAATCCCCCAGCACCAATGAAAATTGCGATTCTAAATTTGCTGAGAAATATCTTTATTTGTCCTCTGGGAGATCTTAAACTTTAGTTGGCTTCTATTAAACTTTTATGAGAACAAAAGTAGTGAATGACTTTTTCTTCAAACAGGTACTTTTTGTTGTCTCAAAGAAAGAAATACACCCATGAAGCAACTTGTTCTTCTCAACAAATTACTTTCTGTCATTTACAAAGAAAAAGTGGGGGAGAAAAAAGGAAGAGGAGATAACCACTACAACTCTCAAATTGCAGAATAGTAAAAGTAGGTCATAATTATGTTTTATCTGACTTATATAAACATTACCTCAAATATCTTGCCTAATGGGGCTAAAATGCTATAATCATTCACTCATATTTTTATAGAGGCATTATTTTCTTTTCTGGCCTATTTTAAAGTGCAAATGTTTCCAGGAAGACTGATATATGAAAGAAGGCTGAGGCTGAGGGATCATGGCTTTCTGGTAGGCAGAACTGAGAACTCAGATCAGAGACCAATCACTCTGTTACTTACTGAGGCTACCTCTGTTCAGCTATGGGTTTTACCTGAAATCAAACCATTTGCCTAAACTGTAAAAAGTAGAGAATGTCCTCAGTATTGAGGCTGAGGCACTTTATGTTCTAATTATTTCATAACACAACTTCCTTTGGTATTCCTCTGTCTTTCCATCCACCTAAATACGTCAGCATGCACTTGAAGGATTTGTGGGCTGAATAACAGTCCTGCATAGAACCTGGGACCATTTGCCTTATGTGGTGGATGCAGTTATGGTGAGGATCTTGCCAGTGGAAGATTTTTCTGGAGTATACAACTCAGATGTTGGCACCAAGATTCTTCTATGAGGGTGGAAAGAAGAATCACAGAGGGCAGAAAATGTTATGCTACTAGCTGTGAAAAAGGAGAAAAGGGACTATTGAACCTGGTAAAGATAAATTGATTCTCTTAAGTGCCTGCAGGAGGAACCCTGCCCAGTGGGCCTAGGATAGTCCTGACCTAGGATAATGCTCTTTAAGGCACTCAATCTTGACAAGCACAAATAGATTTATGAAAGCTGTGGCTTTAAAAAAAACCTTTAATATCTTATTACAATTAAAATGAAATCCAATTGTCATAATGTGAAGTGTCCAGCCCCGCCTGATCTGGTCTCTGGGGCTTCTCCAGCTTTATCTGTCTTCAATAGTCCTTTTGAGTCTGACTGCCTGGAGGCATATTTGGTTGGCACCATTAAACCTTTGTTTGACTTTAAAGAAATCTCTCTAGTCCTTGGTATCATCTTCTATAAAATGCCTCACTGGGTATTGAAGATCAATCCAGTTATTATGGATAAACTTCCTGGCACTGCTCTAAACACAATATGAATTGTTACATAACTGTATTGTTACTGTGCTACTTGTTTCATTCAAATAGTTTTAGTCCCGAATACACATGGAGGAATGGGTGGGTGGGTGGATGGATGGATGGATGGATGGATGCAGTGTTGCAGTCACCAGTGCTCTACATGCACCATTGCTTTTCTTTCCAATGTGGAGAAATGAATTCACTTCACAGGAATACACCCAAAACTTAAATGAACATTGAGTATGGTGGGAGCCACATCTGGCAGCTAGATGCATAGAGATCAAGGGCTGAGATCTAATCTGTGTTGAAGAAAGATAAAACTGAAGAAATCTCTAGCAAACACCAAAGGGTGTTCAAAGAAACATTTAGTAAGATTTCAAGCTGCCATTATATACTGATATATCTTTGTGAAATTTTTATCTGACTTTTCTGAATTTCTTCCAATATTATGTTGACTTCTAAATGAAGAAGTGTATTAATGGCTTTAGTGTTTCTGTTGAATATCACAAACTTGCCCTACTAGAACACTCCTTTCAGGACATGGTGGTATACTGCTCTAATGTGAGAGCTCAGAAGGCAGAGGCAAGAGGATTGCTTTGGGTTCCAGGCAGGATATGTTGACTACATAGCGAGTTCAAGGCCAGCCTGAATTACATAGCAAGACCCTGTCTCAAAACAGACAAATAAAGTATTCCTTGCCTCTGATCATTATTTTGGAGTATACAGTACATACTTGTTTCAGTTACTCTTCTCTCATTGCTAGGAAAATACCTAACACTCAAAATTAGGGAAAAAAAGGTTTATTTAGTTCACAGTTACTGGAGGTCTCAGTCCATACTTCGCTGGCTCCAAAGCAGCATGGCACATGGCAGAGTAGCAGTTCATGGCAGCAGCAGAAAGCAAGAGCTAAAATGAGGAGTAACAGCAACAATGACAACAAGAACAAGTCTGTAGCCCTTATTTTGCATTCAGGCTATGCACCTCAGGCTAGGTGTAGTATTCACACTCATAATCCCAGCAGCACTCACACCCATAATCCCAGTGGATCCTGAGTTAATCACAAACTCTAGATGTGCACCCCATGACTGCATGAGGCTTTGAAGGGAAAAACTAGACACAAACCATAACAGTACTCAAAAAGAATAATACATCTGGAGGGATTTCTATTTCAAAATGTCAGTCCCTTTGAAAAGGAAATTTTATTTCTCTTAGAATTGGTCTGCATTAACAAAGAGCACTGTGTGGAGGAGAGAACTTGTGGATCACAAAACCTTGTAGCAGGAGGGGTTTCCTGGCATATGACATTAGCTATACTTTTTCCTCTTTAGTGGGCTCACAGATGGTCATCCAGCTTTCATGTGTGTATACTTTAATAATTAAGTTAATTTGAGAATTTTTTGAGAGCCTTTTTAAGTGGACTTTTAAATTTTCATATTATTATTGACTTCAGTGATACTGTAAAAAAAAACCCTATTCTTTGTTTTGGGCTATTTTGAGGTACAATTTCATATAGGAAGTTTACCCTTTTTAGTGGCCTGTTGTATTCTGATGAGCATACTTAGTTGTAGAAGTCACCACACAAATCAAGCTATAAAACAATTTGTCACCAGAGTAGACAACACTGTCATCACACCTAGTGCCATTTCTGAATTCTCTCCTGCTTCTGTGTAGTGGACTTCTTCCATTTCCTGCCACTGGTAAGAACTGATGTTTTAATGTCTCTGTAGTCTGCCTTTCACTGATACCATGTAAATGGAATCATATTCTCTGCAGCTTCTTGACTCTAGCTTCCATCACTTGAGAGTCAGACATGTTGCATGTATCATTATTTTATTCTTTTCTCACTGTCAAATAGTATTCCCTTTCAGCAACATACACTAATATACTCATTCATTATATAAAACCACAAATTGCTTTCCAAAGTGGCTGCAACCCCAGGTTTTAGCCTCCTCCTCTAGTAATGTATGAGACTTCCACTTGCTGAACTACCTCATCAAGTACTTGGTATTGCCATGTTCTTCAGTTTTAAGCATTCTACTAGATCTGCATTGCTATCTCATTAAGATATTAATTTTTATGTCCCTAGTGATTGGCGGTATTTAATATTTTTACATATGTTTGGTTGCCAACTATTTTTTCATTACTTATTCCTATTTTTCTTCATATTTTATACTATCTTTGCTGCTAGTGTATAAAAATAGAATTGTCTTTTATATAGTATCTTTGTATACTGAGATCTAGCTAAACTTACTAGTTACAGTAGTTGGTCTGTTTCCTATGATTTCTATGGAAACCATTATATCAACCTGAAGAGATTTTACTTTCTTCCACATTGTTATGCTTTGTAACTTTTTGTTTTATGTTAATGGTGCTAAAACTAGTCATGTTGAAAATAAGTGGGGAGACTGGGCATCTTTGCTTTGTTCCTCAAATTAGAGGAAATGTGGTCAAAATTTTACTGTTAAGTATGGTATTAGCTGTAGCTTTTTCACAGGAGCCCTTTACCGTGTGAGGAAATCCCTTCTAAATTGTATGAGTTTTTATAATAACAAGTGTTAGCTTTTAGGTACTCTTTCAGGATGTGTTAGGATGATCACATAGTTTTAGTCTATTAATATGGTTAAACTCTCTTTGAACCCTGTAGTCATCTCACTGACTCATCTCATTGATAATGATGACTTCTATTATTGGAGTAATTTTGCTAATATTTTGGGTTTTGTTATATGTTGATATGGGCAATTAGTCTGCAAATTAAAAAAATATTACATGTTTGCTATTTGGGTTATGCGTTTCTCAAGGTGAGAGTAAGAATTTCTTTTTCTATGTTACAATTTTGTGCAAACTCAAGTGTTGTCTTACTTTTGTGTTTGATATATTCGACCACTGAAACCATTTGGGCCTGGAATTATCTTTGTGAGAAGTTGGTTGTATGAAATTCAATTTAAAAAAAAAAAAGCACAATTGAGATTTTTATACCATATCGGTTCGAAGACATCTCTTACATAGAAACTGCCTATTTCATCTCTACTGGAAAATTGGCATCACATTGTCCAGCACGTACAAACTGGTGATAGAGAAAAATGGGAAGAAAGCTGAGACTGAAGCTTTCATGGTTTAAAGCGCTGGATTGCATCACTTGCTCTGCCTCAGAATGCGAACCTGCAAAGCTAGTGCTGTGCCTCTAAAATTAGCTCAACCACCCTGCAGGTAAGTTACCCGGCAATGAGTGCCAAAAATATAGCATCCACATTTCTGGGCAAATTCTAAGCAAAGTTAAGTAACTTCAAGTTAAAAAGTATCACGCACTTATTTTAAGGCTTTTAACTTCTGCACTTTCAGTTTTTGCCTCTGCTTTCGGTTAAATGACTGAATCAAAACCACATACATCAGAGAGCAGTTGAGGTGCATTTAGCTCACAGAAATTCCAGGTTACGAAGAACCTATACACTAATTTCAAGATGAGGGGGCTTCGGCTTAGAGTGAGTGTCCTGAATACAATCCGGCAGGTTTCGAAGCTGCCTCTGCAGTGCGGGTAACACACCTTCTAGGCCTCAAGGCATCCGCCCTCGCAGGTACTAGCGAGTGAGCCGCCTAGAGTAGCTCTGCAGCTCCTCCCAGGCATCCGGGCGCAGAGGTGGGAAGGGCCAGGGGGCGGGCCCATTGAGCCCCGCCCACCCACGTCCTGCGGCGACTTCCCATTCGCTGCCTACCTTACAGCGTGGTGACGCCATCGCGCTCACCATTCCGGAAGTGCGCGTGGCTGCGAGGCGGCGTGAGGCCGGTAAGCGGCCTGCCTGGGTACTATGGAGCGGTACAGTAGACCTTCTCACGCCCGTTCCCACCTGCGCTGGTGGCACGGCGGCACAGAGGGCCTCGGGAGGGAATCCGGGAGAGGTGGGAGCGAGGCACGGCCGGAGGCGGCCCCGGCAGTGAGCTAAGCCGTCTCAGCTGAGCGCGGTGCCCAGTCCCTTAGCTTCGGGAGCCCTCTGCCCGCCTCGAGCGCGGGCCCGAGGGTTTTGCTCCAGAGCCGTTGTGCTGAGGTTGTGGGCGTTAGACAGGGTGTTTCCGGCCAGGGGCCTGAGCCCGCTGTTTAGAGCTGAAGCAGAAGTGAAAGGGTAGGGAGGGACTCAAGTTTCCTACCCATGTGGTATGGGTTGGGAAACTCGGCCTATGGGAAATACCTTTCCTTTATATTGCTTTGCAGAGAATGGAGTGGTTCTCCAGTAGTAGGGTCACGACAGAGCTGTTGCCTACGCACTGGGGTGCACCTGATGGGGGTACTCTGAGTGATGGACTCAGTAGGCAGTGTGCTAGGAAGAGAAGGAGGAAATGCAGACAGCTGTGCCCAGTCATAAGTAACCCATCCCACCCCGCAGTTCTGGGGAGATAATCCCGAGTTATGAAATGCAGGTGCAGGTGGGGAGTTAGAGTACTGTCCACATGTGACCGTGACATATGGAACAGAACAACTGCTCCTGCAGTCTTCCAGTTTTCTGGAGCCAGTACCCCATGTGTTTTGACGCCCGCTGTTCAAGACAGTGTTAAAACAGTAAAATGTAGTATGTAAGGAGACCTGTGCCTCAGAACACAACTGGGTGGCCGCAAGCACATTTTTAATGTCCCTTCACAAAGTCATTTTTCAGGCTTTCATCTGGATGGGTGATATATTTCTTCTGGTTAATAAATCAGATAGCCTGCTTGTCATGACATGCCAGTTGCTGCTGTGCTGTCTCACAGGTAGGTGATTTTTCAAAAAGAAGCGGGTGTTGAATGAAGGCAGGAGACAGGAAAAGGAATGTTGTGGGACTGTCCTGCTTCAAGGTTGTATAAGGTTAGATTTTTTAACTTACGTGTAAACATAAGTATTATATAATTCTTTATGCCTACTTTTAAAATATATTCTAATTTTTAAATGTCTTTTCATCATATTCTGTAGGGACTTAAAGTTCAACATATCAATACTGGATGAAAAATACCTGTTCCGTGTTATGCCTAAGATATTTGATATTCAGGCAGGTAGTGAGGTTAAGCTTAACAGCCTAGGTTGTATGGTAATAACAATAAGCTTCTCTTCTGGAGAATTAACAACCTAAGTTTGCAGACCAAAATCAGAGAAAAAGGAGAGCCGCAAGGAAAGCCAACATTATGGCCCTAGCCTTCCAAGGTCAATTAAGACTCAGGACATATGAGAACTTGTACTGTAACGTCATGTAACTCAGCAGTGTCCCAAATTTTCTGATCAAGATTATGGGGCCAAAGAGGAAGGTAATCGATGATGTAGAGTGTGCCTAAGGAGAGTCAACATGGAGAGAAAACATTTTCTCAGGCTTTCACAGAGAGCACATTTGCCAAGCAATGGCCGTGACTCATCCACATGGGTGACATTAACAAAGGATCTACAATCTGAGGTATAGGATCTCAGGATAAATCCTGAGGGGATTTGACTGACCTTATCAGACCCAAAAGCTACAACTCTTGTTGCATAGGTCTTGCTTTGTCTTGGTCTTAACCATCCAGCAGAAAAGTATAAAAATGAAGTATAAGAAGTAAAGTCATGTTGTTACGTTGAGCTTGAGCTGTAGGGGACTCAGGTCTAAATTTCTGAATTGCCAGTCAAGCGGAAGACCCAATACTATTATGGACTACTGGACTCTTTTAGAATATTTTGCTGAGTTTACACACCTATAATATTCAAATAACGGAACTAAACAAAAAAAGCGGATACAGATGAATGTCTATTTTGTATCTGTGTATTCAAAATGGTTAGGATAGATACATAGTTACATTCTCTTAATGAATAGAGGGATTTGTTCTAATAGTGTTTGTAAATAGGATATCATGTCCGCATCTTGTACAGCAATTAAACATTAGGAAGAATGTGTGCAATGTGTTAATTATTGAAACTATCCTACCAATTTGCTTTGAAACTGTCTCATTGCTATTTGTTTCTTAATAAAATTATGGGAAAAAATAAATAAAAATAAATCAGCATGAATTTTCCTTCACTGTCAGTTTCATTGTTGTGCCTGCACGTTTGCCTTGCAGATGAGTGGTGCCTGACTTTGTCCAGATGCTGAGGTACCTGTATCCTTGGCACAGGCCATTACTGAGCCATAGTTGGAGTAGACTCTGTCTTCTGAAGCATTATCTATTTACGATGAAGTTGCAATCTCCAGAATTCCAGTCACTTTTCACGGAAGGATTGAAGAGCCTGGCAGGTGAGAGTAGGATGTATTTTCTTTCTTTTGAAGCCTGTGTGTAAGTGGAGAGGCACATGGTTTACTTCTTTCAGCCTGTATTCGGATGTTTTTGTTCTGCTAGTGAAAGAAAGGCTTACTTGTGATCAAGTCACTGAGGGAGAAAGAAGTTGACTTCAGTAAAAAGGCATGGTTTTTGTTGTATGTTGCAGTGTGGAGTATTGCACTTTGACCAGTTGTTGAGGGATTAGTTCTAATGAGTAAGCACAGTGTCCCTTACTATGGAGGAGGAAAGAGACGCTTAGGAATGTGAAATACTTTGTATTTCCATAGCTTATAACCAATGTAGATTTTTTTCCTCTGTAGTGTAACACTAGAGTTCAGTTTGTAAACATTGAGGCTCTGTACCTTTCAGGTATATAATTGCTTTCTGAGAGAACTGAAAATAAAGTAGGAATTACCTTCATTTGTACACATGTAAAATCTGTTGAGAGGAACATAGTGAATGGCTCAAGCTGAGTGCCTGATTACAGTGGCTTCTACCTGCTGTTGGCACAGTTTTAGCCATACTGGTCCTTAAACTCTGCTTCTGATGTTGAAGGAGCTTCACAGCTCCATTTCAGAACCTATGGGAGCTTCAGTGGTGTCTCAACTGTGAATATGTACAAGTGACCTAAATGGTGCTTTCCTCAGCACTGGCTGTCCCTAAGGTCCACTTAAGGGCGCTTTTAAAAAGTACAGATACTGAAATTCTACCCCTAGCCTTCTGAACTGGAATCTCTGGAAGGATAAGCCCCCATAGTTTTTATAAAAACCCTGTAGATTAATTCTTAATTACTAGAAGATAGAGGAAATATTACTTTAATATTCTTACATTATTCACAAGGCTTCCTTCATGTTCTTGAGTTAGATGATGACATTTTACATTCATATCAGAGGTAACTGGTAGAGAACTTGTGGAGTTTTTAAAAGTTCTTAAGGTGGTTTTGAGTTAGAGGTATTTTGTTTTGTCTTTTTGACAGATCTGGAATTTACAATGTTTAGCCATTCTGGCCTTGAACTCCTGTTGATCCTCAGCCTCTGAGTACTGGGATCATAGGTGTGCGCCACCATGCCAGGCGAGAGGGCTTAAATGCAAGTTTGGTTATGCTGTTAGCTTCACTGTGAATTAATCAGAGTAAAAACTGCTACAAACTCACTGTCCAATAGAAATATATAAGACCCTGTGTAATATAAACCATTCCTTTAACTATACTGAAAGGAAAAAAGAAATGGGTGAGATTCAAGAGTTATTTTCAATACATTGTATTTAATCCACTATAACTAAGATAATGTTTTAATATGAAATTTGTATAAACAGCATTGAGCTATTTTATATTCTTATAAAGCTTTCAGATCTACCATGTATTTAACACATATAGCACACCTCAGTTCAGATTCAAAATATTCCAAATATCCAGTAACCTTCTTTGGCCATTACAGATCTAGAGCTCCAGCATTGGGCTGATGCAGCTTTTTTCTTTATATGTCTTTCTCAGCATGTCATTTTCCCATTCTCTTGGAAGGAAGAGTAGTTAACTCCTTGTGATCTATCTTGATAATTCTTCATTTTTTGGAAAACAAGGTTTTAGATATTGACATATAGTTTCTTACAACTTTTTTTCTGGGGGGTTGCTGGGCATTGAACAGGGCCTTCACTCTGGTCTGCATCTCTAGCTCTTTTTTTTTTTTTTTTTTGCTTTGTCTTTGGAGACAGGATCTAGCTATGTCACTAGGTTAGCAAGAGTGGACTTGAATTTGTGACCCTCCTGCCTAAGCCTCCTGGAGTGCTAGGATTATGTAGGCATGGGCTGGCATATTAGGCTTGAGTAGCTTTTACCAGTTGCATTTGACTTACTAAACCTGAGTTTAAAAGTTGAACTTTATCCACTCTGAGAAATAAATCTTAAAAAAGTGAAACCCAAAGTAATATGATAACCTACAGATGTTGTGGTTGTTTCCAGAGTCCCGTCCTTTGCAAATGAGAATGTGGGCGTATTCTAAAGTTTCGCCTTCTCTGTGGTGTAGAACTGGGAAGAATGGCATCTTGTAGTGCATTGCTCATAATTAGGAAATGAAATAATTATTGTATTTCCTCACTGTTGTGGTGTAAAGACCTGAGTTCCTTGGTAAAATGTGAGGACCTGTAAAAAAACAAAATTCAAGAAAGCACATAGCATTTGGGGCTACATGTAGTATGGTGACACATGCAGTGTGAATCTTGTAACAGTTCTCAGCACCTAATAACTGCTTTGCTATATGTAAAATTAGTCTTCAGTTGTAAGAATTGGGGAAGTTTATTATGGTCATATGACTCAGTGTTTTTATTTTTGACAGTATTAAAGATCAGATCTAGCACCTGAGGAATGAGCTATATTCCCAGCCTTTATTTATTTGTTTATTTAATTAATTTATTTTTTTTGATACAGCGTCTTGCTATGCAGTTCAGACTCATAGTGGTCCTCCTATCTCAAGCAGCCTAGTGTTGGGATTATAGGCATGCGCTACTATGCCTGGTTCTGGAGCCAGCATAGCGTGAGGTATCAAGGATTGATCTTGGGACTTTGTGCTTGCCAGGCATGTGCTTATGCTGCTGAGCTATATCCCCAGTTTGACTGATGAAAAATTTTTTAAAATAGGTAGGAACTAGAATAGCTTTCTGATGCAACACATGCCTTTTGCATTGATAACAAGAATAATTCACTAAAGTAACTGCTAGGTGTGGCTGTTTGAGTAAATAGACATGGTTGTAGAATGGTGATATTTTGCATTTCTTGAATTGTAAGCTTAAGTTTACAATCAATTTTTATTATGTTTGGTGGTGTTTTCACAATGTATTTACATAGTTTGAAGTTTTAGGAATGAATATATCCTTGTTTCTGTAACGTAGATGATCTTAATAATTGAGGAATACAGCACTTTAATAGTCCTTACTGTTTTAGGTCAGTATAAAATCATACCTTGTAATTGTGACATATTCCACATAGGTAAATATGTCCTTATTAGCCCTTCTCAATTGTATTAAAGTATAATTAAAAAAAAAAAAAAGTCTCACTAGAGCATTCAGGCTGTGCTTGAAATCATTTGTAGCCCAGGCTGGCCTCAAACCCACTCTGATCCTCAAGTTTCAGCCTCTTGGGTTTACAAGTTTGTTTGTTTGTTTGTTTCTTTCTTTCTTTCTTAAATGTATTTAGTACAGGGTCTATAGGGTATCACTACATAGATGGGACTCTAGTGTTCCTCCTGTTTTCAGCCTCCCAAGCACTGGGATTATAAGCATGCACCACCACACCCAGTCTTAATTGCCATCTCAGTGCAGCCTGGGAGCAGGGCCTACACAGCAGGCCAGGGATTGAACCCAGGTCCTTGCATCTGTCTAAGCAAGCACTGTAATCCACTGAGCTTTCTGGCTGGCCCGACAAGTATACTTTTTAAAATCTCGAAATTACAAGTTTTTGGAAATGGTTTAATAATTTAGGACTAATCAAAATGATGAATAGATTACTTTTAATACTATATCTTTTTCTGAAATGTGATTGAGTGCATTTGAACATACCAATTTTATTGTAGTGAGGGCAGAATGAGAACCTTAAAAACACTGGTTCTCTATAAATTCTGCTTTGACTCTTTTTGTTATGATATTATTAGATAGTATTTTAAAGAATAAAAATTTTTTAAAATGCTCTTTCAATGAAACCGTTCTTTTTATTTTTTTAAAGAGAAGAAAAACAAGTGTAAAATTTTTTAAAAATATTGTAGAATAACAATGTTCAGTATATTGTGCATTGTTATCTTCAAAGAAATTGCTAATAATACAAGATAGAAGCATGAAATACTGATCAAACAGTATAGGCATATACCCATCCTATCATTGAGCTATTTGCAATAAGCAGTATGTCTGTCTAAACTATCTTTGTGTGTGTATATATATTTTTTGTTGTTGTTTGTTTTGTTTTGTTTTTTCCTTTCCTGCTCCTACTTCTCTGTCCTTTCTCCTATTTCAGTTTCTCTTTTCTTTTGAGCATTGGCTTCCCACTTCTGAATATCTAATAGACATTTTGGGTTTTATTCTTTTACCTTCTTATACTAGGGAGACAGTATAGTGTCTGCACATGCGAGGCTGGTTTATTTTACTTGTAAGTATGGCCTCAAGTCATATCCATTTCCCTATAAATGCAAAACCATCTTCAAAATTAATGGAGAAATGATAGTTCCATGACAAAGAGTAACTGAAGGGATTTATGATCACCGAACCAATGCTACAAGGAATACTAAAAGATATTCTAGACAGAGAAAACCAGGAAGGACAACAAAAAGAAACCACCAGGCAGGACAAACAAATGGGAAAAGTACAGAACCAACAGGAGGAAAATACCATGACCAAGATAAGCCAATACATATCAGTTATAACCACTGGTGAGAATGGCCTCAGTTCACCAGTCAAAAGAAACAGATTGGCAGAGTGGATCAGGAAACAGAAGCCATTCTTTTCAGTTCTATTGTGAGTAAAGTTGTTATAAAAATGAATGATAGGCTTTTCTACTGTGAGAAGTGGGGAGACAAAAATATAATTTGATAATAGATATGTATAAAGATACATTGTGTTAGTAGCTTGAAAGAAATTTAGTTCACCTTCTGGGGAAGGTGAAGTTTCCTAAACTTAATCACAACAGATAGGTAAGATTGACTTTGATTGGTGTTTTTCTGATGAGTGACTCATTATTAATGGACCATAAACTCAGTTTAGAGGTCATGGCCACTATTTCTTATGAAGTGAGAGGAATAGAGAATAAAAAAAGAGAGAGAGAATAGGATAGAATAGATGTCATGGTATGTAGAAAAGGTAAGATTTCATGATACTGTGACACTTTGCCATATGGACACACAGGAATTAGTAAATTCTGTGAGAAATGTTTTACTGTCATGGATCAGAGGTTTAAGTAGATGATTAAGTTAGATGATTAAGTTGGGAAGGTATTTCAGTGAAGTGACTCAATGAAGGAAACCGTCATAGCCAGAGTTTGGTTCAGGTAATGTGTTGAAGCAAGGTTCAGTGAGAGATGGGTATAGAAGCTGTGTACTATGTAAAGAACTTGAATATTGTGACATGCATAGATAGGAAGAGCAGTTCCATCTGTGTCTAGATAAGACCGGAGGCTGGCTTTAAGGAGAGTGGACAGAATATGAACTGTGGCCCTGGAAGCTTGGACAGGAATGAGAGTGTTGTGAGGAGACTCTTGTATCAGTACAGGCATGGAGATTAGGGGACCTAAACAAGGTGGTGGAGACATAGTCCATTTTTGTCATTCTTCAACTGTTTGGGTCATGGTCATCTCCATATGATACTCTTTTCCTGATACCAGTGATTTTTACTTTTATGTGGAAGGATCATGGACCTTATATTGAAGAACTTTTAATAGGGACATTTGGTTAGTGGGACTTGATTGGAAATGTGGCATTAAGGGAATATCCGTAAGATATTCATTTAGAGAGTTTACAGAAGGTATCGTGTGGAAGGGCTTGTTTTTAGTTAAGAAAACAAGGTAGAGGGAGCAACCCTTTGTAATGTTTAAGCAAGCCATCTGGGGAGTCTGCAGAGAGTAGGCCTGAAAGGTTTGAGAAGAATAAGTGAAAAGGAGTATGGGGATAAAAGCCAAGTTGGATAGGGGCGCAAAGGATTACATTTTGAGTTGGGATTTAGGATGCCGGAACGCTGATGTATGATGAGTTTAACATTTTGTTCTGCTGATGTCGGTGACCTCCAGACAGACCAGTGAGGCACATCAAGTTAGGTGGCTATTCTTTGCAGGGAGTAAGAATGCTGCCCATGGAATCTTCTGGAGCAGCTCAATAAGAGTTTTTGAAAGGATCTCTTAGAAGATTTGGGCTTGTATTAGGTTACTTTGGAGATTAAGATGTGGGGCTATAGAGTAGATAGGTATGAGGTTGTTTGTTTGTTTTTTGGGGGGGTTTTGGTGGAACCGGAATTGAACTCAGGCCCTTGTGCTTGCCAGGCAAGCACTTATTCTACTGAGCTATCTCCCTGGCCCCTATAGAGTAGAGTAGATGGTTGTAGGAAGCAAAATTAATTCTTTGGGTATGTCAGTTTTTCCCTAGAATTTAAGGTCATAGTGCAAGACTAAAACTAATTGCTAAGTAAGGAGCAATCCTTTTCATTAACTATTTTATATTATAGTGTGTGTCTTGGACAGTGATGAGATTTTGTCTCTGTTTACATGATTTTACAGTTGTTTAGTCTGATACTGACTTGTGAAACTGTTCATGTCCATAGAACACCAAGGCTTGGTTGTGAGTGGTACATTAGCTCACAGCAGCATGAAGGTTTAACCCCCCATAGTAGCAGGCTAGTTCTGGATGTCATCAGGTCGAACATGGTGGTGTTTGGTCAGATGGGTACAGTCACAGTGGCATTGTTTTGTTTTTCCTGTACCTACAGAGGTGTCAATGCTGGGGTTATTTATAGCCAGGTAAGTGTTCATATGGTTCTAGTAATTTTTGAAGGATTCTTCTAAGTGGATATATCATAAGTGGTGTGACAGATTTGTCATAAGGATTTATCATAAGTGGTATGACAGACTGATGTCTGATAGTTTTAGTTTCATGTATGAACGTATAAGAACACATTTTTCTTTCAGAAAAAGCAGTTAACCTATACTGTCTCTAATATATTGTAAACCTTGCATAACAAGATTTGTTAAAAAGACACAATTTGAAATAAAGACTTTCTTTCATCCCAGAGTTATTCATCAAAGAAAATCATGAATTAAGAATAGCAGGAGGTGCAGTGAGGGATTTGCTAAATGGGGTGAAGCCTCAAGACGTGGACTTTGCTACCACGGCCACCCCTACTCAAATGAAGGAGATGTTTCAGGCGGCTGGAATTCGTATGATAAACAACAGAGGAGAAAAGCATGGAACAGTTACTGCCAGGGTGAGTACAAGGTGGTATTAGTTAATGCATTCCCACTTACTTACTGTTTTGTTTATAAAGATCTATGTTTTTATTTATGTATTTGGTAGAGGGTCTCCCTATGCAGCTTGGACTCTTAGTGATCCTCTTGTCTGTGTTTTCCCAGTGCTGGGATTACAGGCCTGTACCACCATGCCCAGTTTCCGTGGCAGGTAGGACTGGGGTCTGGCACAGCATGCAGTACTGGGAATTGAACCCAGGTCTTAGTGCTTGCCAGGCAGGCGCTTAGTCCACAGAGCTATCTCTGCAGCCCCTGCATTCCCATTTATATAATTCTTAAAAATTTAGAATTTTTTTCTAGTTAAAAAAGCAAATGACAAAAAGCATGATAAAAATGCTACTGACCTCTAGAAATCCTGCATCCTCCCATGTGGTGGCGCAACTTTTGTCTAAGTTTGATAGTTCTCTTACTGCCACAATTTCTTTCTTTCTTTCTTTCTTTCTTTCTTTCTTTCTTTCTTTCTTTCTTTCTTTCTTTCTTTCTTCCTTTCTTCCTTTCTTCCTTTCTTCCCTTTCTTCCCTTTCTTCCCTTTCTTCCCTTTCTTCCCTTTCTTCCCTTTCTTCCCTTTCTTCCCTTTCTTCCCTTTCCCTTTCTTCCCTTTCTTCCCTTTCTTCCCTTTCTTCCCTTTCTTTCTTTCTTTCTTTCTTTCTTTCTTTCTTTCTTTCTTTCTTTCTTTTTTGTTTGTTTTTGGTGCCAAGGACCAAACCCAGGGCTTCCAGCTTGCTAGGCAAGCGTTCTACCACTGAGCCAAATCCCCAGCCACACTGCCACAGTTTCTAAGGAAAGAAAAAAGTCAGTGTTGTATGCTGTGTTCTTGGTTTTTGATTTTCTAGTTCTAATGTGCTTTCCACTGATTCCTATTTGGGCAGATGATTTAGCTTTCTTACCACACTCCTTTTTAAAACCAACTACCTCACATTTCTCCCTTCCCTGTCTTTCAAGCTTATTTCTGTCATAATTTTTGGTTAAGCCTGTATTCAGGGTTTACTTATGACTTGTTTATAGCTGCAGTCTGGATTATTGTTATGATTTAATTCTTTGCTGCTTTTTTTTTTTTTTTTTTTGGTATTTTAGGGAAGGGTCTATAGGGTGTTCTGGGTCTCACCACTAGATGGGACTCGTAGTGATCCACGTGTTTACAGTCTTCCAAGAGCTGGGGTTATAGGCGCGCACCACCACATCCAGTCTCAATTGCTGTTTCAGCTCACCCTGGCTGTGGGTTGGTATGACAGGCCCGGGATCGAACCCCAGTCCCTGTGTCTGCTTGCAGGCACTTTAATCCACTGACCTATTTGGCCAGCCCTGTTGCATGTTATTTATCCCGCAGATAACAGCATTACTCTGACATAGCTTTCCATGTGTCACTATTTATTCTTATACTTGGTACCAGAATTATAAAGTTACTCTCAAAGTATTTGAAGACTTAAACACATCAGTTTTGTGGTTTGAGGATGGGCACCTTTCACCTGGTTTTGTCTTTCTACTCTAATACAGACTTTCTAGCACTTTCTTTGACCTCTCTTCTTTGCTATCCCTTATGTTTCCTGGTTCCTGTGTGGTGGTCCTCGTTTTTTCTCCTTAAGTGTTCTAAAACTCAAGGAAGCTTCACACATATGAAAACAGGGTTTTACCTTCACAGTGGTTTGATAATTTTGTTGACTATTGAATTTTAGGCTGGGAATAATTTTCACTAAAATTTTTCTAATTCCCAGGGCTACTTCTGGTGCCGTGAAGCTTGAGGCCTCATCCCATTTAATAAATCCTTCACTGCACCTCCTGCTCTTTTTCTTCTTTAAGACTTTTTAAAAGAGAATACAGAATAGTAATAAAAAAAATTGTGATTTTTTTTCCTTTGGCAAACAACTGGAGAAGCAGCTTTCCATTTCTTTCTTTCTTTTTTTTTTTTTGTATTTTCAGGAAGGGTCTGCAGGGTGTTCAGGGTCTCACTAGATTGAACTCATAGTGATCCACCTGTTTACAGCCTCCCAAGAGCTGGGATTACAAGCTCATGCCACCACTCCCAGTCTCAGTTGCCATCTCAGTGTACCCCAGGGGCAGGGCTGGTACAGCAGGCCTGGGGATTGAACCACCAGTCCCTCCGCCTACTTGCAGGCATTTTAATTCACTGAGTTATTTGGCCGACCCCAGCTTTCCATTTCTTTTTCTCCTTTGTTTGAAACTTGTTTTTTTTTTACTTTTGGAAATATTTCTGATCTTTCTCTCTGGTGTTCTTAAGGGTTGGACTTATTTTTTCATTTATTATTTCTCCATCCATATTTCTCTTATAATTTCATCCCCCTGATTAAAATGTCTTTCTTTGGAAACTGATTGCTTAGATTTGGCATTGGCCTGAGAGCTACTTTAGTTTGGATGTTGGGCTGGGGGCTGTCTAGTTTTATTTTTCCCTTTATATTCTGTCCTTTTATTTCACTTTCCATGGCAATGTCTTGATTTCCCAGTTGTTCTATTATATTTGCAATTATTTGAACTTTTTTTTTTTTTTTTTTTTGTGGAACCCAGGATTGAACTCAGGCCCTTGTGCTTTCCAGGGAAGCGCTTATTCTACTGAGCCATCTCCCCGGCCCCTATTTTGAACTTTTACATTTTCATTAGGTCATTAAAATATCGTATATTCTGAGGAATCTGTTGCTAAGTTTTGTTAAATTTTTTAAATTTTTAAAAAATTTTTGACTGATAGTACATACTGTAAAACACATTGTATAGGCATAAAAAAATTCTTTATTAATTCTTCAAGCTTTTCTGTCAGACATTTCTTTTTTCCTTTTAACCTTTTTGTTAGACACTAAGGGACAAACAACACATTAGTGTAAGCCTCTGCAATCAGGATTATCACTATGTTCCACCTCTGAGTTTTGGCCTCCTCCAAGGTTTTCAGGGGCAAAGGCAGATGAGGGGCTGCCACTCCCATTCTTCTGGAATTCCTCCTGAGGGGCCTGTTGGGACTATTTTACAGCTTTTAATCTAAGTCAAAGTAGTACACTGTATTGATAGAAACTATAGTGTAATAAATTACTAAACTATTAATAGCCATTTAGTATAATTGCGTGCTGTGTAATACTTGTGTAAATATACTTTTAAAAATTTATTTTATTTTTTAAATTTTATTTTAAAGAGAAAACACCCAAAAAACAAAATGACAAAAGCCATAAAAACAATACAGAATTTCAAAGCAAGGTGATAAACAGTGGTTGTGATGTTGCATATTATTATCTTCAAAGTAGTTGCTCAGATTAACACATATAGGTATGCGAGATTGAGCAAACAATTAAGAATTAAATATTTCTTTCAATAAACCAATAGAAAGTAGTAGTACAGTTATCTTAACTCTGAACTTTGCTCCTTTCCTCCATCCCAGTTAGGAAGGACAGTACTGTACCTTTACTTATTGTAGCACCACCACAAACCTGAATGATGTGAGGCACTGTGTTGTGATGACTAGTGCTGTGTCGTCCGTGTCACTAGGTTACAGGAGCTTCTTAGCTCCATTATGATCCATGAGACCACTGCCATACACTCTGTGTTGATGACTGAAATGCCCTTCTGTGGCACATGACTATTTTCTTATAAAGGTTGATCTTTTCCAGATGCAGTAACTTCTCTTACTTGCCATAGGCTATTTATTATTGTCGTTTTGACAAAGCCTTTCTTTGGAGCTTGTTGTCTTTTGTATTAGTTTTCCTTAAATGGGGGTATTTTTTTGGCTCTCGTTATATTTTGGTGTTGTTATAAAATGACCTGAGGGCTTTATTTGTAGTTCATCATACAAGTGTCAGGAAGTTGTGAGACTCTCAATATTAGACTTAAGTTTTCATTAGGAGAAAGCCCAGAAGAATTTTCCACTGTTATGCCAGGGGATAAGCTTGCGTGTTAGCATTTTGAAAACCAAGTGGGAAAACAGATAGGGTTCATGTTGGTTTTCACTTGATTCTATTTTGATGTTTCATTCCCAAGAGCATAAGTGCCTGAGTGCCAAGCTACTTTTCTTTTTATAGAGTTAATTCCTGCTTTTCTGCCTGAGTTGGGGCCGGGGGTCTCAAAAGGGAGATGTAAGTGCTTCTCATAATGATTTTCAGTTTTCCCATTTCAAGCCCTTTATATTTGCTTTTACATATACAGGTGTGTCATATTCTTGATTTCTGCAATTCTGTAATGAGCATATAGGTATAGATTGTGTTATGGTTTATGTCTAGATTTCCCCCCAAAGCCTCATGTGGTTATTGGGCATTTTTGGAGGTAGCTAAGTGTAAAGTGTGTGATTGATTCATAGTGCAATGCTAGGATTAAGGGTGCTGGGATTAAGGGTTGGTGATTGCTGTATTGGTGCACTGTTTGGGTTGGCCTGGTGCTAAACGTGGTAGACCAGGGCACAGTGTATAAAGGACAGTCTCGCTTTTGCTGTCTTCTACTCTCATGAACTGTGGCTGTGGCCCCTCTGCTATATGTTATTTAACACCCTGCCACAGAGCCAGCCAGGTGTGGACTGAAACCTTTACAAACTGAGCTAAATAAACCTTTCCCCCTTTAATTCTGGGTGTCAGGTATTTTGTGTCAGCAACAAGAAAGTCACAAAGAGACTATATCTAGAGAAGAGTGTGTATGAAATTGAGAAGACTCTTAGACTTCTGGTGATCATTTTTGGCTTTTACTTGTTAATGAAAAGATCCCAATTTTTGCTTGACAAAGTCTTGCTGGATGTCACTCATATGTTGTTTGTCAGGTATACATTCTCTTTTACATATACTCTTTCTCCACTGTGCCTTTGGGTCTCCTTTCATTTGAAATTTTTTCTCATATGCATGTTCAGATCCTGTTCATTTTCAAGGCCCAGCTCACATGTCATTGTGTGTGATAAAGTTATTCAGCTTTTCCAGCTAGAGGCAGTATCTCCTCCCAAGAATACCGTACATGTAGCATTTTTACTTTATTGGTGAGTACCAGGAAAGGAGTTGCAGGATTTGTTACCTGTACTTACTCCTCTTATAAGAACTTTCCTTAATGCCGTGTATTCCCTAAGTTAATGCTCAGTTCTTTGCAAACTGGAGCTATTAGAAACTATCCAGACACTTGCTTTCTGATAAATGGAAGGACCAGAATACATTGCTTTGAGAGCTCCTCTTTTTGTACTACACTACTTGTCAGTTGCTATTTGTCAAATAATCTTAACCATGGTACAATTTTATAAAAAGCAAATCATTCCTCAGATGTCTTTGAATATTGTAGGTGTCTTTCAAGGTATGTGAACAGTGTGTACAATGTATAGTTATTTTCAGAAAGACATTGTCAGGGTTCATAGTACCATACCTTAATGAAGAAAAAGTTTATTTTTCAATCCATCCATTTCATGATACTGAAAGCTAATTTAAAAAAAAAAAAAACTTTATGCAATTGCAGCTTCATGAAGAAAATTTTGAAATTACTACACTACGGATTGATGTTACCACTGACGGAAGACATGCTGAAGTAGAATTTACAACTGACTGGCAGAAAGATGCTGAACGCAGAGATCTCACTATAAATTCCATGTTTCTAGGTAATATATGAAGATAATATTTTAATTCAGACTGCTTTCTTTTCAAGTGGAATTTTGTATTACTTTCTTGTAAGAGACAGTGGAGCCTAAATCCCTGAGATATTAACTGCTTTACTCAGAGGCTATAAATTGAAGGTGTTGATACTAAGTTTCCTTTGTAAGGTTGTTATGAGAATTATGGGAGGTAATAATTGCACAGTGCCTACTACATTTATACATTCAGCCTGTTAACATAGGAACAGAATTTAAACAGTGTAAGAAAAATAACCCACTTGTGCACACATACTCCATGTCATTTTTTTCTCCTTGCATTATTTTCATGCATGTACTCCATGTACTCTTTCCTCTCTTCAGGTGTCCTGTCACACAGTAGCAAACAACTTGAGCACTTTTGTATTGAGCCTACACAAAATCTCAAGTTCTTTCTTAGCATTGCATCTTAGTAAAGTGTATAATCAAGTTGGTATGTTAGTTTCTATATTAATAAAAGTGAATGGGCTGGTGAGATAGCTCAGTGGACTAAATGTCTGCTTAGGCAAGCTCAGGGACTGGGGTTTGATCCCCAGCACCACATGCCATTACCAGCCTTGGGCCCATCCTCAGGAGCCCTGAGCTGGCCACCAAGAGGGCATGGTGGTGTATGCCTGTAATCCCAGTGCTGGGTAGGCTGAAAAAAGGAGGATCATTTCAAGTCTGAGCTGCATAGTGAGACTCTACCAATTTTTTTTTTTTTTTTTTAAAGAAGTGATAAAAGGTGAATTAAGTTAATGTTTTGGTGCTTGACTGATACATTATTTTTCTGTTCAAATTTCAGGTAAGCTCTTTAAAATCTGCTTCATTAGCTGGGGAAGACACTTGTAGGCTAAAGTGGAATCTCTTGCTGATTACATTAGTAACAAATACCATGTCTAGGGTACCTTAGGTTTCATATGCATCAGCAGGTACCTAATGTATTTTTATCTAATTTAACTATCAAAAAAACTTCATGAAGTGGGTATTAAGTAGCTTAGCTCAGGTTGGAGAGCCATTATATAAGCCTGGAGTTTGAAAGCCTATACAATTTATGATCATAGGGGGCCCCGTTAGTGCATAGTTTCTCTCAGTTATATAATGAAACCCCCAAATGTTTATTTCTTCTTGCATTATTCATAAAGTGCTCCAAGTAATGCAGTGTATATGGTCTTGTCTAACTTCCTGCAAACATAAATGGGAAAAACTAGAATTTTTCAAAATATTCTTTTCCAAGATACTGTTTTCTAAAGTAAAAGCTTTAAAAAAAAAAAAAAAAAAGAAAAACAAACAAACCAGTGTCTTCCTATGCAGTGCAAGCTGACCTTGAACTCACTGTGTAGCCCATGTTGGTTTCAAATTTGTGACAATCCTATTTCAGCCTCCCAACTGATAGGATTACAGGCATATGCAACCACACCTGATAGAAGTTGTTCTTGGTACTAGAATTGTCTAACTTTGGTTGACGCCATATAATGTGCTGGGCACTATTCTAAGACATTATATAAACTTCGTCTATGTAACAACTTTATAAAGCATTTATTGCTATTTAACCTGAAGGTAACTTGCCCAGAGTTAGGCAGTTTGTAAACTTAATAGAATCAGGGTTCTAACTGAACTGGTCTGGATCCACAGGTCATGCTCTTTACCACTACTTTCACGTTGTTTTTCACTGTGTCGCAGAAGAATGATAATCAGAGTAAAATAAAGTATGTATTGATGTATGATATTCACTAATCCTTACTTTCAGCTCAGTTTTGTCTGGATTTGTTTCAAGCCTTACAGGACCAAACTTCAATAGTTCTGATATTTGTGATTGATCACTTTATATCCCAAGCCATTATTTTTGCTTTTGGTATATTCTTGTTTTTCCCCCAAATTTTCATCTTTGTTAAATTCCTATTGTTTTCCTCCAAATCTTGATCTTTACTGAAAAATACCTTAGTATTTCAGACTCACCAAGGATAATCTGGCATCCTTAATTAAGAGAATTAACACTATGACAGGCATACCATCTTGCTTTTTTTTTTTTTTTTTTTCTGTATTTAGGATAGGGCCTGCAGGGTCTCAACTACATAGATTGGACTCCTAGTGATACTTCTGTTTTCAGCCTCCCAAGTGCTGCGATTACAGGGGGGTGCCATCACGCCCAGTCTCAATCAACATCCCAGTGTGCCCCATGGGTGTGGCCAGCACAGCACACCTAGGATTGAACCCTGGACCCTGCGCTCTGCCTAAGCAGGCGCTTTAGTCCACTGAACTATCAGGTTGGCCCTTGCTTGCTTCTTTGTAATCCCATATTCTTTGCTCTTTTTGGGGGAGGGGGCCTTCATTTTCTGGTCTCTTTTTTTTTTTTTTTTTTTAAATCTGGAGTCTTTTAAACTTCCTATATACATCAAGATAGCCCCTTTTAACAGACTCCATGTATAGAACCAGAACAGTTTGGATAAAAAAGTAGTTATTTTTCACAAGTAATGACAGTGTCTCCTGTCCCTTATGCCAGAGTGAACACTTTAGGACCACAAACCTCACTTATTTGGATGGATGCTCTGAGACAGTGTTTCATTTCAGTTTTTTTTTTTTTTTTTTTTTTTTTTTTTTTTTTTTTGGTGGTGGTGGGATGAATGTTCTGAGACAGCTTTCTCAGTTTGCTTGTGACAGATTTTACTAGGAGATGTGATTTTCAGAACTAGGAAAATGCCATGCTAATCAGGATGAACTATTCATCCTAATACCTGAGATTTTTAAATGAATGTGTTAAAATTATTTGGGTAAGAGGGAACATATAATGTGGAGACTTTATTTGCAGCATTTATGAATAACATGTACCTGGAATGTGCAGTGAACTCTTGATCTACAATGAACAAGAGTGCCTCCTTCAGTACACCCTTGTGCACAGTATTACCAAATGTGTGGATATTTGCCATTCTGAGGGAAATCTAAAAAATTGTTTTCAAAACTTTATGACAAAAGTTGAATTTTGTCATTTTAATTTATACCCTTTACATATATATATATTAGCCTTTTTACTTATACATTTATAGGAACTTTTCTCTGTGATAGAAATTAGCCTTTTGTCTGTGATAGTGACTTACATACTTTTTGCTAGAATGTCATTTAGCTTATGATTTTCTGTGTGATGGTGGCTTTAACAGGCAGCTGATTTTTTAATGCAGTTTGATAACTTTAGGTTTTCTATCTCTTTATATTAGTTTGGAAATCAGCTTGTCTGCTATTTCATTGTCCCAGCCCCATTTCCTATACAGTTCTGGCACGTTTATCATTTTCAGTCTTTGTTCATTGGCCACTGGAAAGACAGCTGTTTTATCTGGCTTCCATTTGGTAGTGACAAGCAGGAATACCGTTAGTATCTGTATTTTAATTCTGTAACTTAACCTTGCTGAATTTTTAGTTTGTCATGGTTCTAAGCTGACGTTTTGTGTGTCAGTCTTACTTGCTAATGATTTTCTGCCCTTCTGATGAACAGGTTTTGACGGTACCTTATTTGATTACTTTAATGGTTATGCAGATTTAAAAAATAAGAAAGTTAGATTTGTTGGACATGCTAAACAGAGAATACAAGAAGATTATCTTCGAATTTTAAGATATTTCAGGTAAGATGTTTTAAAATTTTTAGTATCACAGTACAGTTCTAGTCATGTACAATACTACAGCAGGTAGTTGTACAATACAGTGAGATCTCAGATCCCTCTTTCCCATGACTTCGTAGCTTCCAACTTGTGTGTGACACCACTTCATGCTCTATTTTCATGATAGGCACACTTTTTCTATATGATCTTTTCTGGGGGAAAGTTTAAAATTATTTTTAAGTGCCCATTTTTCTTTTCATTAGATTATATTTTCTTTCATTTAGCCTGTCACTTGTGTGTTTATCATATACCAAATGCTGTGCTAAGTCTTTGTATAGCATATAGTCTCAGGTGTCATGGATATCTTTGGTATCTTACTACAAAATTTTATTAGTGAGAAGAAAAGCCTGTTAAATGACCAGTAAAAAAATCAAAATACATATATAAAACTTGGGATAAAATTGGTAAATATGAAGTGCATGATATAAAAACAGGTAGTAGTGATTTTTTTATTTAAGAATTTATATATCTTTTGATACATAAAACGATTTGTAGATATGTATGGGTCACCATAATGTTTCAGTACATGGATACACTGTAACATTTAAATCAAGCTAAGCATCTGTGTCCTCAAACATTTCTTTATGGAGAAACATTCAGAATCCTGAAGTTTTTTAGAATATACATTATTGTTATAGAATCACCGTACTCTACAGTACTACTGTGGAGCTTCTTGCTCCTATGACTTAGTATCCATTGATTAAACCCCACCCCCCAACTGTGCCTTGCCCCTAGTAACTATTATTCTATTCTGAACCTGTTCTGAATCAGCTTTTGTAAATAATCCCACCTTTGAGTGAGATCACAAAGGATTTATTTTTCCATGCCTGGTTCATTTCACCTAAAATAATGATCTCCCTTTCTTCCCATGCTGTTGAACATCCCAGGACTTTTTTATGGCCGAAGAGTGTTTCCTTGTGTTTACCATACTTTCTTTACCAATTCAGTAGTTTAAATAATCTTGTATCCATTTCTTGGTTATTGTGAATAGTGTGGCAATAAAAACAGGGCAGCAGAAGTCTCTCTAAAAGACTAATTCCGATTGGATGTATATCCATAATGGTGTTGCTGGATCATATAGCAGTTCTACTTTTAGTTTTTTGAGTCTTCCATGCTGTTTTCCATATGACTTTGGTTATTTATATGCCCACCAATGTAAAATGGTTTCCATTTCTCTACAGCTTAGTCTGTAGCACTTGTTATCGCTTGCCTTTTTGGTAACAGGCCACTCTTACTAGCTTAAGGTGATACCTCACTGTGGTTTTGACTTGCATTTCCCTAGTGGCTAATGATGCGGAGCATGTTTCTATTTTTGGCCAGTTGTGTGTGTTCTTTCAGAAATGTCTACTTACATCTGTCGGTCATTATTAAAATTAGGTTATTATGTTTTTGCTGCTGAGTTTCTGGGATTCTTTATGTTCTGGATATTAACCCCTATTTAATGGATAGTTTTCAAATACTCCCATTCCGTAAAATGATTTTTTTCTGTTATTTCCTTTAGCAGCATTTTAAATACCAAATTCTTAAAAAACAAAACAACAGTAACAAACTGACTATTTTAACTGGTTAGTTTGTTTCTAGTAATGTTCATTTTTTTCACTGGTATGACTACTCAGAATATTTTATAACAGATTTTGTTAGTAAATCCTGTTTTTCTAAACTTCAGCACTCATTTGCAAGCAATCTTTCCTTCAAGTAACAACCTAGGTCAAGCTTAGTTGTCCTTAGATTTAAATTTGGACCACTAGTGAATTTTTAGAGCTATGAGTGGTAAAATAGCTGTACTCCACGTGGTATCTGATTCTCACGTTCTATGAAATATGCTCCACTGTTTGCAACTTCATTGTCATATTTAAAGTAAAGCTACTAATGTGTCCAGAGAGGCAAACTCTGAGGAATTAAGACTGTTCAGTTAGGATATTCAAGTCTAGTTTTGGTGCTATATAAGATGCCCTGTTACATGTCTACTCTACCAATTTAGTAATTGCATTTCATAGCCATTCTGAGCATCTCAGTCAGTGACTGGAAATGAAATTGAAGTGTGGTAGGTTCTAATTTTGGCTAACCTCAGAAAGTACTTAAATAGTGAATCTTCAATTTTCTTACGTAGAAAATAACAGAGTAGGTGTTTCCTAGATCCCTTTTTTCTTTCCCATTAAATAGATAAGATGTGGCAGTAGTAATAAAAATGAAATATGTCTGGTAGTATGCCAGAATAGAGACAATACACTTAAAAAGATTTTTGTCTTACAGGTTTTATGGCAGAATTGTAGAAAAACTTGGTGACCATGATCCTGAGACCCTGGAAGCAATTGCAGAAAATGCAAAAGGCTTGGGTGGAATATCAGGAGAGAGGATTTGGGTGGAACTGAAAAAAATTCTCACTGGTAACCATGTAAATCACTTGATTCATCTTATCTATGAGCTTAAGGTGGCTCCTTACATAGGTAAGAACAAATTAGAAAAATGTTTTAATATTTGGCAATGAAACATTAGTTTAAAATTTCATAATAAAAGGTGTTTGACTCATTTAGGTGAATTTATTTTAAAACCTTCCAAGATGAGTTAGGGTAGGGCATGTTTGTCATGGGGAGGCTTCTGGTGTGAGAGGTTTAACAAGGCTCTGTACTTAGTTTTATGACTTGCATTAGTTTCTAATAAAAAGGGGACTAAAAACAGCAGCACCTATCTAATAGGATGTCTGAGTTAGTAAAAGTGCTTGTGTTAGAAGAGTGCTTTATACATACAAATGGAACATAAGCATTGCATGATTAAGATGCATAAGGAACAACTGGGCTGTATGGTTTATGAATGTATTTCAAACTAAGACATAATTATTGAACAATAGGGCTGTGAATATTATATATCAGTACAGTTGTGAGTTGGATTATAAAAAGTATCATTGGTGAATCTGACACCACTACTTTAGTGTATCTCCTGAAATAACTCTGTAATGGATACAAAGACTTTAGAATTCCTGTGGGGCTTGAGAGTGACTGCGGAGAAGACTGACAGTCACACTGGGCTAAAAGTCCCAGTGGCAGAGTACTTCTATATGCTAAAACAGTGGTTGGTTTTAGGGTATGTATTTTCTTCCTCAGTAAAAACAGATTATAAAATGATGCTTTTTATCCCTATAGGTTTACCTGCTAATGCAAGTTTAGAAGAATTTAATAAAGTCAGTAAAAATGTTGATGGTTTTTCACCAAAGCCAATGACTCTTTTGGCCTCATTATTCAGAGTACAAGATGATGTGACAAAACTGGATTTGAGGTTGAAGATTTCAAAAGAAGAGAAAAACCTTGGCTTATTTATAGTTAAAAATAGGAAAGACTTAATTAAAGCAACAGATAGTACAGAACCACTGAAACCCTATCAAGACTTCATTATAGATGTAAGTATATACTAGACTTTGTCAGAAAAATGACAAAACTTGTTAACATTTTAACAAAAATGTGTAACTTAATCTAAATGAAAAATTTTATAGAAAATACCATTTACATTTCAGGATAAAACTATATTCTAATATTTGATGAAACTAAATGTCTGTCTGGTCCTTAGTCCAGGGAACCTGATATGACTGGCCGTGTGTGTGAACTACTGAAATACCAAGGTGAGCACTGTCTTCTAAAGGAGCTGGAGAAATGGTCCATCCCCCCGTTTCCTGTGAGTGGCCATGACATCAGGAAAGTGGGCATTTCTTCAGGAAAGGAAATTGGGGCTCTGTTACAACAACTGCGTGAACAGTGGAAAAAAAGTGGTTACCAAATGGAAAAAGAGGAACTTCTAAGTTACATAAAGAAGCCCTAAAACTGTTAAGATCTGGTTATTAAAAAGTGGAAGCTTTTGGTAAGACTAATTATACCTCCTCACTCCTATTCCTTTTTATCAGAGTTAAGAAACTGTAACAGCATTGATGCCAGTGTAGAGGGCTCTCTTTAGAAGAACTCTTATTTTGTGGAATCTGATTTATTTACACCGCTGAATTTTATACTTATTTTGGAATACCTGCTACTGAGAAAAGTATAGTTCACTTCTATTTGTGTGGACTTTTAAAACGGAAATTTAAAGTCTTTAAGAAAAAAAGCTTAACTTTTATGAATCCCAAATGTAACTTGTGCCTGAAAAAAAAGTTGACAGATTTGCATTAAAATATGAATAACAATATCCTGAGTGGCTGATACTCCTGTCACAAGGTTCTTTACCTATACATGTAAAGCCTGGTGAAGTTACAGGATTAAATTGAGGATTACTCTCTAGATAGTCATTTAAATAAAACTTTTCCTTTGGTTTGGAAAAGTAAATGTGTGCAGGAGTTACTGTTCATAGTATCAGGAGTCATGGTTAGCCAATTTCTTTAAAGTGAACATTAACTACTTTTACTATTTGAAAGTTGTGTTTCAGCTCCTATATTGACCTTTTATACTTGATTTTTCATTTCTGCATAGCCAGTCATAGCATCTTTTTACTTTATGGGCAAATACCCATTTTTGGACCTTGGTAAAACAAGTTTTGAAAACACTTGTTTCTGCTAAAGCCCAACAAAAGTGAGACAGACTTACAAGAAAGAGAGCCTCAGAAACAGCTTCGCACAGGTCAGTAAGTATATCATACAACACTGAACTATTTAGACCCAGTGTCACATAATTGCTATTTTGTACAAGTATGCAGATTTAGCTGTTTTAGAGATCTGCCTTTATCACATTAATAAACAGTATAAAATGTTCTGAAATTGTACTTTTTTGGTTATAAAGGTAGAAGCTGTAATTTTCTCACCTGCATCCTGGTTTAGATTTCAGTGTGTGCAGAGTTTCGCCCTGTGCTACTGAAGAGGACTCCCTGGAATCCATCTGGAGTAAATCTGAGTGTGCAGAGTAGAACAGTCTCAGGCATACTGAATAAGGGAGGGCATAGCTGTTCTTGGGTAGCTTTGAATTCTTCTTACATAAAATTGTAGATGTGAAATTTAACAGCCTGCTTTTGGTCTCATACTACAGACTTGATTAAACATTTTTACCTGATTAATTTGAAGCATGGAAAGCAGTGAATAAATATCAAAACTAAAGTTAATTACACAAATGTAAGAGGGCCCACTTAAGCCATTGAATATATCCCCAAAGATTTAGGTGGTAATGTAGTCTTAGACTCATATCTCAAATATCATTTTTATACCTACATTACTTAAAGACAATGTTTAGTTTTGGTCTTACAGTTTAGATTGTTTTCAGTGTACATTAACCCACAAAATACAGTGTCCCCTTTGTTCTGCATGGAGAGAACATGTTTAGTTTCAAATTATAGTTTTGAAAAACTGCTTTGTGGAACATTGTAACTAGGGTTTAGCTTAACAAATACTTCAAGTACACAAAAACTGGTTTTGGATTCAAACTGCTTATTTTACTCTTTAATATTTTGAAAATTTACAAGTCACTGTCAGAGAAGCTAAAGATAAAAAAACCCAAAGTCCTTTTAAAATAATGTACGCAGTCTTGCCTCTCATGTACTTGTGCTCAGCACCCCAGCTTTTAGAACTTTCACCACTGACAGTACTGTGGTCAATATGTTCTCTCCTAAATAGGATCGGATGATTAATTCATTATGCACTAGGTAGTCACGTCACTTTCAAAGATGTCTCATGTCTTAAAAACAACAGGTTTCCAGACATGGCACATTCCACAGAACCATAGCTCTAAGCTACTCAGGTAGGTGTTTCTTAAACCCAACTTGTAGTCTAGAGTGATTTTTAGCTTCTCTGAAAGGGTACTGGAACTTAAATCCTCAAACACAGTTGGTCTAAGAAACCATAACTGTCCTTGTAAATGTTGCTGATTTATATATGAGGCAGTAATTTCCAAAGCAGATTTCATCAGAGAATTTGTTAGTTTGCTTTACCCTACCATATCCATTTACAAGCAAAGTATTACTTTGTCTGGGCTTAATTCATCATCAGTGTCTGGGATTGTGGGCAACAAAGCAGATCGAGTCAAACCCCAGAATTTTTGAGGTGACATGTCCTTCTTGGTAGCTGTAAATTTCCATCCAATATGGCTTGCACAGATCCTACACTGGGCAACAGTCCAGGCATACCTACAAAATAAAAGATAGTGGATAAGAAAACATTTTTATGGGGCCAGGGAGATAGCTCAGTAGAATAAGCGCTTCCCTGGCAAACGCAAGGGCAAGGGCCTGAGTTCTATCCCTAGTTCCGCCAAAAAAAAGAAAAAAAACAAAAACAAAAAAAAACATGCCTAAATCTATCCTATAAACCTGTTACAAAGAAAAATCTTTCAAATTTTAAGAATTTTAAAAGGATTTAAAATACAAGCACTGGACTAAGATTTAATCTGTACATTTCATGTGCCAACCTTCTTCAAGTAGCCATAAATCTGCTTTACTCTTAAAGCCATGTCTAAATTTTCCCTCTATTGCAAAGAGAAGAGAATCTTGCTACTATATACTTCTTTATACAGTTTATTCTAAGTTTCATTGGCTTTCCCTTTGTTTTCTACTACAATCACCTGTAGAAATATGCACTTAATTTTTATGAATTACATTAGATGAGGTAAGGAGATGTTCCATGTAAGGTTTTAGAACTGCCATAAAATAAGATGATCAGTAAGTATAAATCGGTGATACTTTTGTTCTTAAGGTCAATACATTAAACTGTAATTGCAACGATTAGTTTTTTTCTAGGTATAATATCTCACATTTAGCACTTTAGTATTTACAAATAAATTGTAGTTTTAGTTCAAATACATTACCACAATCCTTGTCAGCAGGTCCTTGGTCTAGTACATGTGTGATCACTAATCCTTACCTAGCGTCTCTTTTTCAAACTACACGGTAACCCAGAATTTGAGACAAAAAGATAAGTCAAGCTCTTTAAGGTAATGAAGCAGAGAGGACTCTTCAAATTCACAAGAGCTGTCCCTAGGGGCATACTGAGAACTACTGGGCTAAAATAGTATGTAAATGAAAATAAACTAAGGCCAGGGAAATGGCTTGGTAGAGTAAGTGCTTGGGGCTGAGTTCAAAACCCCGGTTCCACCAAAAAAAAGAAAAAAGAAAAAAGAAAGAAAGAAAATAAACTTGTTAGTCTGTCAAGTGCTTAAAAAACCTACTCTGCTTGTATTTCCACAGGCTATGATACAAACATAGTTTTAATGAATCATAAAATAGTTGATTTTTAGTGAAGTCACAGAAAATTAAAATAACTAGGTTAACTATAGTAATTTGTGGACAACTATAATTGTTGACCTTTGAGCTCCCTAAACATACTGAAGAGTTAAAAAGTAGGATAGATATTTCTGTCCATGGACTTAAGAGCATTTTAATAAAATTACTCATGCCATACCTATTTTTATTAAAATTGTAGCTAGTTTTTTGTACTTAGTGAAGGTAAAACAGAAACAGAACAAAGCAACACCACTGGTGTATTACCCAGGAAACCAACTGTGCTCTGTAGAAGGCCGGCTTGTCAGATTCAAGTTGCAAGCTTTATATACGGTAAGCGTTTCATGAACATATCCATGAGGGTTCACATAAGCAGCCATTGGCCCACACAAGGATAAACTAAAACAAAGATAAACATAGATGAGCTCAATATGAAGAGGAAAAACAGGTTTTTTCTAAATAGTTAGGTTTTCCCCTAAAGTTAATCAAACAGTGATGTACAAGCTAGACTTAAATCTTTTTAATCTTGTACTTACTTGGTACAAGGTCTTACTACGCAGCTCAGCCTCTCCAGTACGAGGATTACAGGCATGCACCATCACACCCAGTTTTTTGTGGCTGGCGCAGCACACCCAGGTTCTGGGCTGGCACTGCATGCAGTACCAGGGATTGAACCCAGGTCTTTGTGCTTGCCTGGCAGGTGCTTAGACCACCAAGCTATCTGCCCAGCCCCTGGACTTAATCTTTTTGATAAATACCAAAACCTTAGTGTTCAGAATAAAAGGTTGGGCAGACATCCCAGTTTTGTTCAGTTAAATTATGATGACCCAAGGAAAATAGTAATAGCTATAAAACTCTCCTCAAGATTATGTATATTAAGGTCTTGGGGATATAGCACATGGGTATAAGTGCCTGCCTGTCAAACACAAAGTTCCTGAGTTCAATCTTGGGTACAAAAAAAATTTTTTTTTTTTTTTAGGTTTTATATAATAAAAACTTCTTATCTGATCTGAACTCATTGCTTTGTAGACATGTAGACATCAGGTTTTGGTTTTTTTTTTTTATCTTGATGATTTATAATTCTAATGAATTTATCACAGAATAATTCTCAAACAAGATTAGTACATGTTTAGAAGCATGCCCTTCTTTATGCGGCAAAAATGACTGAAGTATGTCTCAAGCATTCACATTAGGCCTTTAAGCACTGAGAACATACTCTAGTACTTCACAGTTTCAGCAAGAATAGAAAAGAAAGGACTGTGTAGTTGTTTACCATCCTCATTAGTTGTATTTTCTTACACATCCATTGTTGCTGTCTATCTTAACTGGAAGAAAGCATTCCCTGAAACTGCTAATTACCTCAATTTACAGAATGCAGGGAAATTACTAAGATAATAGGTGACATATGCAGAAGGATATTAGAAATATAAGCTTACCTGAATATTTCATTTTTGGTTGTTATTTCTGTTTCTTGACATTGTTTACAGCAAAGGGAAGTACACTAAAAATTTTGAGAAATTATCAGTGGCAATGAAATTACATAGCTCATCAAGAAACTTGTAATAGAACAAGAAAACTTTGAATCTGAGATCTGCTAATTATGCACTTATGAAAAAATGATTTTCTAGAATTTTTAAAACAGTGGTATTATGAGGAATGTTTTATAATTTGCACAAGGTTCCAAAAAGGAATTCATATTTGAAGTATATAAAACATCTCAAGTTTCTACAGGCTTGATCCCAGTTGCAATTTTTAAATTTCAAAGCCCGAGTATCTTTTCTAGGCAAGTAGAAGCATTTCAGATTTTGGAGTATCTGCATAAATTTACTGGACTACTCCTGACCCTAGAATGGTGCAAAATGTTTCAGCAATATTCAGTCTGCATTAATATTTTTAATGTAAACCATGACAGGTGAACAATTTTCTCTATGTGACTAGGTAATTGGACTTTACATATAGCTTTATTGATCCCAACAGGGCATTCTAAGTTTTTAGCCTGATGAAACCTGAGTATCACAAAATTTTACTCACTTTATTCATAATGTCTAATTCACAGCGAAGTCGTTGGATAGCACTACCAATTTTAAGTAGTTGAATTCTTAAGACATCATCAATAGGAAGGCAAGCAGCTACTCTGTAAGAAAAATCTTAGAGACATGGTGTAACTTTTAGGTTTTTAACATTTCTGAATCAGATTAACTTACAAACCTGCTGTTCTTTTGAAACAGAATGCTTCTGAAATACACCAGCTATTTTCCTTTTAATTAAAAGGGGGTACCTAGTCCATGTTCAAGTGATTATCTATAACCACTTAAGTGGTTGTAGATACTGTATGTCAAGCCCTGGAGTTAGGGTCATTTATAAAGTTAAAAAATAGGAAAAAGATTGTCTACCATCAGGAAACATTTTTAGACAGCCACCTCTTATGGAAAATTTGCACGAAAGTATTCACAGTATATTTTGTCAACAGCTTAAAGCAAATGAAAAGTAAAGTTCTGAAATTTCTTTTAGCAGCATATCAAGGCCAAAGGAAACTAACTTTTCGTACCTATTGGATTTGAAGGAAGAGAATCATCTTTAAGATTTTCATCCCATTCACGTAGCTGTTTCTTAATTCTATCCATTAAGGTTTCCTTAAAATAGTCATAATAAAATCCTGAATTAATATTGTTAGCTTTTCAGCATTTTTTCAGTGAAACACTAATATACAGGTAACACTTCTAGTCACGGCTGTGTGATGAGATCTCCAACCTGAGGCCAAGCTTCAATGTCTGCTTTCCTCTGCAAAAATAACCAAGGCCCAGTCCTCTGCTAAGCCGAAGTTGTCTTCCCACACTTTCCTCACCCCTAGTCTGTCTATCCCATGGGACACATTTTCATCTGGGAAAGCTGTTCTAGGTTTCTGTGAAGCCAGCCTAGCCTGCCCACCCTTCCTGTCTCGTTCCCTCCCCATGCCTCAATGTATAGTTTATGTGGCATTCATTTACTACTTGTACATTCAACTGGCATTCTACAAAGTACTCTGGTATGGAGCATGGTGTGTATAATGGCTCACAAACTGCTGCAGTTTCCTTTAGATGTGCATATATCTTAAGTTGACAAAACCTACTTCGTTTCCCCAAGACTTCAGATTTGTGGGTGAAGTGATTTACAAAGAAAAATGAGTATTTGTTGAAAACCGACCATATACCACATATATTTACTGCTGCTATCACCATTTTCTACAAACTTAAGAGAATTTGCCTCCAACCCAAAGTGATAGAAAGTGGGCTCTGAACCCAACTTTTGTAACCAAAACCATGTCTTTTTGTGTGGTATTGAGGGTTCAATTCATGTGTGCTAAGCAAGCACTCTTCCTCTGAGCTACATCACCAGCCCTAAACACAAACATTCTTTAAACTAGTCTAGCCGTTTGCCTCTTTGAATGTTTTGTAAAACATGGTAATGATCAATGTTGAATTTTGAGGAACAAAAGCATTCAAGGATGCATTAGTAGACCGATTAGTGATCAGAAGATAAAAGTTAGTATTATTTAGAGAAAATACAAAACATCACTGCATAAGAATTTTCTGTAACTACCACTCAATTCAAAGAGATTTCTGGTGCTTAATATTAAAATATCACATCTTTCCCTTAACTTCAAGGCACTAGAGACTTTAAAAATCTATAAACAAGAAAAAGTAATACCTATGACTCCTGCCTGCTGTTACTTTATAATAAATGGTATTAGTTCTGAAAATGAAGTGAAAGCTCTGTTTTGTTTTTGTTAACTTTAACCACGACATAGCTTTCCGCAGTACCTGAACGTGAGTACTTACAGCATCGTATAATGAATATAGCCAGCGAGGCCACGAAGTCAGATTTGCACAGTGAAACTTTCTCTGAAAGCAGAAAAATAAAGTCATTTGAAAAATTAGAAGATGATATTGGCACCTGTGCTGCCAATGTAAGCACATGAGTTTTATGTTAGGAAGGACAAAGATTTTGTAGAATAAATTCCGTAACAAATGATTAGTCACATTGGATGGTCATGCTTTTATATCCTAATTCCTACTGAAGAAGTTTAAATATAGTCATACAAAATTTGATGAAAAAATATGAGAAATGCATATGTTGTTGCTGCACAAGCATCACAGAAAATGCTTATGCAGACTTAGATGATAGCCTCACAGAAGGTAACCAGACACCTAGGCTACATGATACTCTACTGCTTTAGTCCTGTTAAGTATGGCATTGAAAACTACAGGCAACTGTAGCACAGTGGTGAAATACTTGTGTATTTAAACATAGAAATGGTTCAGTAAAAGTATCTAAATAGATAAAAAAAAAAGTACACCTGGATAGGGCACTCAGCAGGCTCTACAGAGCAACTGTATTCAACATAGGTCAGGGAGAGACTACAGAATGCAAGTGAGGGCCTAGAATCTTGTTCTAAGCTCTTGTAGACTTACACGTAGGCTATGCTGACTTTATATACATTTTTCTTAAGTAATAAGCTCATTGTTTTTCTACTTTATAAACTTAATGTTAAAAAACATTTTAATTTTTGTAAAATAACAGTTTAAAATGCTGCACAGTTGTAAATATTTTTTATGCTCTTATTCTGTAAGCTTTGTTCTACCTACAAACTTTTCTTCTTAAATATTTGTTAAAAATAAGCTACACATCCAGTCCCCAGCACTACAAAAACAGCAGCAGCAAAAACTGAGAAGAAACCTTAGCTTAGGTTTACACCAGCATACTGGGCATACAACGCATGACGCTCTCATGTCATGCAGTCTGACATTACAAAAATTACTAAGCTAACAAATGATGGGAATTGAATGTTTAGCTCCATTTTCTCGCAGGGCTATGAGGCCTAAGAATGAGAATTTTAAGTACAAGATGATTCAGTAAAACAAGGTTAACCTTTAGAAAAAGACCTGTTATGAGCATATTAGTTGCCTTTATCCTAGGCACTGTCTTTGTGATTAAAAATAGTGAAGCTTAAAATTTTAAAAATTTATTAAAGGAAAAAGATACTGGATTGCAATAAAACATGCTAAACTAGGGCTGGCCAAATAAACTCAAGTGGATTAAAGTGCCTGCAACCACGTGCAGGGGCTGGGGGCGAACCCTGCATGCTGCCATGCCAGCCCTGCCCCAGGGGCACACTGAGACAGCAACTGAGACTGGGCAATGCTGACTGGGCTGGGCAATGTTGACTGGGCATGGTTGCACAGGCCTGTAATCCCAGCTCTCAGGAGGCTGTAAAGAGAAGAATCACTACAAGTCCAATCTAGTAGTGAGACCCTTAATACTCCGTAGACCCTTCCCTAAAATACAGAAAAAAAAGCAGCAACATGCTAAAATGAAATATTTTCCTTTCATGATCATTGATTTTTGAGGAAGAGCTGAAAGTTGCATAGTGCTAGATCTGGTGGTAGATGAGGGCAGAGTAATGTTTTTATAAAGCTGACTTTCTGTTGCATGATATGCAATGGCAGCATTCACTGCATTTGTTTCTAATCAGTCCTTGTAAAGATACTTTCAAAAGAGGACTTTTAGAACTGCTTTAGATACTGGCAAGAATGATGGGATAAGTGTTCCTCCCAAAGTAGGGAAAATGATGTATGTCTTTACTAAAAATAATTTTTTATTTAAACATTCTCTATATATTTGAATTACAACTTACATTATTGGTGGTGAAAAATACATTTCAAAATGTCTGTAAAATGTGATGAAATCCCCAAAATACTAAAATGATCACTAAGTCCCATTTCCTGAACACCAGGAAAAGGAGAAAATCAACTACCTAACTCCTGTTAATTTAGGATGTAAATAAAAACATGCCTAAATCTATATAAAAATGTGAAAACAAAATTTCAGTATTTGAAGAGAAGATATAATGGTGATATCAGTCCTCAATGTATATATGCAATGTAATGCCAGTAAGACAGATTTATAAGCATAATTTAAACATTTATTTGGAGAAATAAACGCATAAAACTAAAACATTTTTGAAAACAGCTAATGTTCTATAACAAAAAAAGATGACTAGAAGGAAATACTATACTAGTGCTGTTAACTGAAACAAACTGGACAGCAACAGAATACATGAATGTTACTGGGGAATAGTCTATGTATTGGATCAAACTGCAAAGTACATTAAACCTACAAAATATAAAAATGCTCATATTTTTTCTCAAAAGTAAATTTCACATGGTATAAATGTAGTTTCATTTAAAAACAAAAAAACATGAGACATAAAACTAGGATGGAAAAATAGGCAATTCAAAACAGATCAGAACAAGAAAAGCAAGGAAATACTTAACAAAATAAAAGATCCTATCTTTCATCTGCATGACCAAATGAACAGATATGAAATAGGGAAGTCAGGGGCCGGGGAGATGGCTCAGTGGAATAATCGCTTCCCTGGCAAGCGCAAGGACCTAAGTTCAATCCCTGGTTCCACCAAAAAAAAAAAAAGGAAGTCACATACATGAAGACAACAAAGAGCACCTGATAGTCATGAAATACGCTATGCAACTGTGCACACTATTCACTCCAGTCTACCTAGTTGTGTGACAAAGCTACAATCTAACAACAACAATGCTGCTCTATTTCATTATCATAAATAGGAACTTCAGTTGTCAAACAAAATGTCTTAAGATGGAGTGTTTTTTGGAATGTCTCTCAAGGGAACATAAAAATTTTTTCAAGTATTTTAGAAGCTGTTACATAGCACAGACAGACCTATCCTAAACAGCTTAAAGGGCACAGCTAAAACCAGTGGATCCTTTACTGAGGAAAGAAACTTGCTTAATGTAATCCTTTTCTGAAGCTACCCCAAAATGGCCTGGAAAGGTTTCTTATGACATGCTGAAGTACTGTAATAGTTTAAGCCTGAGTCAGACCATAAAACCTTTAAGGTACTTTGCAATAAACTGTGCCTTAAGAGCAAATGTCTAATGCTGAGAATTACTGTCACAGTCCACTTACAGAATTAAAACACAGTCCTGCCCCCCACCAAATTGCAGTAATTCTGGGTATTTTAAGAGAAGCAATGTCACTTCTTAATGATGTGACAAGAAATTTACTTGTCTTACCCCTGTGCCTCCTACAAAAATTCCATTTTAAGAGTGGCACAGGATGATGGTAAACATCATCTAAAGCTGTTAACTGGGGAGTAGTCAGGATTTACGTACAAGAATTCTTCATTCAACATACTTGAAACAGGTAACTTTTGTCAGGCAGTGCTTTTATGCATTTGTGATGACAGTGAGTAGGACAACTGAAGACTGAAATTATTATTGCCTCATAGGGCTTGGATTTTAGTATAAATCCCTCATTGCTCTTCTGTCAAGCTTTACAATATGCATGGCTAGAAGGCTTCCTCAAACTATGATTTCCCTAGCATGTATCATATATATTTGTATATATGTAAATATAGATTAGATTTATAGATCTGTATCAATATATGTATCTGGGTTTGTCTAACTGCCGTAACTACCGTCTCAAGAGCAGTAAAGAAATAATCATTCAGTTCTAGTTCTCATTACCAGATAGAAATTTAGTAAATGAAAGAAAACAAGCCAATGGGTTCCAATTCTGGGTAACAGATTCATTTTAAGGACTTTTATGCCTAATCTTAGTAGTAAATCCTGTTCTCAAAATGAATACTACTTAAGTATCAGTCAGTGGACACTTTCAAGAGCCTAAATTTTTGGTTTTAAATTTTTCTTCAGGTATAATCATTTTATAAAATAAATGGTGCTGATATTCTTGCAGAATGCCTATAAATTTTTAGAGCTTACCATCAGTGTTACCCAGATAAAGACAGGAGGGGCCAGCGAGATAGCTTAGCAGTCTAAAGCACCTGCTTAGGGAAGCACAGGGGACTGCAGCTTGACCCTGGCACCACATGCCACGCCAGCCTTACCCTCAGGATGGACTGAGCCAGCCAGAAAAAAAAAAAAAAAAGACAGGAGACCTCTGCCAAAAAGCTAAATGGGAGGGGACTCACACATTTCAGGATGTTGAAGACTCAAAATCTGGACAGCTGTTCTAGAAAAGCTAGCTCATCTTTTGTGGTATACTTCTCTTCAGCTTGTATAGTTATATAAAACACATCTCACAAATATGAATGGTGTATCAAGTCTACTTAGTTGATTTGTAAATACAGCTTCTAGAATCTTTCAGGATAACACAGATAAAGAATTTCAGAGGGCTTACTCTAAAAAGGGGACTGAGGTAAGAATAGTTTTGTGCCAAGTTTTTGGGTTTTTTTCCCATAATTTTATTGAGAAACAAATAGCAATGAGACAGTTTCAAATCAAATTGGCATGACAGTTTCAATAATTAACACAGTGCATACTCTCTTCCTAGTGGTTATTTGCTGTACAAGATGCCGACATGATATCCTATTTACAAACACTATTACAACAAATTCCTCTATTCATTAAGAGAATGTAACTATATATCTATCCAAACCACTTTGAATACACAGATACAAAATGTACATTCATCTGTATCCTCTTTTTTGTTTAGTTCCGTCATTTGAATACTATAGGTGTGCTAACTCAGCAAAATATTCTAAAAGAGTCCAGTAGTCCATAATAGTATTGGGTCTTCCTCTTGACTGGCAGTGTTAGAAACTGCTGACCTGAGTCCCCTACAGCTCAACGTAACACCATGGCTTTACCTCTTATGCTTCGTTTTTATACTTTTCTGCTGAATGGTTAAGACCAAGATAAAGCAAGACCTAGCCAACAAGAGTTGTAGCTTTTGGGTCTGATAAGGTCAGTCAAATCCCCTCAGGATTTATGCTGAGATCCTGTACCTCAGATTGTAGATCCTTTGTTAATGTCAGCCATGTGGATGAGTTACAACCATTGCTTGGCCAATGTGTTCTCTGTGAAAGCCTGAGAGAATGTTTTCTCTCCATGTAACTCTACTTAGGCACACTCTACATCATCGATCACTTTCCTCTTTGGCCCCATAATCTCCTTGATCAGAAAATTTGGGACACAACTGAGTTACATGACGTTACAGTACAAGTTCTCATATGTCCTGAGTCTTAATTGACCTTGGAAGGCTAGGGCCAAAATGTTGGCTTTCCTTATGGCCCTCCTTTTTCTCTAATTTTGGTCCATAAACTTAGGTTGTTAACCCTCCGGAAGAGGCGTTTTGTTTTCTTTACAATTGAAATTTATATATAAAGAGTAGTTTTCATTTTTCTTATCCTGATAATAGGTGCCACACCAAATTACATGTTGGTACTATACATTTGTACATTGTTTTGTACTACAAAAATGATTGTTTCACTATGGAAAATATATTTTAATGGGCATTTAATAAACTGGTTCATTTTTACACAACTTATGAACTGTCAGTGATTTCAACAGTGTGGTAAATACAATTAAAAATTTAAAAACATTTGGCCTGTGATAAAGGGAGCACCACAAATGAATGGGGTAAGCATGGACTCTGCAGGAAATAATGAGACAATGAAGAACTAGCTGGAAAAAAGTGGAAGTCACATTATGATAAAATAGGGACTCGAGAATTTTGTGAAATCATTACATACAAGAAAAAAAAACAGGACATTCCTTTCACAGGAAGTGATTTAGAATAAAGAGGCACAAAAATTTTATTTCTTCTAGGATTTCACTAGCAGATGTTAAAAGTGTGTGGAAACACTTGCAGAGTCAATTGAATACATCTCAAGCAAACTATGCTCCTGGATCCTTCAACTTTCCTGATGTAAAAGTATATGGCAATTTAATCAGCTTACATTACTTAGTACCATGCAAGTATCTCTCCTAACATGTACTGTTTCTTTTAATGGTGGAATGTGTAAGTCAAATGCCAGTAAATTCTATGAAGAGGAATGAAACGACTTCCAGATTTTCTCTAAAGAGAAACACTGTTTCATAGTCCAGCTGCAAGTGTAGCATGCAAAGCTCCCACCAGTGGTATCTGCCATCCCTTTTCTCTATACTAGATTCCAGTTTCTTTTACACATGGAAATCTCTCTTTAAAGCAGAAGGGTTTGTAGATCATCTGGGTCTAAAATAGACTAATAATTTCTTTTGACTTAGTGATCTAGATCCCAAATTTTAGTCTGAAACACCTCAAGACTTTAAACACATGAACTCTTCCAACAGTGTGAAAATACACTGTATACAGGATGAAGGCATTTCCATTTCCTAAAATGTTTATGCATCTAATTCATTCTTGACTGCCTTGCTAACTTTTCCAGTGAAAACTAAGTGAGAAATGTTTGACAGTCCAGGATAGAGAAAAAAAGACAACAGCTTTCGGTCACATAATCTCATCACAAACAAATAATGTATATATTCACTTGGTCTTTGGAAGTCTTCCCTTGTTCCTGAGGAGCTAGTGACAACCCCAGTGTAAAACATAAACTCTGAATTCAGTGTGATCATGCTGTGGTGCTTTTACCACAGAATGGGAAGATTTTAATCCCATAAAATTCACACAAAAATTGATTTTCAAGAAGGCTTATTTGCTTAACTGAAGTCCGGGTTTAAGATTATAAGATCCTGAAAACAAGGTGGAATTAGTGGTACAGTGTGTTTGTCAAGTATAAACTACAGTTGTTTTCATCCTATGCTTAGAAGTTTGCAAAGACTAATTCAAGATTTTATTTTGTTGCGGTCTCACTACACTATATATCCGGCCCTAATTTGAGATTTTTAAATCGCTAAAAGTTTTAATAACCCATTCTGGTATGGAAGAACTATATGAATTTAAGACTGTCTAGAAATATCTAATTGAAATAAACACGTTGATATGGAGGTGAGAACGGAGCATCCTGATACAGTTACCTTGCCACATCAACATTATTAAGGTAATACCTGGTGTAAATTCTGAAACCACTCCTTGGAGCCCACCTACTGATGGAGCTCTCCTTGATGTACTTATTTTACAATAATGTTCAAATTCACCATGGGATCCAAACTTCTCTCTATTGTATTGTCAAATAGGGAACAGCTGGGCATGGTGGTACATACCTGTAGTGTCCATACTTGGGAGGTTTAAGCATGGGCCACAAAGTGACTTTAAGACCAGCCTGAACAACACAGTGAAACTGCATTCTCTTGTTCTTGCTCTCTCTTGCATTCTCTCTTGTGCGCTCGTGCTCTTTCGCGCTCTCGCTCTCTCTCTCTCTCTCTCTCTCTCTCTCTCTCTTTCTCACACACACACACACAGACACACACATGTATTTGATTTGTAATAAATTTGGGAAAGTATTTCACAGCTATACAAAAGTTCCCTGCAACTTATGGCAACATCAGATAACTAAGCCTTTAAACAACAGTACCCTCATGGTTGTTGGGGAGTCTCTAAGCACTCTATACCTTGTACTAGAAACTTTTTGGACATACTTATTAAAACACACTATCACATAAGGCTGACCAATGAATTGATCAGGATATCTACAGGTGCTGTCAGTCACAAGCCTGACATCCATCAAAGACTCCATTCTACAAAGAGTTCTCTCCGAAAACTGGAGAAATTAAAAGTGGTAGTGTAATCAAGAGTATTAGCCCTTTTTATGTTACCACCTTACATCAAATTAGGACCTTATGTTCTCTTACATAAAAATTTAAAACTGTCACTACGTGACAAAGGTATGATTACCAAAGGACTGTCATCATTACAATGAAAACTGTTGATGTATTTTTAGAAGATAAATATCAAAAAACTGACTCAGTCTAAATGTAGAAACTAGTAAACCTTTTTTTTAGGCAGAAAGCATTATTAATAACTTTTTTCCCCTTAAAGGCATAATATTACGCATGAATAAAAAGAGGCTTTTGTATTCTTCCTAAAAGAATAATTTTGCCAAAAGGATGCAACTAAGAACTAATGCCCAAATAAGCGATACTTTTAAAGTTCACTGAATTTCAGGTCAACTTTTATGGGTCAACACTATGTTCTGAAACAGACAAAAAAAACTTGTATAAAAAGCCTAGAAGAAGGAAAACATTTTACTTTCCTGCTTCCACTCTGTGCCACCTCAATCTCACCTTCTCCCTTTAAAGTAATACATGTTTATAGCTCAACAGCCAAACATGACCGATCACAATTTATCAGCTTCCTAATTAAAAGTCATAAGCTACTGATACAAGACTGATACATATAAATTAAAAATGCTTTGGAAACACTATCACTAAAAACTATTTTTCATAAATAGCTGCTTCCGAAACTTTTAAAAGCTTCAACTATGATCAAATGCAGCTATAGTACTGTCACAGAAGGTGTCTGGGAATGAATCAAGTGTCTTGTTTGTGATTCTTTAAACAGGAAAAAGCAACCTGTCTTAATTTTTTGGAAGATGCATAAAAAATTAGTTTCTCACCTTCTGGTATTTCTGCCACCATTTACATGAATACTGGTCTTCCCATGAGACAGGTTTTGAAGGAAATATCTGGCATTTATTGAGGGATTCTAACTGAACTGCAGACATAGTTGAAGGCAATACACATTCAGGAAGAATTTGCACTTTAGCTTGCTGGATTCTAAAATAAAGAGAACCAAGCAGGGTGTTCATTTTTAAGATAAACTAACTCAAACTATACGTTTCTACACATTGAAGGTAATTTTTTAATATGACTTTCTATGTTTTCTTTTAAATACTCACCAAATGCTAATGATACAAGAATTTTTCACAGAATGTCATAAATTACACCCAAATTAATACCAATAATAACCTACAGCATGGATCTTCAATCTCGTGAAATTAGAAGGAAAAATCTTTACATTTCAAATAAAGTCATAAATGAAACACAGTTTTTTTTTAATTTTTTGGTCAATCATCATTCAGCTTACTGCTACTTATACTAACACTTGTAATTTTACAGGCTGCTGCGACACCCTGGCCCTCCCGTCTGCTCTATTCCCTATGCCCCCCAAATCTTATATGCATTTTTTCTCATCTATCATCCTATCTTAGGAACAGGTATAGAAAGGAAAATAACAAACCTATTTACATTGGTAGTTAAAGAATAGAGGATTACATGGAGCCTTTATTTCTATGTGTATTACTTTACTCTTAAAATGTTCATTTGTAAGTGATCAAAGTATGCATCACATTTTTCTTAAGAAGTATTTAAGGCCAGCCTAGGCTACAAAGAGAGTTGAAGGCCAGCCAGAACTACAGTGTGAGACCTTGTCTCACCCCCCCAAAAAAAAAATCCCACATAATTGTTTTATGTTAGGGCCAGGGAGATGGCTCAGTAAAATAAGTGCTTCCCTGGCAAGTACAAGGGCCTGAGTTCAATCCCCGGTTCTACAAAAGAAAAAAAAAAAAAAAAAATTGTTTTATGTTGAAGTCAGCATTTCTAAAATGCTGAGATTGTAACTGAAAATGTAAGTAGAAAAGTTGTACCTATGAGGCACTGTCTATCCTGTCACGTAACTTCTGAAATGAAGATTATGACATCCATATGCTAAAACAAAGCACTTTCCAAGTAACAAAAATCAAATATACTTGAAGTCTTTGCTTCATTTTTATTTATGTTTAAAACCCTAATGCAGTGTTTCATAACAACCATTCTTTTTTTTCATAATAACCATTCTTGATCCACAAAAAGTTATAAATGAAATTCTGATATTCTTACTTACTCGTTAATTGAAATAACTAAGTGCCAAAATATCTAGCTTAACTTACTATTAGACACCTGCTCTACCAACTTCATTTTCTTTCTGGCATGCTCATTAAAACACTCAGAAAATGTATGGGTCTAGGACTTCAGAAAATAATTTTTAAATATTTACTATGCTCAAACCATGGCCAAATGTTTATATATTACGTTCTTGTATCAGTAAATACAAGACAATTCCATTTTTACATACCTGATGTATGGGCTCAAATAGTTTCATAATTATATTTTTAAGGTAAAAATTTATATAATCTTTTAGAACTTTTAGAAATCTGATTCATAAGGTTATTAGTAACTGAATTAAGAATTAGTTTTTACCAAGCCATTAGAAGACTTTCTTTATAATAAGATAAAAGCATACATGTTATGGAAACAGTGGCTTAGAAATCATGGTATAAATTCATTTACCATTGGAACTCCCTGGCAAGACTAAATCATGTCCATTTTCCCTGTTAAAGAGGCTCTTGAATACACACAGGTCTAGTTCTTTCCTGAGCAGTTGAGTTTTGTTTCTAACCCAGCTGCTTAGAGAAGAACTAGAAATAAACTGGTTTTGTTTCTTCCCAATCTGTTCATGGCACTTTTTTGAGTATAGCAACATAATCTATATAAATGTTAGAAAAACAAAATGAAATAGGAATATAAAAATAAAACTGTCTCAATAAACATTAAATATTTCAAATTAGTACACAGAACTCTAATAGTACAGAAAGAAATTGTACAAATATGGAAGGAGTCAGCACTGCACACACCTTGGGATGGCTTTGGAAAATCTAAAGAGAAACAGAAGGCACCAAAATGTAGGTAATGAAAATGGAAGCACAAAAAAATCTACAACCATTTCCAGTGTGTAAATCTGCTTCAAAAACCTTGAAATTAGTGAATGTGCATTTATACATTTTCAGTTAAAATGACATGTTTACAGCATATATATATATATGCATTTGTATGTGTGGATATACATATAAATTTTTAATTATCTAAATTATGACAAGAGGGTTCTCTCAGAATTCCAGGAGGATGTTAATCCCCTCTTCCCCTGTAGCTAAGAAACAAGAATTGTTGAAGTGAATTACAGTAACTCAATTTTCTTATTTTAAAAGAAAGTCCATGCATGCAGAAAATGATAAATTTTTAGGAAGGCTACCAGTTATGAGTATAGTTTTATATAAGAAACATGATTTAGAAAAAAAAAAAAAACACAAATGGATCTTAGGTAGTACTTCACTGGACTAGATTAGCTCTACAGTTTCTTGGATTTTATTTATTTATTTTTTGTGGAACCGGGGCTTTAACTCAGGCCCTTGCACTTGCCAGAGAAGCGCTTATTCCACTGAGCCATTTCCCCAGCCCTTGGATTTTATTGTTTTAAATAAAGGTGGTTACAGGACTGGGGGATAGTGCAGCCAAAGAAATCTCACTGCACAGAAACCTTTTAAATTGAAACACATTTTCCAGGAGGCCTTCATATAATCTACAAATTACTAGAGATTCTGGCTCTTAAGAGTTTGGCATTAATCTTCACTAGAGTCAAACTATATTCCTTGACCTGTTTTTAGAGTTAGTGATCTGCTGCCCTCTTGTGTTCAAAAGAGTTTTTCCACAAGTATCAGAAGAGAGCACGGTTTGAGAAATGTTTTCAGAAGTTAGTTTCACTTGTTTCTCAGTGTTTGCAAAAATAACGAAAACTGTCTAGGTCCATGGATATCAAATACTTTTAAAATGGCATTGTAAGCAAAATCCAAAGTTATAAAACAACTAATTATCATGATGCAGAGCCTTTGGAGATCTTTCTTTCATATAGTCATGTGATATTACAGTCCTAAACATAGAACGTAAATAAGTCTTAGTTACTGTTCTTAAACAGGTCCTCTGTGGAAAGAGGCAGACATACAACCCTTCAAGGACTTGTGAGAGAGTTTGAATGTTCTGGAAAGTACTAGGGAACAACGAAATCCCTGAGTTCAACCCCCATCCCATATTCCTCTATCCAATCTTAAGTCCACCTGACTCATCTACAGTTAGTTTCATGATTCAATAACTGTTATGCTACTATGTGAATGAGCTGATTCTTTTAAAAATTTTAACACAAACCCCAAAACCTTTTTGTATTCTGAAGACTGTGTGTAACAGACGTCTGATGAAATTTTCACCCAATTTACTAGTAGGGCTGGGATTCAAGAATATCTACAAAACTTCAAAAGTTATCTGTATATGCCACAGAAGACAAACACCCCATAAAAAGAACATCCTGTAGTCAAAATAAATGCTTTGCTTCATTCATTTGCTATAAAGATGAGCTGGAGTTTTAAAAAATGTGGTATTCCTTGATTTTAGGGAAAAAACCATATGAGCTGAGTCAAAATGAGTGACCTAAAAGTAATATACTCAGATAGCCTACAATTTGTAAGGTGTAGAAACAAAAATTTCGATCACATGTTAGTTTCACCTCTGGGTGATACAAAGTTTACTCTGCAAGAGAGGCAGTACAGGTACAGCTCAAATGAAGTAGTTGAAAGATGTAAACTAGCATGACTGTCAATATCAAACCTATCCTTGGGAGCACAAAGTATGCTCACAATCCTCTGGCGTCACTTCCCTTTTCTGCTGGCATGGGAGATCTTTCATCCCAAAAAAACACATGCTCCAAATGACTTTGGCTTTACATTAGTGTTCTCAAACCTGGAAATCATCCAGATCTACAGCTTCACCCTAGGCTAAACCACCCTCTAGGGGATGGGACGTAATACTGGATCTCAAGCTTCTGGAATTTTAAAACTTTTCCAGGTAATTTCGAAGCACACAAAGATTAGAAACCACTAGATTATACCTTGTAAGAGAAGGAAAACTCCTAGAAAAAAAGTTAGAAAATATGAAGGGTCAGAAAAACTACAAGAAAAAACATTTCACTATAAGATGTTCAGAACACTTTAAGACATGGTATTTCTTACCCATCTGACTGTGTTCTTAGCTCAAGGACTTTGAACCTCTGTCTTCCAATGGCTTTTACTTTCACTATTTCAATTCCAAAGTCTTGCTCTTCTCTGTAGGCATATATCTCTGCTGTTGTTCCAAACTGTGCTTCCCTTTCCTGTATATTACTTGCAGGGTAAATTTTAAAAGGAAAAAAAAAATTTGAGCATTTTAAAACACACTGATGACAAAAGCAATACACATTGTAAAACAACACATAGCAATCAAGTCACACAGCAAAGCTAGTATAATTTTTTAAAATAACGTGGAGAATATACAAGGACGCTTTAAGATGTAAGATGTATAGTTAGAACACCTAGGGAAGGAACTCTTTCTCACTGATATCTCAGACAAAAAGCCCTTTAACATATTGTCCAAACCAAACATTCTTCCACTTTGTTAAGCCATCATCTCTGCTGTTAACCAGCAGTTCTGCACTGGGTGGGTACATCCTGCATTTGTTTCCTGCCGCCACAGAATTCCTTCATGTGCTACCAGACATTAAGTTCAGCTTCCATTTACACAGGTTTGTATTGGTAAAATTTAAGAATTTGCAGAAAAGGAAATGAGAATTCACAGTTTTAGAAAATCTTTTATGACACAAAAGCCCCAGTTCTGTTTAAGGTCAATTCTTGAAACTACAAATCTAGAAATGTTTTTTATTAAGTTTTACAAGTAAAAAAGTCCGTAAGAGAGCCGGCCAGATAGCTCAGTGGACTAAAGCACCTGCTTAGGCACAGTGCAGTGGCCAGGGTTTTATCCCGGCATATGTGCTAGTCCTGCCTCCCCCAGCCAGCTGAGAAAGCCATTGAGACTGGGCAGAGTGGCGTGTGCCTGTAATCCCAGCGCTTGGGAGGCTGAAAAACAAGAAGGATCACTATAAGTCCAGTCTGTAGTGAGACTCTGTAGACCCTGTACTAAATATATTTTTAAAAAATAACAGTCCATAAGAATCAGGAGTCGAAACTGTGAGGATGAAGTCTGGCTTTCGTGGTAATGAACATACATTCCAATTTGTACTTGCAAATCTTTCCCCCAACAAAATTCTTAACTCCACACTCTCAGCATGGCTGTCCTGACTGTAAATTATGTTCCCATTTAGCTTCAACAGTGATCTCTCCCACAACTCATAGGACAGCAAATGCATTCAGCAAACAGTATTTTACCTGTATGCAAGAACAGCAAAAGTTCTATCTTTTTGAATTAAATTCCGCACCATACTGACTTCTTGAGGGCTAAAAAGCCGCAGAGGTAGAGTTTGCCCAGGAATCAGGATCATCATCACCTGGGGCAGAACTGGAATCACCTGACAGCTGTCATCATCGTGCAGGGTCCTACCATGGAACTCTTCCATGTCCGCACCCAGGTACTACCCAAGAACACAGACACAGTGTCATGGCTGAGATAGCAAAATAAAATCAGTGAACTAATCAAATCAGAGTCAAAGAAATACTGACAGTACAAATATTTATTTATCAAAAAAACTTGGTATATAAGCAGCCTACATAAAAATCTAATTTTTTAGCTAATATTTACTGTTAGAAGTAGAATTTTGCAATCTTTTAGGGAAAATGCTCACCTATACACAAATTCAAAAAACTTTTGTAAATCATTATGTCTTATTTTGACTGAGATAAGAAGTATCTCTATGTCCAAATATCAAAAATGAGAAGTATAAAAGGTTAACATGTTCAATAACACCCCAGAACTTAGTAGTACAGAGAATGCATACTTAATAGCTCAATTACTAACAAAACTATAAAGGAGAAAACTCCTAAAAGAATTTTTATAGAGTATTAAGCTTTGTAAAAATTAAGATTTTATATCTACTGGAAAACAGTAGTATTAAGTTACTAAGAAAAAACTGTTTATCTACTAGAATATAGTCCATGTTCTTATTGACAATTTTTAACATGAGATAAATCCAAAATAACTTAAATCAGTCTACTTTTTTAAAAGAAACTTTGACATATCTATTACATACTGTATGTGAGGTTGGCAGACTCGTGTCAAAATTTATGTTTGGTTTTTTGAGTTCTTTGCTATCCTGGTCTTCAACTTCCATTTCATCATCTTCACTCTCTGCTGCAGGAGTAGAATATTATTTTTTTTTTAAAAAAGTGAGAGATCTATAAAAATGTCTAATCTATGTCCCCTCTGAATTGCATCATTCCTTAAGAATCAGTGTTTCTGTAAACATCACATATATTTGGTTATCTTCACAGTACTGAGAAGTAACAGCTAGAGGGCTAGATTTCATTTTTTAAAAAAATCAACTTTATAGAAAGTTTAAGAGTTACAGAAATGTAGGAAAGATAGCACAGTTATTCCTATATATGCTACTTCCATTTACCTCTATAACGTATTTTTCACAAATAAGGAAACCAGTGCTGGGAAATTACTGTCTGCTGAATTCATTTTATTTCTGTTAGTTTTTAGCTAATCTTTTCTGTTAGAGGATCCTCTCCAGAATGGATTATATTTAGTTGTCATGGTCCTTTATCCTCTTCTGGGCAGATGGGATTTCTCAGACAATGGTTTTGAAGGCCTTTTAGAGTACTAGTGAGGTATTTATAGTCCCCTCAAGCATTTGACTGAGGTAATTCTCCTAGTTAGGCTAAGGTTATATATTTTGAGGAGGAAGAGGACAGAAGTGAAGTGCCATTCCCATCACAAATCAAGAGTACATCCTATCAACCTGACTTAATCAACCACTAATTTTAACTTGAATCATTTGGCTGAGGTAATGTTTGTCAAGTTATCTAATGTAAACTTACTTTTCTCTTCCTTTCAGTGTACTTTATGAAAGCAAATCACTTAAATGCCATCTACACTTAAGGGCAATGTAGGGAAAATATCTGCATAAATTCTTTGAAATTCCGTATGAGAAATTTTTCTCTTCTCTCTTGTGAGCAGTTAATTTTGATTCCCCAAACAATGTATTTCACCTACCCAACCCAAACTTCCTTATCTGAAAAATGACAGGCTTGAATAAGACAATATCTGAAGTTCTTTCACACTCTTTTAAGTGGTTCCCACAGGAGAAGAAAATGAAATAAATGAGCAAAAAAAAAAAAAAAAAAAAAAAAAAAAAAAAAAAAAAAGTGTCATTACAACCCAGCAGAAAGAATTTCATACTATTTTTCCAGGACACCACTTCTCTGGCTGTCACTATGCTTAATTATGAAATGTTTGCATTTATTTTCATAGAAATTGTGCTTTACAATTTTATATTTAAAAAGAGTTGACATGAAGCATTAAACATTTTTAAGGAAATTCTTAGAACATTTTCTCCACAGGTTAAGATTATGAAAACTACTCTGATCTACTTTATTTTTTTAAATAATTTTATTGAAAACAAATAGCAATGAGACAGTTTCAAAACTGATTAATAGGAGTTTCAGTAATACACTGCATATTGTTGTCTTTTTAGTGGTTATTCATAGTACAAGAAAGATACAGACATGATAGCCTATCCACAAACACTATTAGAACAAACCTCTTTATTCATTCATTGAATTAAGAGAAAGTATATATCTATCCTATTTTTTTTTTTTTTTTTTTCAGAACCGGGGATTGAACTCAGGTCCTTGTGCTTGCCAGGGAAGCACTTATTCCACTGAGCCAACTCCCCAGCCCCTCTATCCTATTTTGAATATACTGATACAAAATGGTCCTTCATTTGTATCCCCTTTTTTTGTTTAGTTTTGTCAGAGAAGAGTATTCCATTGTCATTTAAATAATGTAGGTGTGTGAATTCAGCAAAATAATCCAATATAGTCCAGCAGTCCATAATAGCAGTGGGTTTTCATAGGACTGGCAATGTCAGAAGTTGTTGACTGGAGCCTTTTACAGCTCAGCATATTAATACTGCTTTACTTTTTATACCTCATTTTCATACTTTTCTGTTGGATGGTTAAGATCAAGATAAAGCAAGACCTATAAAACAAGAAATGTAACTTTTTGTATCTGACAAGGTCAGTCAAATCCCCTCAGGATTTACTCTGAAAGATCCTTTGTCATTGTCAGCCATGTGGATGAGTCACGGCCATTTGCTCTCTGTGAAAGCCTCAGAGAATATTTTCTCTCCATGTGACTCTCCTTAGGCACATTCTACATCATCGATCACTTTCCTCTGTAGCCCTATAATCTCCTTGATCAGAAAATTTGGGACACAACTGAGTGAAAAGATGTTACAGTACAGGTTCTCCTATGTCCTGAGTCCTCACTGACCTTGAGAGGCTAGGGCCAAAATGTTGGCTGTCCTTACAGCCCTTCTTTTTCTCTAATTTTTGGTCTGCAAACTTAGGTTGTTAACTCTCCAGAAGAGAAGCTTATTATTATTACCTTACAACATAAGCAGTTGAGTTTTTTGTTGTTGTTGGGGTTTTTCTGTTTGTTTTGAGGAACTGGGGATTGAACTCAGGCCCTTATGCTTGCCAGGCAAGCGCTCATTCTATTGAGCCATCTCCCCGGCCCCATCTACTTTGAAACCTAATGTCTAAAGACAGGGATAAGAGTCAGAAGGGTAATCTGTCATTCTCATGTCAGCTATGGGTAATTTTGTATCCTTGACCAGTGATTCTGAGCCAGAGGTGATTTTGCCTCTCGGAGGATATTTAGAAATGTTTGAAGATATTTTATTTGTAATAAGCAGGATAATGCTACTTTAGAGTAGATGTCAAGGGATGTTGCTAAACAAGAAAGAATTCTCCTGTGTGACTTGTTGCAAGAAAGGCCGGCTTACACTAATTGTAAAAACTTACTGAATCTCAATTCTCCAACCTCCTTGTTCATGTATTTTTAAATTCCTCAAATAAATTTCCAAATACATAAACTGTCATTACAAAGCAGTTATGTTTTTCCTTTGTGCAATTATTTACATCAAACCATCTTGTTACATTCCTGACAGAAAATACAAATGTTTTACTATATAGCAGGTGCCTAAGACTTTCTATTTCTTTTGAATTCCTAGATATAAGACTTTATCAAGGAGAACATAATTATCTTCATTTAGATGCAGTCTAACACTTCATACATCTTTCCCTAAGAATAGAAGTTTCACCAAGTGGTAACAGAAAAATCTAAATTGATGAGAAAAAATATATGAATCTAATTTTTTAAATTTGTAACTTGGAAAGCACAGCTTTAGAGCTGGGCATGGGGAAAGGCCTAATTTATTTTTCTAGTTCAGAAAGTTTAAAAGATCAACTATTGCATCCCAAAGGCTAGAATATTTTTTAAAACTTTAAGTCTTGCAATCCACTCTAAAGAATTTCATTATATGTTGCATCCTTTCTCATAAATATGGCTAAAACCCACTTCCCTCAGCTGTGTTAATGTGTCAGTGTTTCATTTCACCTGAATAGGTTCTTTGCTTCTCAAATAATTTCCTTAGCACTTAAATGCTCTTCAACTCATAGCACATGGGTTTACCAGTGATCCAATAATTCTCTACAAATAAAATTCATACATAATTTGGGGGAAGTATATACATCTACAACACCTTTGGGCCCTCTGATTTTTTTTTTTTTTAGAAAAAAAATATGCTGACTTTTCAGAGCTACCGGGGTGAGGCCTGATGACTCATCTCATGCAGGAGCATTATGTGAATGCCAACTGAACATCAGTATCCTCCTCATCTCACCATTCTCCCTCAAACCCTGGATTTGGCACACACAGAGTGAGGCTGATGCCTCTGACAAAACAGCTCAGCTCTTCTATTGAGGACTGACACACTTACCTTTATGACCTCTCAGCTATGATAGCTTCAGGAACAACCAGAGTGACTCTGATCATGGTTTATTTTTACAGAAAAGGTGCCTCATACACAGTGTACATGCCCTCTGTCTCTTCCTCCTTCAACCCATGATACTCCCAGGGGACAAATACTCCAAAATTAATATTAGTAATGTTCCTTTAGGCAACAACATAAAATTTGAAAATGTTTCTCAGTAACCTTTAGGAAAAGCAGCTAATCTCACAGCAAGAGAAGAAAGTTGCCCAGCAATTTAGACCCAACCTACCTAAGTTGTACAACTGTATCTAGGTATATTTATGGATGTCTCCACACGTACCTCCTAAGGCTTTTCCCAATCCCAGACCCCTGAACCATACCCTTCTCCAAAGACGCACAACAGTGTTCATTTCTCTGGCCCCAAGTTAACTGTCTCTTGCTAGCTACTCCTCTCAACAGCCTCACTTAGATTGTGACCCTAAATATCGGACTGCACATCATACCGTTTTCCATTTCTGTACCAACTAACACAGTTCCTGGGATAATAATTAAGGGATTCACATAATAGTTTCTTTGACAGATGTACCTCTTGGAAAACATGTCTATAGCATTCTATATTTAGCTTGCACAATTATTCCATGCCTAGATATGGCTGAGGTCTAAATTCACCCAAAGCATAGAGGAAATACAACTTCACTTTATACTCTCTCCTCACTAGTCTTTGAAAAGAAGCGTATTCCTGCATGCCTGAGAAAGAGACACCCAACGCTGCCTTCCCAGAGAAGCGGTTAAGAGACACAGCTGCACTGACCGACCGACCCGCGCTGGAGCCCTGACTCTGCAGCTGAGTGACCTTGGGCCAGTCGCTGAACTAATCTGCCTGTGCCTTTCCCGCCTGCAAACAGAGCCACAGAGTGCTGGGGAGGTGTACACGCAGGAATCCACTCAGGAACAGCATTTAAGGAAGGGCGCTCGGCGGGCTTAAGTACCCAGTACCCAGTAGCTGTCACCCTTAGTAACAAAGACAGATGTCCGGGAAAAGGAACGCCTGCAAGCCTCACCCATCCCCCGCGCTCGCCGCGTCCAGCGCACAGACTAGGAGCCAGGCGGAGGACCCCGGGGAGGACGCGGGGG
>NW_004524606.1:17523531-17555248 GCF_000260255.1 Octodon degus
GGCCCGCCCTCAGCCGCCTGCCCTCCCGGCCCCGCCGTGCAGCGCGCGGCTCTGGCTCTCGCCCCCCACCCGCGGCCGGGGACGCGCCCCCGGGAGGTTACCGGGCAGGAGCGGCAGGTGGTTGCCCATGTTGTGCGCAGCGTCCTGAGGCTCTCCCTCGTCAGCCATGTCTGTTTACCCGCAAAGGCAGCCGGGACAGGGCGGGGCCGGGGACGCCGGGGGAGGGTACGCGCCGCACTGCCGTCCCGCGCCCCGGGCCACAGCGCCCTCTGGCGGCTCCAGCGAGCAGCGCGCTGTCCTCCGGGATCCACCGGGGAGGGCCGGCCTGCGCGGTAGCACCGCCTCCTCCCAGCCTCTGACGCCCGCTGTAAATCGAGAGCTTTATACAGGTCGGGAAACGGAGTTTCGGTATTTAGCCTTTACTTCATTCTTAGAGGAAAAGCGTGGGAGCAAATAGAAACCTGATCATACAGCATTAGCTTCGATACCTAATAAGCATACCAATGACACCTGGGGAAGCGCAAGTTATCGCGCGGTGTTTGGATTGTAGCTGATTTTCCCCCACGGTTTCACCAGTTTTCACATAAAAATCCAAATTAGCATGCGTTAACCTGAAATAAATATCTGAATTATTATTGCATAGAATAGAAGAAGGCCTATGGCTCGTAAATATAAGTGTCAATGAAAACTAGTCTGTTATGAATTAGACTGAACAAAAACAAAACATTTAGCAAACAACAAAAACAAAACAAAACTGTAAAGAATTAAAATATGCAAGAAGAAAGAGAATTTTGTTTTGTGGTGAGATTGAGTCTGGAAAGTTTTTGGAGGCTAAGAGCTGTTTGAACATTGTATTTTCAGGTAAGAAAGAAAACAGAAATTTCCTTAAATGAGGTAAGACAGCTAAAGGTGGACGAAAAGGAAGCAGAACTGCTTAGAGAAAAGTCTGTATTAAAATATTATTTCAGAACACTTGCCTTACTAAAGCTACCAGCTGAAAACTTCCTTGTGACAGAGGTTCTTAGTTTGTGTCGTTTTGTCTTCTGTCTCTGAATTACTCTATAGCCCTGGATAAGTCATTTAGATTACTTATATTGTCAGGCCTCAGTTTATCTATTGGTGAACAAAGAATAGATCAAAGATTCTAGATAATAAAGTTTACAATATTAATCATAGTATTGCCTTGTTGATTAGGTTGATAATTACATATGTTGTGCTGGTGAGTTCATGGAATTAAAGTGATCATTCTAATCTTCTGAGTTAAAGTCAGTTAGAGTTTTTCTAGAATGCCAAAGAGGATATGAATCATAGCCCAATATAGAAAAATGTGGTGGTGGTAGTGGTAGTGGCGGCGGCGGCGGCGGCGGTGGCGGTGGTGGCAGTGGTGGCGGCGGCAGCGGTGGTGTATGTGTGTGTGCACGTGCATGATAAAGCAGAAGGAGCTAAACAAAATACAAATGAATACCCACTTTTTATATAGCATTATCAGTCCCCCAGTTGTAGAAATATAATACACTGTATTCATCTGCAAACTTTTTCTTCAATGACAAACACCTGTCCTCTAAATACAGACGCTCTTACTTTCCTGTGTCCGCTCCCAGAGATGTTGTCTGGACTCTGGGTCAACCAAGAACTCTGGACAATAAAGGACAGCTGGAAGCCTGGGAGGTCAGCGGATATGGCCAGACAAGCACTACCTCACCCTTTCTTCTCTGCCTTGCTCCAGGGTCACGGGAGCCACCGTCTGCATATGTCTTACTCTCTCTTCTTCTCCCCTTTGTCCCCTTTATTCACATTCACCTTTTCCTCTATTTTGTGTCTACTTTGCCATCCATAGCTACATCTCTCAATAAGGATTGCAGTAGGTGATCATTGATCAAAAATAGTGAAGCAAGCTGGTTTCTTACGTTAAGTCCTGGGTATTCAATCCAAAATGGAAAACACAGTCATTCACCTTTGATTTGTAATATAGCTACTTTCTCCTTTCTTATGTGAAATGTTGAATAATAAGGTGCTATACGAACTAGAGGAAAAAAGAAATGTATATGTCCGTAGGTCTCTGTCTTATGGCTCAAGAATGAACTCTAGCACACATAATGAAGGGTATTATAGAATGAGATCAAATATGAATGAGAAGTTAATTGCTCTTTCAATGTCTGACTTCTCAATATTTGCAACAGGGATAAACATACAGTAAAGAAACATTCCCGCCTCCCTTATTTGTGTTCTCTTTTGAATATATATTTACACTAATACGGTTTTAAAAATCTGGGCTGAGAATGTGGTTCAGTGGTAGAGTACCTGCATGAGGTCCTGGGTTTGATCTCCAGCACCCCCCCCCCCGCAGGAATGCTACCACTAAACAGTTGACCTCACTTCTCTACTGCTGTTTGCCTCCTCCTCTCCACCAGCACCCCTGCTTTTCATGTGGTACCACCAGCACCAAAGTACTTTCACCTCAGGGCCTTTGTACTTGCTTTTCTTCTTTGACACTGATAGGCAACTCACCCTCTTACACCTTTCAGGCACTTCAATCAAGGGTCAAAGGCTGAGACAGTCTTTCGTGAACTACCCAGTATCACACTGTGACCCCATTCCCAGTCCCAAAATACTGTGATACTTGCTATTTTTAGGAGGCTGAGCCCCAAACCTTCATGAATGTGGGATCTGAACAAGAGGCAGAGATCTTTGCTCCTATGAATAGATTCTGACATTTAATAGGTTCTCCAAACACATTTATCAAATAAATGGATAAAAGGCACAGTTGTGGCAGATGCTGCTCAATTCTCTGTCCAATCACATTCTTTTTTATTGCTTGCTGAGAACACTGGCTTTGGTTGGGGCAGCAGTGTATCCAGACTGTGGGGTCATCTTTTTCCCAAGCCCATGTGCAGTACACTCCCCTTCTCCATACTCTTAGAGCCAAGGTGTCATGGGAACCAATTCAGGATGACACAGACAGGATGTTAGCTTGATAGCCATGGAGAATGCATGGAGAATGAAGATGTGGCAGACACATTTGGGACAAGATGTTCTCTGTGATGGAAGGCAAAGATTTTATTGTGGCTTCCTTCCTTGTTGGTATGAAGGTGAAACCATCTACTGGCTTAATGGCTAAAACCAGCCAACTAGCTCTAAATAGCCAACACAGTTTCTAAAAGAAATAATGGAGTTTATTTATTAATTAATTTTATTTTATATTTAGTACAGGGTCTACAGGGTCTCACTACGCAGATTGGACTCATAGTGATCCTATTTTTAGTCTCCCAAACACTGAGATTACAGAAGCACCGCTACACCCAGTCTCAATCATCTCAGTGCACCCCGGGGGTGGGGCCGACAGGGCACACTGGGGATCGAGCCCGGTTCCTACTCCTTTTTTTTTTTTTTTAATTTTATTTATTTGTGTGTGTGTGTGGCCAGTTCAGCCCACCAGGGGGTGGGGGCTGGCTGGCATGTGGTGCTGGGGGATTGAACTGCGGTCCCTGTGCTTTGCTAAGCTTGTTCTAAGTAGGTGCCCCAGACCACTGAGCCATCTCACCAGCCCTCCCCCGGTTCCTACTCCTGCCTAAGCAGAAAATAATGGAATTTATTTAAAAACAAAGCTAGATTGACTTGTAAACACAGCCTACCATCACTTTTTGAATAGATGAATTAATTGATTTGGAAACTAAATTTTCCAGTTCTTCTTTACAACTAAAGTTCATGTAAGTGACTGATACATTCATATATTGTCCCAAGTCCTTTCCTCTTGAAGAGTGGCAGCTGTCTGTACCACTCCATAAGACAAAGGTCAAGAACCGATGACCCCTTATAACTAAGTCAGAGTTATAAGGATATATGTTGGCCTCTTGGGATATTTTGAGTTTTTGAGTTGAAGTATAGTCAACATTTTAAAATTGAAAGTACTAAAAATATTGATTTTTAGTCTCCTTTTAAAAAAGTACTAAGATTTGGCAATCATAGGTCAGATTCATGTGTGGGAACAGTTGTTTAGATGGGGCATTTAAATGAGTGGCTCTGTTGGACCGATACCCCAGCCAGCCAATAGGTTACCTGTCTGAATCTGGCTGCATCTGTCTTTGTGATTGTTTGTATGATAATGTATAGTGAAAGCCCATATGCCTCTAATTTTCCCAGAACAGCCTTGCTACCAACATGATTATTACCAGAGAATCCCCTCCTGTTACTATGTTTCACTATCTATGTGCACCAATTTGGACAGACAATTATGTGACCATCTTGTGTGCAGAGTGACAACAGCGCCAAGGCCAAGTGGGCCTGGATGGCCTCCTGCAAATTCCAGTTGTGTCCTAGTAACTCTTCTCTGGCTCCTGGGACACATCGCCAACACTCAAAACGAAGGAAGGAAAGGTTTATTTAGCTCACAGTTACTGGAGGTTTCAGTCCATACTCAGCTGGCTCCAAGACTGAGAAGCACAAGGCAGAGAGCAAATTTTCATGGTGGCAGCCAAGAGCAAGAGCACAAGGGAGGAGTAGCAGCAGCTGAGGCAGCTAACTTCTCTTCCCACCTTACATTGAAATGCAAATTACCTGCCCCAGGGCAGGTGCAGCCTCCACACCCACAATAATGAATCACAAACTCCAGAAGCCACCCCAAGACTGCAGAGGCTTTGGAGGGACATCTAGACACAAGCTATAACACTGGAAAATGAAGGGTGACATCCAGGGATCTTTACATGCTTCATAGCTTTAGTGATTCATTAATAAAAAGCCATTTTCATGAAGTTTCTTTGAGCTGCTTTGGTGTTCTGTCACTCACTTTAAAAGAACTTTAGAATTAAAGCAAAGTAATTTTCATGTTCCTAATCTCCAGAAGACAGTCTCTGAAACTTGTCTGACTACAGGAATCTTCTTAATTGTTTGGCAGTCCATCTGTCACAGCAATACCGGGCTACCCATCAAGAAGTGCATCTTTTGCTTAGAGTGCTTTTACCATCAAGTGCTGGGCCTGGAAGCCACTGCTGTGAGGTGTACTTCAATATCTCATCCTGTACCAAGCAGTTACAAGGGAATGAAAGATGGACCCTGTCTGTTTTACACTGGCCTAGAGGGGAGAAAAACATGGACAGCTGCTCTGTGAGCAGGCATAAAATCAGAGATACAAAGAGTATTTCATCACCCATTTGAAATGCTGACAATTGTATTAATGACTTACATTCATATTTCAGCAATATGGTGAATAATTTGGGATTTGAAAAACATCTTTATATGCAACTTTCCCTGCTATGGTAATATATGCAGGTCTTCCAGAGCTTATACAAGTCCCGTACAGGTTGGATTATTTGTGAAAAATTATTTATGATGATACTTAATGTTGCAATTTACTGGTACTTCTGCCTCTACATCTGTCTCAGACTTGGCAGGTAAAATAGGGAAGACTTTTGCAAGACGCTAAAATGTTGGGTAATTTATGGTTTTTAACCTTGTGTACAAAACTTTTCATTAGTTACGCAGCAGCTTTTCTTTGATGACAGGCACTGTTTCCAGTACAGGTAAGGGAGCAAAGAATACTTCAGAGGCAAGAGACAGTAAGGAGACCCACGCTCCAGCCATTCTCTATATTGAGCTTCAATCTTGGCACCTTCATTTCAATATCAGTCTTGTATTCTTGGTCTTGCATATAATGCTTTACAATATCCAGGATATGTGCGATTTTGCTACCATAGCAAAATTTCAAGGTATTCAATACAATAAAAATATACTTGTTATTCAAATCAAATCAGCAAATGCTTTATTGGATAGCAAGGGACCGTGTTCCATGCCGGTGGCCTCCAGTCTATGCTCCTTCCATCTTTCAAGGCATCTCCCTGTTGGGGTTTGCTTTTGTAGTAATTGTTTGCTGAGGCAAAACTTGGAAAATTGTTCTTGCTTTTCAAATACTTCTGCTTGAAAAGACACACAGCAACTCGTACTTCACAGGCTGTAAGGAATCTTAAAGCCCAAACTAACTTAGACCCTAAAAGAATAGGGAAGAATACTAATCTGTGAAAAAAGTAAAATTTGGCTTCATTAGTGTTTTTACCACAGGGCGAGAGTAAATCAGTGTTTTGTGTGTGTGTGTGTGTGTGTGTGTGTGTGTGCATGTTTATAGATGTGTGTATACAAAAGATGCAGGTGTAGATACAAATGAACATATGTGTTTATGTCCACATGACCATATACATTATTATGTGTCACTTAACAGCAAGGACACCTAAGGGATGCATCTTTAGTCGGTATCATTATTGTGTAAACATCATAGAATGTACTCTAAATGCTTTAGCTTACTATAGAGCTAAATTAGATGGCATAACCTATTACTCCTAGGCTGAAAATCTATACAGGTTGTTCCTGCACTAAATGCTATAGGCAGTTGTAATGCAATTCTTGGTATTTGTGTATCTAAGGACATTTGTAATGTGATGTAAAGGATACAGTGGTGCGCTGTGTGAGCTGCTTGCTGTGTGTGGAGCTCATGGGCATTGTGGTTGCCCTGGGTGACTTCTTAGTGAGATGCCTGTATAAGGAAGGCCAGAGCCTTCCTGTGTACTCCACTGGACTTTACAAACACTGTTCGCTTGGGCTACACTAAATTTATAGGAGTATTTTCTGTCTTCAATAATAAGTTAACCTTACCCTGCTACAACTGTTTTACTGTACAAGCCATTTAATTTTTAAAAACTTTTGGACTTTTTGTGATAACACTTAATTTCAAGCACAAAGATATTACATAGTTATACAGATTTTTTATTGGTATTCTATTTTTATCTATTTTTAAATTCTTAATAAGTGCTTGCCTGGCAAGTGCAAGGGCCTGAGTTCAAACCCTGGTTCCACCAAAGGGGGGAAAAAAAAAGAAATATTTTTAAATTCTTTTTGTACCTTTCAACTTTGATTTCTTTATTAACAGCAAAAGGTCAAACATACACAAATGTAGATACAAACATTCACAGGAGATTAGGCCTCCACCAGAATGGATGACCAGGCTCCATCCCCTACACCCACTGGAAGGTCCTCAGGGATAACAATACGTGGGAGCTTTCACTTCTGGACCCTCCTGAAGGGTCTTGCTGGAACTGTGTTTATGGCTATGTAAATCAGGATTGTAGATGTTTTCTTGTCCTGATCAACAGTTTTGTATTGTATGTTGTATTTTATACTTTTATGCAACCAGTAGAGCAATGATTTGTTTGTATTTGCATTACCAGAAACATATGAGTAGTACATTGTCTTATGACATTACAAGATCATTAAGTGAAATGAGTCAGGATCTGAAAAAAGTTATTGTCGCATGTTCTTCCTGATATATAGACTCTAAAAATATGAAAGTAGATGGAGACTGCTATTAGATAAGAAGGAAAAAAGGGTGTAAGGGAGGGCAATGGGAGAATGGATATGATCAAAATATGTATATCAATGCCCATTATTTTATGTAATTAATGAGTACTAATAGGATATTCAAATTTTAAAAAAGAAGATCACTAGATAATGGGACTGCTCAGCTGCACTATAATCATGGGACTACCATCATTATGTAGGTCTCCCCCACTGACACAAATGTTGTTGCATAGTACAGGACGGTGGTTGGAACTCCTGGCAGCCTAAATGAGCGCTTGCCTCTAAATTAGAAGACTTAACTTGGGTTCTGTCACTCATGAATCAATAAACATTTGTTAAGCATTTACTCTGATCCAAAATTGCTATGTTTGCTTTGCATATATTCTTTCACTTAAGTTACAGCAATCTTGAGAGGTCATTTCTATTATCCTTCTTTTCTGTGATCATAGTTCATTCTCCCTTTATGAAGAGACCAGTTCAGCCTAGTTTTCTAGATCTCAATAAACTTTCATTTTTTACAGCTTTGTGAATTCCATTGTCCTTAATTCATATCTTAATCACTGTGTTGTTCATGTTTTGTCTTATGTTCTGGGTGTTGTGCCATTAGTCCCTGGACCCACCTGCAGATTCCTTGGGTTTGTGGCTCTATGATTGCTTCTTGCAGTCCTACATTATACTCCTCAGCTTCCCTCAGAACCTAGAACATGGGTTAATTTCACCTCAAGCAATGTTGTTAAGCTTAAGGCCCTAGGCCTTAAGTCCACTGTAGACTGCAATGGGTCTTCCTGGGCAGTTTGGAGATATATTCCAGAATATAAGGCAGTTACTCTGTGAGGACTGCAGATATGAGCCAGTAGCTATCCATTTTGATGTACAACTCGGGACAATGTATTAAGAAAATTTAAAAATATGGATAACTAAAATTTGGTTTTCATGACTCTTTTTAGTGTATTGAGTACAGGGTATACAAGGTCTCACTACACAGGTCAGACTCATAGTTGTCCTCCTGCTTTCAGCCTCTCAAGCGCTGGAATGGCAGGCATGCACCACGCACAGTTTCATTTGCCATCTCAGCGTGTTCTGAGGGCAGGGCCGGAGCAGCAAGCCAGAGATTGAACCCAGGACCCTGTATCTGCCTAAGCAGGTGCTTTAATCCTCTTAGCTATCTGGTTTGACCCTAAAATTTGCTTTTCAAAAACTAAAATCAGAACATGATTGAAGTTAGCTCTAGACTTTAATGATATATTCTGTCAAGAAGCCTGGCACCTACCCAATGCTTTGGCAAAGTTGCAAAGCCTTTACTGAGAAGGTGCATGCCTAAAGCAAAGGGATTCCCACAACTTTCTGGAAGGGTGCTCTAGCACCTATAAAGCACCAGGATTCTGCCTTAAGATGGTTTGGGTTTTAATTTTTCTCTTGGTGCATTAAGACAATAAGAAAATGCTGGGATTTACTTGAGGGTGACACACATTTCCAGAGACTTCATTGCTGCTCCCCACCAGTGCTTTCTCTTCACGCAGGTCTTTTGCTCTGGAAAGCAGGAGAGCAAAGGGTGGGTAGCTAGTCTTTGACTCTGCTGCACTGAGTCAGTCCAGAAAACCAGGATTTACAGCCAACCGTGCTGTTTCCTGAGCTTTCTCCCAAGGCCATTTCCCCGTCAATAGTCCTCTTTGTGTACTGGCTGAAGATGCCTGGGGAGCCACCATATTCCTATCAAGCAAACTGTGCTGCCTGAAATTTATATCAAGCCTGTCACTGGAAGCAGCGCATCCTGGGATTCAGCAGGCACTCTGCCACAAGCGCCGTCTTTGCCAGGCTTGGGCTGGGAAAAGCGGAGTGGTGAAGTGCTTATTATTCTGAAACACTCAAGCATAAATCTTGCTGATGACAGAAACTGGCCCAATGCCTCAGGCAAGGATATAATCAGTGCATACAAACAGCTAAAATGCTTAGGATTTAACCCTTTTCCTAAAAGTATTTCCTGCTGTGTTCAGTTTCTTTTGCCAGAAATCTTTCCTGATTGTTCCAAGCACATAAGATATTTCCTACTTTATTTCAAAAAAAATTTTTTTTTATGTCCATTTTCCCAGCTCTACAGAATGGCCCCCTGGGGAAGGGCCATTTGTATGCTCAGTGAAAAGTGCCGCATTGGATGTCGATAAATGACTGTTGAACTGAATTCAGTCCTGAAAAGAAAGTATGGCAGTTGTTTACACAGTCATATGTGCTGTCAGACCGATGGCTTAAAGGAGAAACTAATGATCTTTCAAGGCGGCTCAGACCAGATCCCATACTAGGACAGAAGAAAGGCGGAGACACTGAAGACTGTGATTGAAGTAGCTCCCATTTGCAGATTGCTTTTCACTAGCCAGGCCCTGAGAGAGAAATTTGCATCCACTATTTCACTTATTCACCCCAACAGTGCAGAAGACAGGCTTCTGTAGGCCAATTTAAAGGGAACCAGAATTGAGGTTCCCACACACACCACGTGGAAGAAGTAGAACTGGGAATGAGACTAAGGGCAGCCTCTCTCTCTAGAGGACCTCATCCCTATAGGTGAAGATATGGACAGAAATTGGCCCTAGGAGGAGCAGACAGAGTGAGAAGAGGCAGAAGGTAGGAATGCCCAAGAGTAGAGTCAACTGAGGCAAATACCAGGGGCACTTTTTTTTTTTTTAACCTAGAAATAGTAAGCAAGAATGGTGGGTTAGGCTGTGGGAAATGTACCAGGTCAAATGGTGGTTTTCCAAAAATGCTCACATCTTTTTCCCTGGAACCTGTGATATGTTACATTGCATGGCAAAAGTGGGGGTGGCTGTGAGTGGGTTAAAGTAAGACTCTTGAGATGGGGAAGTGATCCTGGAGTGCTGGGGTGAGGTCCTCCTAATCTGAGCAGTTGTTATAAGGATGCAGGAGGCTCCAAATCAGAGGAGATGGAAAGATGCAGGCAGAAGTGCCGTCATGTGGGGACCACTGGGAGCCAGGAGTGCAGGAGCTTCTGGACACTGGGAATGGTGAAGCAGGGATTTGAGGCAGGGATTTTCTGCAGAGCCTGCAGAAGGAGCACAGCTTACCAACACCTTACATTTCTACTCATGCATTTTGCATTTGTGAATCCCAGAACTGCAAGATCACAAGTTTATGTCATTCTAGACCACTGAGTTTAGGTTACCTTGTTCCAGTGGCCAAAATCAACCACTGCGTGGCACAGTGTGACTTAGGATGCATAGAAGGTTTCTGTGGACGCATTCATTTATGGGTGAGCATGGAGTGGGGTGAACAGAGAGAGTTGGTGTGTCCTCAAAGGGCACCTTGGATGTCTGGATTCTTGTTAATACGCAGATAGATTTCTAGGCCCAATCTCAAAACTGCCAATCATACAGTGACCCTCAGGAACTCATGAGTGCTGCTGTAATTCCACACCTTCATGGTCAAGTGATAAGGCTGCACAGATCATCAGATAAATGAAAACAGCTGACATGAGAATATTGACTTGTGGTAGCCTTAGTGACCAGTGGTCTGATAAAGGGATTGCTCACTGCACCCTGCCAGTCCTGTGTGAGTTTATTAACCCTTCATTCACATTTCAGTGTAGTGTTAGGTTTTGAGGACAGACAGTAGGAAGAAAAGAAACATGGCCCATTCTCTGCCATAACCCACACTTTCCTAGGGAAAGCAAATATTGATCAAATGTCATATCATAAATGATGAATGCTGCAGACAATCCAGGAAGCCAGGAACCTCTAACTGGAAGAGCTAACCCATCTGCAGAGGGAAGAGAAAGGACCTTATTTTAAGAGTGATATTCTTCAGTAAGAATTAAGAATTAACTGTAGGAAGAAAATTCAGTGAAGGAAGGCAGAAAAAGCATATGCGGAAGCCCTCAGGCAGGAGGGACCCAGTGGGACAGGACTTTAGGGAGCAGTGGAAATTAGCATCTTGTAGACCACATGAAGAATTTTTACCTTCCCTGAAGCAGAAAGTCACATGATGAGGTTTGCACTTGGAAATTACCATTTGTCCACAAGGTAAAAGAACGGTTGCATCAGGGCAGCCACAGTATAAGAGCAGACATCAGTCAGAATTCGTGGGGGTCACTGGGACACAGAGGGAGCCCAATAACTCTTAACTCTTGGCTCTAATTCCAGAACATTGCCACACCAATCTATCTCGTAAAGCAAGTCAGGGTTTCAGCTTAGCCTAGAGCTGAGAGCAAGTGCAAGTGGATAAATGAGTTCTCATATTTTCTGCAAATCTCCTGCTGATCAGCATGTCTAGGCAGCACTCAAGGGTGACAAAAGTAAAATGAGTTTGCCTGTAGGCAGTTTAGCTTTAGTCAAGCAATCACACACAGGCAATGAATAAACTAAAGTGCTTTTCTCCCATCACCGCTTTGGGAACAACCTGGGAAAGTTTTGATTTTAAAGAAGGCAAAGAACAGGTCTTCCCAGAAGACAAGGATATCTGCAATGCAAAGTGCAGATGACAAAGTGGCAGTCAGGAAACTTAAAACAGTCCACGTGAATATAATCGGTGGGTTCTCACTGCAGGGACATAGTTGCCCAGAAGACTAACTAAAAGCAGATTAAACCTTATAGAAGGGAAAGGAAGAAAGATGTTGATGTCATCGGCCGTATTTATATGAGCTAATGTGACCAGAAAATATAAATTACTTTTTAAGAAATCCCTTAAGTCAGGATACCTGTGGTTAAATTTCATTGCTCATTGATTATGATCTTTGATAGCTTTTTAAAAAACTATAAATCCTCTTTAATTTTGAATTTGAATGTGAAAGTAAAAATGAATTGGGTTCATGTGAAGTGTTATAACATTCAGTGGTCTTATGTAGCACCTTCTTGCTGTATGACTCTGGGTGGGTTACTCATAGCTCTTCTGTGTTTCCTCGTCTTTCAAATATTTCAAGATGGAATGATATGTCACATCAAATGTGTGTGTGTGTGTGTGTGTGTTTGGTGATGGAGTGCTAGAGCTAGAACCCAGGGATTAGTACATGCTAAACACATGGTCTACCACTCAACCATACTCTTAGTCCCTGATAGATGATGTTTTAAAGGGTTCTTATGACATGACATGTGACAATGTGGTAGCACCTTAGATCAGAATTGGCATACAGCAAGCACATCCTCACATACACAACTGTTAACAGCTGCTCACCATCATTCAAGTCAGTCCTGAGCCTACTGCGATTGGCTGTGTTGGCAAGGACTAAAATGATAGCTCTCAGCACCAATCCTTCGGCTCCCGTCTATTTTATGACTACTACATGCCACTAGGTGATGCTAGAGGAAAACTGAAAATCTGGAAGGGGAAAAAACAACTGCTGTTGGGTATACTTCATGCCAGTGCCCTTTCTTCATCATAACGGTGTCTGTGTGTTCTCACAGTAGCAAACAAATCCAACAGGTACTGTTTTCAGCATCCTCAAAATTTGATTCACATTCAGTCAGAGATGTGGCATCAGGTGACCAGTGCTCCTTCCTCAAAGCCCTGAGTTTCAGCTCAATAGGCCCTTGCTCCAAGGTATTACAAGGTATTACGAGTTTAGTAATACTAGCCTTTCCCCTTTGTTGCCCTAGAGGTGGCAAATACTTTTTGAAAATGCTATTGTGATGATAGCATTATGCCATTTTAGTTCCCTATTAGAATTCTAGCTAACTGCATGCAATTTGTCTTGAACTGTCCATTTTCACATAACCAAGGGGGATCATGTGTCTGGATTTGACCCTGACTAATACCATCTTTTGTAGGGTCTTGACAAACAGAAGTTATTTGAATACAGTCCAATTTAACAAAGAAAGTCTACCAAGGGAAAAAAAAAAATGAAAAAGAGATTTGGAAAAAAAAAAAAGAGATTTGACTATGTACTTCATTAAAGAGGATGTGCAAATGTCCAAAAATGTAAGGATGTGTTTAACTTCCTTAGGAATATGGAAAAGGTTATTTAAATGCAAATGGGATACCTAATATTAAGTGTATTAATATTTAAAAGCATCAAAACACCATATGTTGAAGATATGAAACAATGGAAACTCATTAATACTGCAAGTGTGGATATACATTGGTTAAGTTACTTTGAAAAGCGATTCAGAGGTATGTAATATGTCAACCATATGTCCACCTTGTGACCCAACAATTACGATTTTAGGTACATCTCCAGGTGAAATGCATGTATTTAAAGGCAGGTACAAACTGTTTACAGAAGCAATATGTGCTAGAAATCCAATCTGGAAGGAATACAAATATCCTACTTTCATGTAATGGATAAATAAGTTGGAGTGTGTTTATACAGTATGCTATAATATAGTAATAAAATGAATAAATTATAGCTACTCGGAAGGTAAATACCTTTGACAAAATGTTGCTTCACAAAAGAAGCCAGTTATAAGACAATATGAAATAATTACATTGATGTAAAGTAAAAAAAAATGGATGAAATAGTCTCAACTTGGGCTGATCTAAAGGGCCCTGAATAGAAGAAGGAAGGGCGTGTCTGCCTGGGTTATGCTGTGTATTTTAGCCTGAATGATGGCTTCATGGGTGTGGTTATTCCAAGCACTATATGTCACTTCATTGGCTGTGTGTTTTGATTTATGTATGTGTGCTTATACTTTGATAAAAGGATTTAAGTACTTAAAACTCAAGGTCTCCAATCTTCATTCAGCACATATTTAAAAAAACTGCCATTTTTTCCCTTACTATACTTTAAGTTCCTTCAGGATATGGTGCATATTCTTATAAGCCCTACAAATCTATAGTACAAAACAAAACAAGGTTGCTTTATTTATTTGCTACTGTGTTTCATATTGCCTGTGAGACTAATAACTCCTCTAAGGCAGGGTTTTACTTGGTTTAAGATTTCCATGTCTGAGTCCATTGTCTGACTCCAGCAAGTGCTCGATAACTATGTGTTCAGTAAATGCTAAGGCACATTTGCCTAAAATATCTCATTACTATTTGCACAACTCCAATTTAGCACCTTGCATGCAAAAACATTCAAATGTATTTATTGAGTATAGAAAAATAGTGAAGTAGTACTCACAGTTTAAGCCACATTGCACCTATAAGAAAATTGAGTTCAAACTCTTTTTAACCATTTAGTAAATTGTCACCATTTTCTAATTAAAATATATCACCATCCAAATACATTTTCTGCTTAGTCAGTTATACTTTCTTTTGCCAAAATTTTGAATCATTTAGGAAATTGTTACGTGATTTCCTATTTTCTACAAGTTGTTAATACAGTTATATCTTGTTACTTATTGTTAATTCACTCCAAACTTATAACATGTTAGACAAATACCAAATGAATTTTATCTATAGGATATAATGTAATTAGAAGTAATTCATGAAAGTTCCCCAGAACCTTTACATTTTACTGGTCTAATATTAGCCTTGTACAGTGGTAATACAACCCTTTGTAGGTTTAGTGGTATCATTTGAAATCTTTTTTATGACCTTTTTGTGCAACTGAAATGCACAAAAGCATGGCAGTAAAGACAAGCATATGGTGTTTCTGCACTGTTTGTGAGGTACTATAAGACTGATGCTGAGAGATTTTTTCTTGGCAAAATATTACAAGTGCTGTGTTTAATGAGTTCTGAAGCTGGCATGTACTGAGGTATGACCATAACTGGATAACCAGTCTGCTTTGGTAGCTGTGATAGAGCTTAGCCCAGGTTAACCACACACCAGCTGGGCAACTCTGGCCAATCCTTTTTAACTCGTATTGATCTTAAGCTACTCTTCCTTAGAATGGAAGAGGTAGGTTTGTTAAGGAAAGCAAATAACTGTCGTACCAGCCACTACTTCTAGTCTCCACCCATGGCAAATATCACATCATACTTTGCCAAGGAGTCCAAATGCAGCCTCAGAATTCTCAGAATGACCCACCAGAAAGTCATGAATCAATGGAAATTGGTAATGAGGCATAACCTTATTATTAACCTTTAATGGCATGATCCAAAGTTTCCCCTCAATTACACAGTTCTATGACCTACTAAAAAATAATATTCTGTGTGGAGTGTCTCAGGCAATGCAAAATCTTGAAATGTAATCACATGCATCAAAGAAATATTAAATTTTACTCCTCACATTTTCAGAGTACTTTACTGTATTATCCATTTTTGCAAATGGATAATTCATGTGTAGTGCTCATTTAACACAACTCTTCTTAGTTATACATTTCATTTCTAGAGTAAGATTTTAAATTAGCACCAGGACAGATACTAAGTGTTCTTACAGAATTCAGATGTCCCAAATATGAAATCCCAATGCTCCTTAAGTATTAACAATCAAGTGATTTTTGACACTTTATAGGTGTTTTAGTTACTTTTTTTTCATTGCTAGGACAAAATAGCTGACACCCAAAGTTACAGGAGGAAAGATTTATTTAGCTCACAGTCTGTGGAGGTGTCAATCTGTAGCCAGCTGGTTTCTAGGCAGGATGGCACAGCAGAGGGGCAACTGTTCATGGCAGTGGAAGATGCAAAAGCAACCAGACCAAAGAAAGGAGGGCAAGCTTTTTTCCTCCCTTATGTTGTGTGCAACCTGCCCACCTTGGGGTGGGTGTAGCACTCTCACCATCTGGGTCCTCTTACCCAAACTCAGAATGTTTACAAAGTGAAAACCATGACCTCCAGCTGAGCCATTTAAACTTCTAAACTTCTCATGTTGATACAAGGAATGAACCATTTCAACATCCTAGGGCACAAAACAGCCTCCCTAAGACCAGTCCTCTACACCCTAGGATCTAGAACTGCTGAGTCACTTAGCTAAGTTTTTAAACTTCTCATGCTACACAAAGTATTACTCATCACAACAGGTAAGCATTTAGTTTGCCTCTTTACTCAGAGAAATCAGAAACAAAAGAACTAAGAAATTGCCCCAGAACGGCCTGAGATTTGAGGTATTTGTATAACATCTTCACATTAGTTGACTGTAGACCTCTGAAACAACATCTTCACCTAAGGCTCAATATATCATATGAAATGCCTGGATAAGCACTAATAGCCATTAAGGTAGTATTACTTGGGAGGTGAAAAGAAGGCAAGAGGTCCGTTTTTCATAAACACCATGATGACAATATAAAATTGTTGACAAGTTATTAGTGCTTTCCATTCCTATCTCCTTGAAATTGAGTGCTTAACCTCGAAGTGAGATATCTTTTAAGTCTTCACCAGAGTCAGGATTGCAAGTTCATTTATTCCTCTGTCAAGGCTCATGAAGTGAGATTCCAGTAGGTACACTTTCAGACTGAGGTTCAGGAATGGTAGTACATGTAAAACCGTAAAAGCATTGATGGCCTTGAAGCTCTTTATAAAAAAAGGTGTCATCCAAGTTCCGATGAGCATAGGAGTAAAAGCCAGGCCTATGATGATAAAGGGCTAAAAACTTGACTGTGAAACAAAGATAACCATTCAGTCTCTTGGCCTGTTTCTACTTGTATAACTCTGGGGATAAACCAGAGGCTGCTAAGGTTTCTACTGGCTTCATCTGATCAGTGCCCAAAACAATTGATAATAATTAATGTTCATTAGGTGATTAAACAAGTCAGAGATAGTATTGACACATCCAGATAATGCAGGTCAAAGTGGATTGCAGACCAAAGGGGAGGTTATGCTTTTTAGTTTAAAATGAGAGTTTCCATCACTAGCCACTTAAAGCAGTATTTGCTCTTAAAATGCCAGCTGTCTTCTCACCTCCCTGCCACTTCCCCAAGTCATGATCATCTTCCTGGCTTGGTTAGTAAGCTCCAAGAAGGTGATGGATCAGTTGGCTTTTGAGATAGGCTCATGCAGTCTAAATTCTGGGACACTGTGACATATGTTCACGTTCCAGTTCAGATTTCCTTTTTGAAAACAGAAACATCTGTAGCTGAAAGAATACTTCAAGTATGGTTTCAGAGTACTTCTGACCCTCTGAGCCTCAGTATGTAGAATGCAGGAGGAGGTCTGGGAGATTGCCAATGCCACTCTCTACTTTCTAATTTTGTATGTGTCCAGATGCTATTTTAAACCATTGTTTCTGAAGCTCAGGCTAATTATTCTTTTTATACAGACCTGCATAATAAAGGGTATTGGCTTCAAAGTGTCCTTTGTACTATTTATACTGGGCTTACCCATCACAACTACCTTAGCTTGAGAGGCATTTGTTATGAATTATCAACTATGTTTTCAGAGCACACAATGGTTTTTCTAGATAGTGCTGCAAAAATTATCTCGTTAACCAGGCAAGGTGGTGCACACCTATCATCCCAGCCCTTGGGAGACGGGACAAGAAGATCACTGTGATTTTGAGGCCAGCATGAACTATATAGCAAAACCCTGTGTCAAAAACAAAATGTTATTCCACTGAATCTATCTGATGGAATATATGCATATATTAGTATATATATATATATATATATATATATATATATATATTATTTTCTCTTATTTTAAAGCCTATAAACAAAGACAAAAACAAATAGCAGATGCAAAGACAGAAACAGGGTAACATGCAACAATACATACGTTACATGTTACAGATTTTCAAATCAAGAATAGCAAATTAACAATGGCTGTTATATTACCGAATTTTATTGTTAGATCTGTTGCTCAGATTATGTAGTTATGCAAGATTGCACAAAAATTGTATAATAACACTTGCTTTCAATAAACCTTAATTATTTTTCTTCACTTTTTGTAAATATATTTTAAAGAGAGTATAATAATTGATGCGACATTCATAATGGTACACATTTAGAAAACCAAGATGAGGGGTATTCAACCATGGTTTTTGTATTACACACTGCTGTCCTTGATGTGGTTGCTTAGATTGCAGATATCAGCATAAAGTGAAAATTCTAAACGTTAATTGTTATTTTCAAAACAACTGATGGGAATTATTAGTATAATCATCTCAGCCATCCTGCATATATACTTGCATGATTTTCCCCCTTCATTTTTTCCTATCTTTTCTCCTTTCCTATATCTTTATTGTTTATTCTTTATGTTCAGTTTCTTTCCATTTTGCTTTGTCTATTGTGCCTTTCAGGTTTTATTTCTTCTTTTGGGTTTTTACACTAGGGAGACAATATGATATTTACAAATGTGGGATTGATTTATTTCACTTATGAGTATAGCCTGTAGTTGTATCCACTTGCCTATAAAGGCCTCAAATTTATCTTTTTTATAGCAGATTAATATTCTGTTATATAAAAATATCACATTTTAAAAATTTATTCCTCAAGTGATTGTGAAGGACCACCTGAGAGCAGCTCTCTCTTTTTTTTTATTTATTTATTTATTTATTTATTTATTTTAGCTCTCCTTGAAAGAAGAGCGACAGTCTCCATTTTGACTGAGCCTGACCCTATTTCTTTGTATCGTTATGTACAGAGCTGGCTAGGACTTCTGTTTATCCTTCAATTGGCCTTAAGCAATGTATGTTGGTCTAGCTGAGGTGCTGGTGATAGTCTTTGAAAGTGGTGTGCATGTTTCCCTGGTAACCTACACCTGCCGCTCTTTAATGTGAGCCGGGTGGAGACAGGACGGTGGAGTTAATGCTCCGCGGCGCCAGCTGGGATCGAGCCTCGAGACAGAGGCTATGACTTCCTGGGGCTTGAAAGACTACATCAGACCTGAAGCACCAGACCCCCCAAAACATCAGATGCTATCTCAGTGACATAATAGTATAATGCAGGTTATTCTCTGCATATCCTGTCTGCATATGGCAGAGGTAAATGTAGGCCACCCACCTAGCTCAGCTCACAATGGTCACCTACTTCCTACAATTCTGTCAATCCGCCTCAAGCCACTCTCCCACTGAATAAAAACAGGTGAGGCCCTGGGTTACTGTCTTGGTTCCAGAAAGCCATCTTCATAGCTGGACTTAGGGCCCTTTGGCTCCCCAATAGTGATAAATATGTTTTAGTGTCTTTACTTTTGCCATGGGTTGCATTGAAAGTGGTAGATTGGAATCAACTTGATGGGATTCCAATAACATAACTTTGGGATTACAAATATTGGCTTCTTGGAGCAAGACGAGGACCTGGAAGTGACTCCTACAAGTGATGGGCATTTTGGTTGTTTCTAAGATCTGACTATGACAAATTGTGCTGCTAGAAACATGAGTATACATATATTGCTATAGTAGGATGTTTTCAGTTCTTTTGGGAAAATACCCAGAAAGGGTATTTTACCTGGGCTGAATGGGATTGCCAGTCCTACTTTTTTGAGAAAGCTCCACACTGATTCCCACAGAGGTTATACCAGCCTGCATTCCCACCAACAGTGGAGAAGTGTTTCTTTTTCACCACAGTCTCTCCAGCATTTGTTATTAGTTGATTTCTTTGTGACAGCCATTCTTTCTGGAGTGACATGGTGTCTTAGTTACTTTTTACTCATTGGTGGGACAAATACCCGACACTCAAAATGAAGGAAGGAAAGGTTTATTTAGCTCACAGTTACTGAAGGGTTCAGTCCATATTCCGCTGGCTCCAAGGCAAACGACAGCAGTTCATGCAGCAGAAAACAATGAAGAGCAGAGGAGGAGCAGCAGCTACAGCAGCGTCCATCAAGCCTCTCTCTTCCTTCTGTGCTGACTGCGAAGACAGCGCTCCACAGTGCAGATCGGAGCTCCTCCAAAGTGGCGCGGCTGCTGAGATCAAGCTCCTTCAAAGATTGAGACTTCTCCACGGAAGCAGGGCGGGGCAGCAGGAAACCAGGCAGGGCGGCTTCCTGCCTTTCTCAATTCCTGGGCCCTGCCCACCTGCGAGGCGAGGCCCCCATGCTGCCGGAGCTGATTCAGCCAAGTTGACACAATGTATCAACTAACATACATGGTATCTCAGTGTTGTTTTAATTTGTATTTCTTGAATGACCAGTGTTATTGGACATTTGTCATGTATTTATTTGCCATTTATATTTCTTCTTCTGAAAATATGTATTCATCTCAGATACCCATTTTTGGATTGAGTCTATATTTTTAGAGACTTGATTTTTTTTTTCAGTTCTTTATACATTCTAGATAGAAGTCCTTTGTTTGAGTGACTATAGGTTAAGAATTTTTTTAAAGGAATTATTTGATTTATTTTTAGATAAGGGTTGAAAAGTTTAATTTTCTGTGGGGAAAAGGAATCCTTCTCTGCTTTTGTGGGAGAGTGAAGACTGGTACAACCACTGTGGAAATCAGATTGGAGATTCCTCAAAAAGCTAGGATTGGAAGTCTCATTCAAGCCAGCTACTCCCCTTCTAAGTATTTTTCCAGAAGAACTGAAAACATCATACCACAGCAATTTATGCACAGTCATGTTCATAGTAGTGCAATTTGTCATAGCTAAATCTTGGAAATAACCCAAATGCCCATCAACTGAGGAATGGCTAACAAAGATGTGGTATCTTTACACAATGAAATATTATTAAGCTGTAAAAAGGATAGATGAGGCTTTTATCAATAAAAGGATATAACTAGAGATCATACTCAAGTGAAATAAATCATGTGCAAACAACATATTGTCTCCTTAGTGTGAGAACCTGAAAGATTAAATACAATCTGAAGGGTACAGTGGATACTGGGAATAGGAATAAACCGGTTCAGAAGGAAGGAATTAGTGAGATCAGATCAGGAGAAGAAGTGAGAGAAAGAGATATATCTATGTATGTAAGCAGCGTAGTTTGGATAATGGTGCTGCGGATTTCTGCTGGTCTATGGAAAGGAGTAATTAATGGTTAAAAAAAAGGAAAAAAAAACTGAGAAAAGTCTAATTTTCAGAGCCTGATGAGTGAGGCAGCGGCTATGGGGAAGCCCTGAGTCACTAAGCTAGTCAGTCAGCTATATAAAGTACCAGAGTCCTATTTCCTGCAGTCTTAGAACATTTTTATTACTTTTTATTGTTGTCACATTGCATTACTAAAATCTTGTCAGTTTAAGCACACAAATATATTATCTCTTTGTTCTGGAAGTCAGAAGTCCAGCTTGGTTTCCCAGACCTGTAATCAAAGGGTGGCAGCATTTCTTCCTGGGAACACTAGGGAAAAACATCTGTTCTTGCCTATTGCAATTTCTAGAGGCTGTATATGTTGCTTATACCCTGGCCTTCCATCTTCAAATCTACCAGCAATGCTTTCTGTGACCCTTCTATCCTCATTTCTTTGGCTTTCTATTATCACAGCTGGGAAAGCTTCTCTGAATTTCAGTGCTGTGGCTCGAGTCTAGCTGTCCCCCTGGTGCCTCATGCGGTCACAGGTGGGCTTCTGCAGAGGTGGCTGGATCTAGAGCGTGTGTGCTGGGATTGATTCATCGTGCAATGCTAGGGTCAAGGGCACTAGGATTAAGGATGTGAGTGCTGCCCACCCTGAGTAGCCTGGAGAAGAAATAAGGGATAAAAAGAGCTATGATTGTCCTTCGCTTGTTCTGCTACCTTCTGACCACCAGGAACTGTTTCCCCTCTGCCATATGCCACCCTACCTTGGAACCAGTCAATTATGGAAATGAAATGTTCTCCCTTTAACTGTGGGCATCAGGTGTCTTGTCACAGCAGCAAGAAAAGTATGAGACATTCAGGATTTGTTATTTGGTTGAGCCCACCTATAGAACCCAGGATTCTTTCAATCATCTTAATTTAATCACCTATGCAAAGTCCTTCTTGTGGTGTAAGGAAACATATTCACAGATTTGAAGGATGAATATATGGACATCTTTTAGGGAAGCATCTATCTACCATGTTTTACTTAATGGTGGCTTTTAGTGAAGCCTCTCTGCACACTCAAGGATGAGGAATGTAGGAAAGTTCAAGCTAGAAAATAATGTTAAGTAACATGTAGAGCCTAAAAAACAACAAATAAAAATACATGGAGCCTAAGGGCCTTGGAGACAATGTCTTTAAAACTTTTACTCTTCACCTAAGAAAACTGGGGTCCATCCAGTACATGGTCTATTTAAGGTCACAAGCGATTAGCAAGCTGTTACACTAAGCTGCTCCCAACATTCCCTGTGGATTCTTTGATTGGACACACTTTGAAGAAGTATTTTATTTTATAAAATCATTGATAAATCCTCTATTCTATGTGGAAGAATACTTTTAAATGAGAATAGAATTTTTAAAATGATTTGTAGATGAAATGTCAGGATGGTTTGCCATTTTACAAAAGAATCATTTTTAATCTCAAGTGACAAAATTGCTCTGTTGCCAAAGGGAGCTGGTATTTAAATAAAGGTCACACAAAATCAGGGTAGGAGATACAACATATGTATCAGAATTTTAAGTTCAAAGAATCATTGAACTTGCAAACTATAGTTCTCCTTTCTACCTATGTGCTTTCTTTAAATCTATAAATCGCCATATCCACCCATCCATTTGTCCATCCATCCATCCATCCATCTATCTGGCTATCTATGTATCCTTCCTCCACATATACAAATTACTCATCACATACAAAGCATGTGTCAGAAGCACATAGGATAAATACATTTGTGAGCCAAACAGAGTTCTTGCTTTCATAGAGTTGAAGGTACCAGCCCAGCATTTCTCAGGGTGTGTTCTGTGGCTCACCTCTATCAGAATTCCCAGATCCCTAGCTCCTGTGCATCTCCAGAGGTAGAAGGAGTTAGGCCTGAAGTGTAGCACTTTAGCAAGTTTTCCAGGAAATTTCAATGCTACTAAATTTTAGACCCCATTTCCATAAATGCAAACAATTTAGCTGGCAGATTCTCACCGTCATGCTCACTGTAGTTTGCTGGACCGCCCAGTAAGGGTTTGGTGGTGGGTTTGGAAGAAGAACCAACCAGCATGTCCTCTCCCATAAAGATGGCTACAGCTTTACTTTGATTATTATCTGCATCTTATTTTCTTTGGGGTGGCCCTCAAGCTTTCAGCAAAGTGAATAGTCTTCCTTGCCAAAGATTTGGAAACCCACAAATGTGCTCTCTAAATTGAATGAAATCATTCAAACTCAAAAGCTACAGGATGTCAAGTTCAAACAGAAGTGTGATTCAATTTTCTACTTTCTACTATTTGTTATCATGTTCAAATAGAGTCTTCCTGTGAAAAAGAAGGTATGTGTCAGAAACTCGGAGTTTGTCAGAAGTCAAAGCACAATGTGGCACCATCAAAGGAAGGTCTGATGTGACCTGAGTCCCTATTCAGGAAGACGGACTCCTGACACTTTCCTTCTGAGCCTCAGAACTCCCAACCTTGGCAACTTATGAAACTCCCAAAGGCAGGGCTTCAATCAGTTATCTAAATGTCATTTCATAACCAGCTAAATCTGGCAAGCATCAAAATATGAATCTCCCAGCTATTTTGAGTTTATTGTTGATTCTGACAGGCTTTAGTTTACTGCTAAAGACCCCAGCTTCATAAGAGGGCTTTAATGACTAGTGACATATCACTGAATAATAGATGCTTTCTTCCAGCACTTGCATTTTTAGAAGCACAAACTGGAGCACTGCAGCTTCTAAGGGTACCAGGGATACACATCCGCCTCAATCTCCTTGAAATCCCTGAACGAATGTCATTTCAGTCAGAGGGATTTTACCTATTTATGTTACTCTAAGTGCTTATTTTTATTTAGAAGCTTATTTGAAGTATTTTAATGTGCTATATTTATTTGATAAATATTTATCTAGTGTCTACTCTGTGTTAGGAACATGCTGAACACTGAGGATGTGATGGTAAAAGTGGCAAAGGCAATTTGTAGCCTCAAGAAGTTTAGTAACAAAGCTGGGCACTTGGGAAGCTGAGGGAGGAGGATCACAGATTTGAGGCTGGCTACATAGTGAGTTCAAGGTCACCTTCAACTATAAGGCCAGACCCTGTCTCAAACAGATGAATATACAATCAAACAAACCCATAAATAAACACAGGGAAAAAACCAAAGTGACATATATTTGTAATAAATAATCCAGAGGTGAAGACGAAGGGATGATATGGAGAGATTCTGTGAAACCTATTTGAGTGAGTGAGGAACACAGATCTTCAGCAATGTAATCACTCTAACACTTTCAAAGCCACAAGCTTGTGCTTGTGCACAAATTCCAATAAAGGGCTTCATATGTACTATATTTTAAAAATATTTTGAAATATGTATATAGTTCATTAACATTTTTCAGCATCATTGATCTCCATAGCATGAGAATTCATTTTATTTAATGACTGAAGGTAAAGAGAGGTAAAATACATTGGTATTTTTCAGCGAGGTGCACAAACATCTCCTAACCACAAGATGGCGCAGTTGACATTTGTGGAGAACGCTTTGGGGCAGGTCATCTTTGAAGAACTGCTCTCTCTCTCTCTCTCTCTCTCTCTCTCTCTCTCTCTCTCTGTCTCTCTCTGTCTCTCTCTGTCTCTCTCTCTCTCCTCCCTCCCTCCCTCCCTCATTAACTAAATTTTTTAAAGTATAACTTTTCCCAAACTTGTTTGAAAATTAGTTGATTGGATGAGTGGCCCCTGTAGATGGTCTGACTCACTACCTAATGATGTCCTTTGAATCCCTCAGTTCTAAAAGCATATTTTCTCTAGCACAAAGTTTTCCCCTTTTACTAAGACAAAAATTAAATAATTTAGAAAATCACATAAACAACAAACAAACAAACAAAAAATCAAGGAACAATACCTTGAACTCTGGTGCAGATTTGACACATAGTTTTTTTATGTGTCACACCATGGTGACAAAATCTACCTTTTTCCCAGAATGCCTGTGCCTCAGCTCCTCCTTAAAACTGTCTTCCTTTCCATTTTTTGGTCAAAGATATGACATTCCTGCTCTTCACTTTTTGACTTATCCTCTTGGCCACTGTGACCTCTCTTTCTGTCTCCCTCTGTCTCTCTCAGTTCCATTCCTGTAAACAAATTTCAAGAATTCCTTGAGTTTGCTTTGAATTTTCAGCTTTTTAGAACATTCCTCTTTCTATGCCTGCCACTTGTAAGGCCTGTTCCCCCCCCCCCCACCTCAGCATGCGGTTTCATAAACCTGATCCAGGCTGTTTTGTCTTATTTTATAAAACCTTTAGTTGGCCTTCAGCAGATTCACATTCCTATGGAGCTACAAAGATTTCTCATTCTTACTCTTGCTCTGGCCCCACCTCAGACTAATGTCAATTTCATTCTTCCCTGGCATTAGAGCGGATAACTTGATCCTCACATTTTGATAACTGATTCTCCTCACAGTGTGAAAGCAGAACGAAGAGAGGGACAGATGCAGCTTGTTTCAGTCAGGATTCTTGATCAGGGCTGAAAACAGTTCACACTTTTAGCTGGCGCACTGGAGTCAGAATCCCGACTAGCATAAAATTTTATGTCTGCACAGCCAGCCCTGACTTCAAAGTCTGAACCGTGTGACCACCGTAGTCCTCAGGGTCTTGAAACTTGCTCTTGGAAACACATCTGATTCTCATATTTTATCATTCTGGGAATCAATGGTTACATCCCTTAACCAGTCCCTTCTAAAATGGTTTTTATTAACTCTTTGTTTGTTTGGGGTGTTTTTTTTTTTTGGCAGAACTGGGGATTGAACTCAGGTCCTTGCACTTGCCAGTGAAGCGCTCATTCTACTGAGCTGTCTCCCCGGCCCTGTTTTTTTTTTTTTTTTCCGGCCCTGGTTTTTATTAACTCTTAACTAATAATGTTTGCAGGGGTGCTCTGGCATGGGTAGGAGAGAAGTGGTAAAGGGTAGATGGATGAAAGAAATGAGGGGGAGAAGAATTTGGGGAGCAGGAGCCACTCAGCCTCTGTTATTAACCTCTTCTATAAATCCCATGTACCTTGCAAAAGTTGCCCAGGAATAACAAAGCCAGGACTAACACCTCAGCTGTTTGGGTAACATACTGATGTTTCAAAGCCATCATTTAAAATCTTATTTGGAGCAATGGAGGGAATAAACACATTAAATACAGAATGATATTAAAAATGATAATTTAACCTTCAAAGGATGAATAGGTCTCTTAGTGACATTTCTCTTTGACAAAGAATAAATGAAAGTGAGTCACTCCCATGAGCACAAGAATGTCTGCTCTTCTTCACACCTCCCTGGGCCAGTGGCTCTCACATCTGAGCAGTGCTGTCAGGAGGGCCATGAACACATGGATGGTCCAGCTCATCCTGCTTGTGCTTTCTATTCTGTAGGTCCAAGGTAAGTTTAAGAAATTACCTTTCTACAGAGTTCCCTGCAAGATACTGATGGCCCACGCTGGTCCAGGACTGCCATCCTCTGAGAACTTCTGGCCTGAAAAAAGCTCATAGGCCTGTACACAACTCTTCAGCACTTGTGGTGCTTGTTATCCTTGTATAGCTCTGTAATGGAATGGTGGCCCTAAACATGCAAACCTGTGACTCCTATGACCCTGTAGCTGTGCACATAATTTGGCAAAGGAGAATTGGCAGATGAAGTTAGACTTCCCTGAGATGGGAATGATCTAGGATTCCCTGAGGGAGCTCAATCTAATGACAAGGCTCTTTAAAAACAGTAGACAAGGGGTCAACATGAACAGGAGAAAATGTGGCACTAGGAGCAGAAATTGGTGTGATGTGAAGAAGGGGCCACAAACCAAAGAATGCAGGAGGCCTAGAGAAGCTGGCAAAGGGTGGAGGTGGAGAGGAGAATGTGTTTCTCACCTTTTTGCAATTTTTTTCCATTGGGATCTTGCAATGGAGTAAAATCTCTCCATCTGCAGACTCAGAAACTTCCCTTCAGCTTCCACAATTCTGCCCCTGTAAACAGCTTTTGTCACTTGGAACTGGTAGAATACACAAAAGCTGTAGTCTCCCACTGAACTGCCCTTATGTTCACTAATTCTTCCTTTTTGTCTGGCAGTGATCTTAACTAGTACGTCTGGAGTCCTGTCTTTGTGTCAGGCACTGATCACAGTGCTTTAGGTCTATTAACTACTCATATCCTTGCAGTGCCTCTGTGAGTTAGGCATGCTACTTCAAAGAGATGAAGAAACAGAGGCTCAGAGAGGTTAAGGAATTTGCACAAAATCACTCAGGCAACAAATGGTAAAATTAGGTTTCAGACCAAGATAAAACTCTCAAGTCTTCAGAAGGCATGCCTCTCTTCTTTGAATTATTTCATTTTAATAGCTATAACATTTCACCCATTTTTCTAGAATATGGAAAAATCTTGGACCAGCATGAAAATGGACTTGGCGTCCATGGCCACCTCAGCCATGCTAGACCTTTCAGAGCTTTTCTTTCTTTCTTTCTTTTTTCTTTCTTTTTTTCTTTCTTTCTTTCTTTCTTTCTTTCTTTCTTTCTTTCTTTCTTTCTTTCTTTCTTTCTTTCTTTTTCTTTTACTTTTTCTTTTTTTGTACTTAGTACAGAGTCTATAGTGTCTTACTATGTAGTTTGGACTTGTAGTATTCCTCCTGTTTTCAGCCTCCCAATCTCTGGGAGTACAGGAGTGCACCATGCCCAGTCTCAGTCATCATCTCAGCATGCCCCGAGGTGGAGCCGGGATGGCACGCAGGGAATCGAACCCCAGCCAGCTGCTGTGCTCTGCCTGAGCAGGCATTTTAGTCTGCTGAGCTATCTGGCCAGCACTATACTTTCAGGAAAACATGCCAACATTCTACTCAGCTGTAAGTTGGTAAGCCTGCCCATTCTGAGCACCATCTGCAATGTCTGATTCACAGCTTTACACAATTTGAGGACTGTTTTGTAAATCACTCACTATTACAGCACCATCAGTGGTGCCCTTGAGGAAACACTTTTATTTACATTTAATGCCTTTTAAATAACACCTATTTTTAAGAATCACTGAAAATCTTTAATAAATTCTTTATTATTTATGACAGATGCATAATGCTCACTAGAATAGAGGGCTTAGTGATATTTTCTACTCTATTATATGGCAAGAAAGTAGGCAGGCCTTTTTGTGACGTAACCTGGAATTCTCTTCTAGGCAAATCACAAGCTTCCAAATTCCAAGATTTAATACTGAAAAACAATTTAAAAATCTGCATTGAAACACTTGTTTCTACCAAGTTCCAGATATCTCGAGTTAGACTGTATGGCCTACATTTCTCGTTTCTGTCCATGCCACCCCCTGCTTAGAGGCTTCAGAGTCTGCACTGACCAAAACAGCAGCCACTAATGAAGTGTGGCCATTAAAATATAAATGATTTAAAATTCATTGAAATATAATTGACAATTAAGCTCTTCAGTTATGCTGTCTATAGTGGTTGGTGGCTGCCCTACTAGTCAGAGCAAATACAGAACTCTTCTGGCACAGAGAGTTCTGTGGGTGGAGATTCTTTGGGTGTTTCTCTCTGCTGGCAGGTAGGATTGTTCATGGATAGAGGAGGGATATCTCCTTATGATTTGATTCTAAGGATCACAGCGCTGCTGCAAGACATACTGAATTGACTTCTTTTTTTTTAATTTATTTATTTATTTATGTGTGTGTGTGTGTGTGTGGCCAGCTCAGCCCACCAGGGGGCGGGGCTGGCTGGCATGTGGGGCTGGGGGATTGAACCGCGGTCCCTGTGCTTTGCTAACCTTGTTCTAAGTAGGTGCTTTAGACCACTGAGCCATCTCACCAGCCCCTGAATTGACTTCTAATGGTGATGTTAGCACCAGTCTGCAGTTTCATAGTTTCTGGAATAGGTAGTTGGTTAATAAATGATAACAAATGACAAGAAACCTAGGTGAGTGAATGATTAGAGTTTATGGAATACTCATTTATAGTCTCCTGTGATGGGCTAGCTTAGAAATTCCACCATAGAGATGAAAAAACTGAAGTTTAGAGAAGTTGTATGATATGGATATTATTAAACCTGTGAAATGAGGAGGCACATTTCAAACCATGTTTCTTAAACCTAGGGAGGACACTGAAAGGTAGCACAGAGCATCAAAGCACGGTACATTCTTAAGAAAACGGCAACCGAAAACAGTCAGGATTGGAAACTACATCTCCTGAGAGTGAGCCCAGTGACTTTTTATGTTGTCAAGATATTGTACATACTATTATTTCTATGTGCCAAATTATTTATAATTAGGTCTCACCTTCACTTCCTCATAATCTAACTCTGAATTTGTGCTTTTGGTAATAGTATTTTAGAAACTGTCTTTGAACTACTCTTACATGATACAGTAATAACATTTGTGATCACCTTACTAATGACAAACTCTGTTCTAAACACTTTACATTTATTATTAAATCCTTCTCAAGGTCCCACAAAACATGATTCTATTATCATCAGTTTTCTGAATGGGGAACTGAGGCACAGGCAGTTGGGTAACTGATTCATAGCTAATAATACAAATTCGTATGTTCTGACTGTAGAGCATATAAAATTGGATCAAGAGAAATGTTCTTGGACAGCAGTTAGAAATTCTTCAGAGTGAAACCTATGGAAAACACACACAAATACAAGATCTTAAAAAAAATCCTAAAGAGAAATACACAGTTTTAAAACATCTTTAAGTACAGAAGCCATGATGCTGAGTCATGTTGGCACTGGTCACAGAAGGTTGTGACTCTCACCTGCCTGTCATCCCTGGGGCCAGGCCTACAGGATACCTCAGCATGGGGCCCAGCAACCTAGCAGCAGCCCATGGAGACCCCTCACTCTACAGATGTTGGGCAAAGGAAACAGAGCTAAAGACAGCACTGAGCTGAAGGCCCAGAATCTCTGTAAGCCTGGAGCAGTCTGGGGATGCATCACAGTGAATTCCTTGAATTGAGATCACTTTGGGAATAAAAGGCACAGAGGTTCTGTGGTCCTCTGACAGTGACCTTAAAGGTTCTGAGATCTGGCCAAGATTCATCTAAGTGATAGATCTGAACAAGTAATGGGGTGGGGGAGAATAAAATTGTCCTTTTGCCTTCATATTATTGACTATAAGAAAAATGACTATATAAGTTACAAAGTAAAGTTCATCATTATCCATGTTTTAAGAATTTTTGATTTTACCCACGTTTCTACTCAGCTCAATTTGTTAGCTCCCACACCAGAGGTTGGTCTATCTTAAAACCCTGAAGGGAAAAATCTTTAACAATCTACACTGCTCAAATTCCTCTAGGAAAAGCAGCAATGAAATGGGTTTGTCCCAATCAAAATGTGGAAGATTGTTCACAGGAACCTGATACCTTCAGCCAGATCCCCGTGAGAAGCTGCTGTTCCTTGAGATGTCTGTGAAATGAACCAAATACAAAGAAACCGAAGTAGGGCTTGGCTTCCTCAGTTTTTCTGAGATCCAGGCCCCTGAGATGGAAACTTCCTGTACCAAGTCCCTTAGTGAGGTCAGCATCCAACAGTAAGCCAAACACAAGGAAGTTAGGTTAGACATGAAAAAGAGATAGACGCTAGCCAGGTATGGCAGTGCATGCCTGTATATCCCATCACTCTGGGACGCCGAGACTGAAGGATGCAAGTTGGAGCCTAGCCTGAACAGCTTCCTCAGACATTGTTTCAAAAAATAGAAATGATGCTGAAGAAGTAGTTAAGTGCAAATGCTCTGAATTTAATATTCAGTATCACATACACACACACACACACAGAGAGAGAGAGAGAGAGAGAGAGAGAGAGAGAGAGAGAGAGAGAGAGATGAAATTTGTGGAGCAGTAGGAATTCTCATCCAATGTTGGCCAGAAGGTAAAATGGTACAACCACTTTGAAGATTGTTTAACAATTCATCACAGAAGTAATATACCTTACATTTTTTTTTTAAAAAAAAACTGTATGCTTGCAATACATAACAAATATATTCATTATGGATTGTTGCATATTTATATGTATCATATTTTCTTTACCCATTCATCTGTTCATGGACATATAGGTGGCTTCCAATATTTCACTATTACGAGTTGTGCAGCTATAGACATGTGTATGGATGTCTTACTTTGATATAATGTATTTAACTCTTTCAAGAAGATAGAAGTATATCAGGGTCAAACAGTCTTTCTACTTTTAGTTTTTGAGGAATCCTTTTCTGACTTTTATAGTGGTTGCAATACTTTACATTCTCCCCAGCAGTGAAGAAGGGTTCTTTGCCCCTACAATTTTGCCAGCATTTGTTGTTTCTTGAATTGTTGATAGCTATTCTCTCTGCAGTAAGATGGAATCTCAAGTGTTGCTCTGAATTTCACGTAGCCAAAGATGTTGAATGTTTTTAATGTACCCTTTTGTCATTTATTTTTCTTCTTCTGGGAAGCACTTGTTCACTTTAATCTCTTATTTTTGATTAGGTCTTATATTTTGGGGATTTTAAGTTTTGAGTTCTCATATATTCTAGATATTAGTCCTCTACTCAAGGAGCAGCTGGAAAAAATTCCTATTCTGTAGGTTGTCACTTCATTCTATTGGTTGCTTCCTTTGCTATATAGAAGATTTTTCATTTGATATACTCATATTTGTTGACTGTTGATGTTATTTC
>NW_004524606.1:17555828-17557102 GCF_000260255.1 Octodon degus
TGAGTAATACTTCATTGTGTAAACACACTGCATCTTTTTTATCTATTCCTCAGTTGATGGGCATTTGGATTATTTCCAAGATTTAGCTATGACAAATTGTGCTACTATGAACATGGGTGCACATATATCACTGTGGCATGATATATTCAGTTATTTTGGAAAAATACTTAGGAGGAAGATATCTGCCTTGAATGGAACCTCCAATCCTAGCTTTTGAGGAATCTCCAAACCGATTTCCATAGTGGTTATACCAATCTGCACGTCCACCAGCAGTGGAGAAGAATCCTTTTTCTACAAGTCCCTCCAACATTTGTTATTGGTTGACATTTTTTTTTATTTATATATTTAGTACAGGGTCTCACTGCACAGTTCAAACTCTTAGTGATCCTCCTGTTTTCAGCCTCCCTGGTGCTGGGATTAGCTGGCTCAGTGCACCCTGGGGGCAGGGTTGGTGGATTGAACCCTGGTCCCTGTGCTTCCCAAAGCAGGCACTCGGTCTGCTGAGCTATCTTGTCAGCCCTCTTATTGGTTGACTTCTTGATGATAGCCATTTTTTTCTGCTGTAAGATAGAATATCAGGGCTGGCTTCATTTGCATCTCTTGAATTACCAATACTGTTGAACATTTTTTCATATATTTATTTGCCATTTGCATTGCTTCTTCTGGGAAGTGTATGTTCATCTCAGATACCCATTTTTGGATTGGGTCTTTGAATTTCAGGGGTCTGATTTTTTAAAAATTCTTTATATATTCTAGATAGAAGGCCTTTTTCTGAGTGTTGGTCAAGAATTTTCCCAATTTGTAGGTTTTCTTTGCACTCTGTTGTTGATTTCTTTTCACATGTAGAAACTTCTCAATAAGATGAGATCCTAGTTGTTGATTCTTTGAAGTATTTCCTATGCAGTATGCTTTTTGTTCATGAACTATATGCCTACCCCTGTATCTTTAAGATTTCCACCTACTTTATCTTCTGGTCGACTTAGCATTTCTGTTTTAATGTTTAGGGTTTTAATTCATTTTGACTTTAGTTTAGTGCATGGTGATAGACATGGATCTAGTTTTAGTTTTCAGCAAGTGGAAGGCCAGTTTTTCCAGCACTATTTGTCAAAGAGGCTATCATTCCTCCAGTGACGATGTTTGGCCTCTTTGTCTAGGATAAGCTTGCTGAATTTGTTTGTAGTCGGGTCTTCATTCTCTAATCTGTTCCATTGATCTGTAGGCCTGGTTTTTTTTTTTTTTTTTGGTTTTTTGTTTTTGTTTTTGCCAGTACCATG
>NW_004524606.1:17564552-17581097 GCF_000260255.1 Octodon degus
TAGGGGTTTAATCTGTTTTATTTATTCTTTTAAGGAACCAACTTTTCAACTCATTAATTCTTTGTATCATTTTCTTTATCTCCACTGTATTTATTTCTGCTCTGATCTTTATAATTTTCTGCCTTTTTTGGGCTTTGGGCTTGACTTGCTGTTCTTTTTCTAGGAGCTTGAGGTCCAGCATAAGATTGTTTATTTGGACTTGTTCTCATTTTCCTGATTTGAGAATTTGCCGCTATAAATTTTCTTCTTAAAACAGCTTTCATTGTATCCCACAGGTTCCGGTAAGTTGTATCTGCATTTTCATTTAATTGCAAATATTCTTTAATTTCTTCTTTAATATAATCTATGATCTATTGATTGTTCAGGAGGGTGTTATTTAGTTTCAATATGTTTTGATGTTTCTTTTCTCAATAATTTCCAGTTTCATTGCACTATGGTCAGATAATATGCATGGGATAGTTTTGATTCTTTGCATTGACTTAAGCATACTATGTGCTACTGTATGGTCTATTTTGGAGAATGTCCTACATGCAGCTGAGAAGAAGTACATTCTAATGTTGCTAGGTAGAACACTCTGTAAGGGTCTACCAAGTCAACATCTTCATGTTTGGTTTAGTTCTGTTATTTCTTTTGTGATATTTGGTTAGTTAAGCTATCTCTTTGTGTCAATGGGGTATTAAGGTCCCCCATTACAACGTTATTGTTCATTTGATTTTTCATGTCTGATAAAATTTGTCTTATATTGAAAAGACCAGCAGAAATAGACAACACAATTATCTAAACTATTCTGCATGTATACCTAAATAAAGCCTTTGCCTTTCTTTCATTTGCTATATTTTAAAAATATCTTTAGTACAGGTTCTACAGGGTCCTACTATGTCGACTGGACTCATAGTGACTCTCCTGTTTTCATCCTCCCAAGCACTGGGATTACAGGTGCGGGCTACCACACCCAGTCTCAATCAATGTCTCAGCATGCCGTGGGGGCAGGGCCAGCATGACACCAGCGATCGAACCCTGGTTGCTGCGTCACTTATTAGTCTTATATTGTTTTTCTTTTCATTGTCTTGCAGCTACTGCATTGTTATTTCCTGGTTCCTTGTTATTTTTAAAAGCTCTTTTTTCACGTTTACTAGCTGCTATGCTATCTTCAAAGTCTAAAATTCTATCTTCAGTTTTGTTAAAGCACTTTTGCTAGCTTTCAATAGAATTCTTAATATCCTGGATATCTGCCTGAATGTGGTGCATGCAATCTAGTTCTTCCCTATATTATTGACTCAAAGTTTCCATCATTTTTTTATTTCCCTCCCTTTTCTTTTAATCTATGACTTCTTTAGAGGTACTCAGCAATTCTTTCATGATTGTTGTCATTTAATTTTTTACCTGAAGAGATGATTTCCTACATAGCCTGATGGAGTTATTTCTTTACTTCATTCTTTTTTTTTTTTTTTTTTTTTGGAACCGGGGATTGAACTCAGGCCCTTGTGCTTGCCAGGGAAGTGCTTATTCTACTGAGCCATCTCCTCAGCCCTTATTTCTTTACTTCAGTTGCTGTCAATTTAGAAATTTCAGGTGTATGACTTCCAAGTTCTTCTATGACTTTGTCTCCTGGACCTGTTTAGGATGAGCTGGAAGTCTGGGATTGCCTTTTGTTTCTCCTTTTGACATTTTTGAAGCTTGCTATGTTCACCATGACTCTGCAGTGATGGTACAGGGAGGGAGGGTGGGATAGGTCAGCAAAGCCCTCTCTGCATGGTGTTCAGTGTGGCTTCCATCTTGGTGAGAGAAACAAGCCTCATTGCAAGAAGGATACAGTGATAATGAGGGGAGACCAAATCTCTGTAAGGCTTTCAGTCATGGGGGGGCGGGCTTTCTCAATCATGGGTGGTTGCAGATCATCAAAGTTTCACTGACAGTGATAGTGAGAGAGGTGGTCACAGCTCAGTCAGACTCTGGAAATGGGTGGGGTAGGGCTCACAAGGTCCCTGTAGCTGTCCTGGAACTGGCTTACTTCTGCAAATGTGGGAGAATCAGGTAAAGCTTAGCTGAGCTTCAGCAAGTATAAGGGGCGTATGGCAGGACTTACCAGGCCCCCATAGCTGTCCATAGCTATTCTTGGTGCACCTCGCTTCTAGGACAGTGGTCTGATGACATTTGTTGTGCAACTGGAATTCTTTTCAGGAAGTTCTTACTTATGCTTTTGTCTTCAAAAATTTTCCCTTTTTTATCTTCCAGGAGATTCATTATTTTTGTTTTATTATGTAGGAATTTGACCCATTTTATTTAATTTTAGTACAGGTGAGAGATGAATCTAAATTCATGGCTCTGAATGTGAATAGCCAATTTTCCCAACCCCATTTGTCAAAGAGGCTATGTTTCTTCACAATTGTTCTTTTCCCCTTTGTCAAAAGTTAGATGCTGGACTGGCCAGATAGCTCAGCAAAGTAAAGCACCTGCTTAGGCAGAGTGTAGCACCCAGGGTTCGATCCCTGGCACGTTGTGCCAGCCTTGCCCCCAGGGCACACTGAGATGGCAATTGAGACTGGGTGTGGTGGCACTCGCCTGTAATCCCAGGGCTTGGGAGGCTGAAAACAGGAGAATCACTACAAGTCAGATTTACACAGTGAGACCCTGTAGACCCTGTACTAAATATATAAAAAAAAAAATTAGATGGCTGAAGATGCCTGGAGTTATTTCCATCTAAGAGCAGCCTCAATTCTGTTATATCCTTCCACATGCCTGTTTTTGTGCAAGTTCCGTGCTGTTTTTATTAATTCAGTTTTGCAAATTAACTTAAACTCTGAGATTGGGATGCCTCTTGCTTTTCTCTTGTGCAGAGCTGTTTCAAATGATCTATTAATTGTATTTCATGGAATTTGCTCAAATGTGACGAAAGGTTCAGTCCACTCAAAAACCTGCACATGCATATTTATGGCAGTTGCATTCATAATTCCTTTAAATTGGAAGAAACTGAAATTTCTTTTAGCATCTGAATGAATAAATAAATCATACATTCAGATAATGGACTATTATTCAGTGCTAAAAAATATGAATCTATGGAAAAACACAAGAGAACCATAAATGCATATTTTAAATGAAAGACATCATTATGTAAAGCTTTCCTTTCCTGTCCCAAAATACCTGAAATAATCAGCATATAAGAAGAACAGGTTTACTTTGGCACACAGTATTGGAGGCTGCATCCCATGGGCAATTATGCTGTTGCTTACGGGCCTGTCAAAAGGCATTTCAAGGTGAGAGCACAAGGTTGATCCTCACCTCATTGCCAGAACCCAACGAGAGGAAGACAATGATATCAGTATCTCACAATCCACTCAAAGGCATGTCCTCAACATCTAAGACCTCTCACAAAACTCTTATAAAAGCTTCATCAGCATCCTACGGAGCCAAGCTGGGAATCAATGATTTAACAAAAGGAATTTTCAGGGGACATTCTAGATATAAACAACAGTAGAAATCAATCAGAAAAAAGCTATGTTCTGATCCAACCATATAGCCATGCGTAAAGGACAAACAAATAGACTCAGCAAAAAGATCAATGGCTTCCAGGGGTTAGAGGGAGGGAGAGTGGATAGGGAGATATAGAGTTTTTAGTGCAGTGAAATTATATATATATATATATATATATATATATATATATATATATCACATGACATGGAGCATTTATCAAATCCAATGCAAGTGCAACACCAAGAGGCAGCCCTCATGTAAATTTTTGACTTTGGGTGATAAAAATGACAGATCAATGCGAGTTCACTGATTATAACAAACAGAAACTGGTAATTTAAAATGTCTCTGCACTGTTGAATATCTGACTGTGTCCCATGGAAACTTAGAGTCTCCTTGCACCTCACCAGGGCCCTACAGAGTAATGGGAGGAGATTAGTCTAACTGTCCAATGTAAAGCAGGTTATTGGACTCGCAACTCACAGGCTGAATTCTGCCTGCAGGTATATTTTGTTGACTAACTATCTTATTATTTAATTTGAACTACTTGCCAACACTGTACCTTGATAACTTCCTATTTAAAAAATCAGAACTAAAAAAATAATAAAACAATAAAAAAATAAAACAATAAAAAATCAGAACTAGCAACAAAAGGTCCAAATTTCCATTAAGCAACCCTTGGCTAAAGCTGATCTGCCTGATTTATATGACCTTCTTGGTCCCTGAGGCAACAAGGTCTGGGGCTCTACTTTACTGAGTTGCACTTATTTATACAATCCCCAGTACTTAAGTTTTAAGGAGGCTATTCACAATCAACCCACTGTAAACTGATAATCTCAAAAGTCAAATATAATACATACTCCCTGCAATACATCTTGCCAACCCTATTTATGGCACATTCTAGCATCACAACACAGTGTGCTGCAGAGAGTCGGGTGTTTATCCTTAAAGTCATGTGGCTGACTAGGGGCCCAGCACCTTGGCAGAGCATCTGCCACATACCACCACCCCAGGAAAAGTTCAAAATTAAAATTCAGACTGTGAAACAGGTATGGTGGCCATACCTAAAATCCTAATATTCTCGAAAGCTTAGACAAGAGAATCACAGACTCCAATGCAGCTTGGCAACTCAGTAAATTAGTAAGACCCTACTTCAAAATTAAAAAGGCCAGAGATGTTTCTCAGTATAAATGCCCTGGGTTCAATTCCCAGTACCACATAAAAAGAGAAAAAATCATTATGGTTTCTATTGAATGAATGTCAGATTTGCTCTATTAGTAAAAACAAAAGAATCATCAGATAAATCATCCAAAGTTGGAGACCATCTGCACCTAGACGTAGACAAGCATTTTATTTATTTATTTTTATTTATTTATTTTTGGTGGAACTGGGGATTGAACTCAGGCCCTTGCACTTGCCAGGCAAGTGCTTATTCTACTGAACTATCTCCCAGCCCCTTGACAAGCATTTTAAATGGTACAATTCAGTTAGAATATGAAAAACATGAGCTAGATAATAAATCTATTATTCCATGCACAAAAATTCTGGAATCCTTTAAATAGTGGATATATATTAAGATGAGTATCATGAGTGTCTACTACACGAGTGGACAGTGAAATGTGCAAGAGAGCGTAGAGAGCTGTCCTAAGATCTGGGAACCTGAAATTTCATGTCTAATACACCTTTGATTCTCTGGGTGACTTCAGAAGCATTTCTTTAATTTCCTTAGCAGCCTTCTCATTGTTATAACGTTAGAGTTTTGTGCAGCTGAAGTTCTCAGAGAGTGTTCTTTAGAATATTCATTTCTTGAAAAACATTGTCATGGAAACAGGGTTCCATTTTCAAAAGTTTGGGAATGCTGTATTTTTTTATTTGACCTAGGATGACAACCTGTGAATACTGGCATATTTAGAAGAGGTCCTATAGGGATGAGCCTTGTAAAAGTTCATGCATTTTGCAAGTTTATTTGACAAAAGGCCTTTTTTTTGGTAAAAGATAGCAGCTATTACTTTGTGCAGAGCTTTCATCCTGTCACGCTCACTTTGATGGGTCACAGCTGCACTGAGATCCATCCAGCCCAAGGGTCTGCAGGTCCTGGGAGGGGTTTGAAGTATAGGTTTTGAATATGAGAGAATTGCATATTTGTATGTTTCTAATTAATTCATTTGCATTTCATCGGGTTTTTCTCTTCCTGGAGATAACAATCTACTTTTCTCTCTTGCTAAGATAACTATGAAGCAAATTAGCAATTGAAAGTATATCCTCGTTGGATATTCTGAATCTGATTTTCTAAGATCTTTCTCTTGTAGATATAACGGGTGCTCATCCTTTCCAAAGTGACCATTATACTGCTAAAATATTGAATTCTGGCAAAAGCAGGGCTGTTGTGGAAACATTAAGAAAACATAATTACAGTACAATGGCTCCACCTAATTTGCATATTGTCGAAGTACATCCTGACGAGGGAAGAAACAATTTTCAGAAAATACTTTCTGCATCAGGCTTTCTATTCCTTTGTTTCACTTATACACATGGGTCCAATCAGAATGGTTTATTACACAAATTTGAAATAAATCAAGATTAAAAAAAATCTACTTCCCATGAATGAGGCAAGCTTAATCTTTTATGGTACCTTAGGGGTGATTTGGGGAGCCTTGAGAAATATAGCTCCTCTGGAACATCAAATTCCTTGAATGACCTCTTGGAAATGCTGTTTGCTTCCAGATTCTATGGCATCAGAAAGGATGCATGCAGGGGTTATGCCGAGAGCCATACCAGGATTAAGAAAACCATTCAGTGTTTTAAGGATAACTTTAGATTATTATCTTTAAAATGGTATGAAAGGGAACATTCAGAGTCTTGACGTGAAGCTCCATTTCCCCATCAAAGATACATACCTGTGTGGATATTCTTTTATATACTGAACCTCAGCACTTTCTTGTCTCCCTTTCTACAGCACTCAATGGTAACAGCAAGTGACTTCTTACAGGGTATTAGTTAACTTTAGGCAGACCAGAGGCTTACTGTCTGCTTAGAAAGAAGACTTGAGTCTGGTATTTAAAAAGGATTTTCTTTTTCTGGTGGTGCTGAGGATCAGACCTGGGAAGGGCCTCCTGCCAAGCTCTGCCTCTGAGATGGCCCCAGCTCTTTCAAAAAAGATTTAAACTCTGACAACTACAGCTAGGAGTCCAGAAAATTAAGAGAAAATTGAATGGCGATACATGTGTGGCATTTCCCTAAAATTTAAAGTGTTACATTACAAAGATGTACAGTTTACATATGGACAAGGGAACTTCACTTAATCATATACTTCTCATAGCCAGCATATTCTTAGTTTTTTTACTAATGAGACCACAGGAGAGTTTTCTGTCCTATTTTCTAAAATGAGCAGTTCAGATCTAAACTACTAGTATGATCCACAAGTGTAGTATTTTCCCAGGGACAGTGATAAATCTGAGTATGTGGAAGAGACTGATGGGTATATATGGAAACCCTGAAAATCTGGAGAACATGAACGCTATAAAGCTGAGGGCAGGTTTTGATCACCTTTGCATGCCCAGTAGTAGGTTGTTTAGAAGAAGTGAGAATGTATGAATTCAAAATGAAAGGGTTTCAGAGAGAAGGGACAGCTGGCTGTGATGTGGGAGAAGGTAACTTTCTAATTTTAGGGGAAGGAAATAGAGCTGGTAGTTGCAGGTTGCTCTGTGACACTGCAGAATATCATTATGCTTTTAATCATAATGTCCAATATCAGGTTTTTCTAAATTTTCTACCCTTTCTCCTTTACCTAGTCATCTGTCAAAAGACTTGTCCTTCTCAAGACAATGGATATAAGTAGATTTTCATGAATTAATGTAGATTTACAAGATGGCTACTATGAATTTTTCATTCCTAGTCCTACATATGAATGTTATTTTCTGTATTATCTATCTATGTCCAAAAAACTCCAAAGATAAACAAAATGAGTACTGTCAAAACACAACAAGCTGAATTAATCAGTAATATTATAAACCTAAAAATACCAAATATTGAGATCAGGCCCTTCATCAGTCTCTCCATTCATGTCCCTTTTGCTCAGTACATTGCTATGGTGACTGGATAAAGCACCTGAAAATACAAAATTTTTGTCTAAATATATTTTTTGAAACTTTTTCTTCCCCAAGTGGGCTTGGATTTGAACTTCTTGATTTCTCTTGCATGTGAGTGACATGTCAATAAGTCTCACAAGACATTCTCAAATTGCTTGTGTTTTATTTTGCAGTTATCGTCAAAAGGCTGTAATCATTGAGAAAACTGCAATGGTCAGCTGGTGTGACAGTGCAAGGAGGTGCCACTGCCCTCATGCAAGCATTACCTGGGGAGAGCTAGTAATTCCAGAACCACTAAATGCTAGACTAGTCCAGTCATGTCAGAGAAGTAATCTCCTCATCCTGGAAATATGTAAGCCCAGATCCTGAAAAGTCATAGAAGTGAGGAGTCATAATGTACAGAACACTGGAAACTACTGTTTCTGTTTTCCATTATTTCAATCACTAAAAAGCAATAATGAAATGAAACACAGAAAGTATAGATCTCTTTCTAGCTGTTACCCATATGGTAAACCAAATTTCTCATCCATAGTAAATGTCCTGCTTCATTTCTCTGTCTTAACCCAAGAGATCCCTCCATGAAAATATGATCCAGAAAGAGAAAGGTGGAGACTTCTTTATCATGAGCCTATCTTCCAATCTCCAGATGGCAAAAATAGTAGGCATTGGAATGACATTCTACTAACATTTCTTGAGCTCCTTTGACTCAAGGACCATACTGGCACTTTAAGAGATACAAAGGTGAATACAGAGTCCTCTCTGTTACAGAATGAATGATCCAGTTGGGGAGGGAAGCATGCAGGAAGCTGAACTCTCTCTAGGTTTTCACTCTCTTCTTTTTTCTTCCTACACCTAAATTGAAATTTTGAATTCAACTCTTATAGAATAGCTTTTTCTCTTCCTTTTCTTTTTCTTCTACATCTTGAATAGTTGAGATTTATACCTATAAACAAACTTTTTTTCCCCCAGTGGTCTTCCAATCTCCAAACTTTCCTTTCCATTTTTAATACTTTTAAGCATTTTGGCAAACTTATTCCCATCATGGTACACTCCTTTATAAAACTTGTTCTGACTCCCTATATCTTCCTTGAAACAATCTAAAATCCTGAGTGTGGTTGTCTTAGTTACTTTTCACCCATTGCTGGGACAAAATATGTGACACCCAAAATTAAGGAAGCTCACAGTTTGTAGAGGTTTCAGTCTATACTCTGCTGGCTCCTAAGCAAACACCAGCAGTTCATGGCGGCAGGAAACGATGAAGAGCAGGGGAGGATCAGCAGCTGCAGCATCCACCAAGCCTCTGTCTTCCTTCTATGCTGACAGCAAAGACTGGCACTCCATCACGAAGATCAGAGCTCCTCCGAAGCGGCATGGCTGCAAAGACCAAGCAAGTGGCACAACTGCAGAATGGCTCGTTAAGGACTGGAACTTCTCCAAGGAAGCGGGCAGGGCAGCAGTGAAGCCTTCTTCAACTCCTTCATACACTTTTTGTGCTTAGTCACTCTAGAGCAGCCCCATCATGCCCAGGGCAGGCCTGTGGACAGGGGGCATAGCCCTGAACAGTGTGGAGTCATCCAGCCAAGCTGATACAATGTATCTACCACTACAGTGGTATTCAAGCCTAGCCATTACTACCCACAAATATTTTCTACCATTACCTGTGGATACAATCTGTAGCATTATTTGACTATACATGGTCATCTGCAAGCCTTAGCTAGTCATTTCTGCTAGCTGGGATTTCATTTCCCTGCACCTGTCAGGTCCCATTCCAATTCTACTTTCTCCAATAAGTCAGTTCCAATTCTCTTATCTGAAAGTAATCACTCTATGTCTAAAATAACCAGTAGCACTTGACTGTATGTGCCTTATGGCAGTTTTCACAATGTAGCTTGAAATATGTCTATCTTCAGAAAAGAAAATCAAAAGACAAGTTATTTCAACTTTAAAAATGCATTTAGCAAATGACAAAAGAGGAAACATCAATAATCTATTTTAAAGTTAGGTGCAGGAGACTATTCTATATGCCATTCCATGCAATCAGTACATGCTATAGGAAGACAAAGAGCTGGAAATAAGATTTCTCACTTCTTAATTAGTCTCAGTGTCCACTGACTTGCTTCTATGTCTTGCTATATTATAATGACATATCCTTGAACACTAGTCCCACAGTTTACTGAAATATTCCCACAGTGAAACTTGAATACAGTGGTGGGCACATGGCTCGGGATTCACCAGACACAGTTCTCATGACAAGACATAGCATTGGCTCAATTTCATTTTCCTCTTGGTAGACAAGTGGGAAAATGGAAAGCAGCTCGGTTCCACATAGTGCTCAAGAGAAGAACTGGTGATTCGTATCAAACACCGAAAAAAGTGGCAGTGCTAGGAGTTCTGAGCAGAATGTTTTTGTCTCTTACATAGCTTAAAACTTTTGGGGAGACCTTAATGGTGGACATGTTTTGTTTCTCACAGTGGTTCTGGAATCTCATCTCTTTGTGCGATGTAACTCTGTGACATCAGTCTTATCTCTCCAGTGGAGTGACTTTTAAGGTTTGGGACCATATCTCCATCACCTCAGAATGATTCTTGGGGTACTTTTGGCACTTGATAGGTGCCTACTGAGTGAGGGGATGAATAGCTCCTCAGTCATGAAGATGTCGCCGTGAGGCATTACTCTGAACACTTTTCAATTCCAAGAACAATACCTTGAAACTAAGCTTAACTTGGACGCTTGTACAGTGGTTAATGTAAACTGAATGCCTTGACTTGGCCACAGACTAGCAAGAGGCACCCTCCCTATGCAATTCTGCTGCCACCCAGTGGGGTGTAACTAGCTATCTTTACTTCCTGAGAATAACATGTTAATGAAAGGGACTGAGACCCATTTTCCCATTTTCCTGACAGTCAGGCCAATAGCAAATAGTGTAAGTGCCAAAACACTATAAGAGCTGGCTTAATTAAAGTGGACTGTAATCTCTGCAGTCCAGATGTGCCTTTTTCTTTCTCCTAAGACATATGATACATCACTTAAAATTGATTCCTGTTGACTGCAGAGAACATGGCGCAGCTGATGGCTGTTTCTTTGTTTACCAAACTGTGGCTCAACCATTTATCATTTGGATGCTCAAAGCTGGTTGGATTACAAATGGGATGAAATTGCCTTAGCCATCTTTCACTTAAGAAGAGATTGTTAACTGATTGAAAATGTATGAAAACAAATATATATATATATATATATATATATATATATATATATATATATATATATATATATAATCAGTTCCATCACAGCAGGCTAAAAATGTCTCTGGGTAAATTTTATTGTTGATGAAGACCAGAGACTGATTGATCATGGGGCAGTTTGGCAGAACGTGAAGCCCATAGGTTCTGTCTCCTCTTCATAGTAAATTTCTCTATTTTTTTTTTAACCTCTGATCTACCCAGTTGAATCAGAGCATTAGAGTTTAAAGGGCCTGTTGTATCCTTTTCAGAATTTTCAGCCTGAAATCCACAAACTTGATAGGTTTTGATGCTGCTTTTTTATTTTGACTGTGAACTTCTATTTTGAGAAGGTCTATTTTTAGATCGTTTAATGAGGTCCAGGCCTACTTGACTTACATACATGTGGAAACACACATTTAAAAATTTATAGCCTAATCGTAGTGGTTTCATACATTGTGTCAACTTGAGATTCTGAAAGTTTAACTAGGTCAGCGAGATAGCTCAACAGACTAAGCACCTGCTTAGACAAGCGCAAGGACTGAGCTTTGATTTCCAGCAGCACATGCCATGCCAACCTGTCCCCAGACATGCTGAGCTGGCCACTGAGTCTGGGCATGACGATGGATGCCTATAATCCCAGTGCTGGTGAGGCTGAAAACAGGAAGATCACTATGAGTCCAAGCTGCATAGTGAGATGTTGTACCAAATAAATAAATAAGTAAATAAATAAATAAATAAATAAGTGTTTCACTAAATTGGCTCAGCAATTCCACACCCAAGGGTGTGGAGGCTTGACCCTAGAGTGACTCATCACTTAAAGGATATAAAAAGAGAACTGAGGAAGGATGGTGTTCCTCAGAGCAGCTCTGGTCTTCCCGTCAGTGTGTATGGCAGGGACAGAGGCTTGCTAGAAGCTGCAGCTGCCGCTTCTCCCTTTTGCTGTTTGCTGTTTTCTGCCACCATGAACTGCTGTCCTCTGCCATGTGCCAGTCTGTCATGGAGCCAGCTGAGTTTGCACTGAAATCTACACAAACTTTGAGCTAAATAAACCTTTCTTTCCTTAATTTTGGATGTTGGGTATTTTGTCCCAGCAATGAGTGAAAAGTAACGGAGACAGTAATATACAAAATATTTGACTTATTAAAAAACTTGTAGTCCATTGGTATTGAATATATTCACAGTGCTATAAAAACCCTTTCCAAGGTGTCTATGCATTGTGTCTGACCTTCACCCCTGATCCCTCACAAGATGGAGGCCAGTCTGGGAGCACAGGGGAACCAGGCACTTTCCTAACCACTGAAGTCACATACCATGTGGAACTATCTATGTGGTATATAAGATCAACCCTGAGTTTCAGATCACAGATGCTATAGTTTGGCTATGGATGGTTCCCATCAAAACTCATACAGGAGTTTAGTTGCCAGTATAGCAATGTTGGGAGGCAGAATCTTTAAGAGCAATTAATGTCTTTGCAGGGAAGCTAGGTTAGTTCCTGAGGGAATGTACATTATCGTATGAGCAGGTTGTTATAAAGCAGGTCAGCCCTATGCCCCTCCCTCTGTTCCACAGGCAACTGCCCACACTCTTGCACACATCCACCTCATGAGATGCCATCTGCAGTGTCATGATCTAGTGTGGTGCCCTCATCAGATCCAGCTGCCTGATCTTGAACTTTCCTGAGCCCAAACTACAAGCTAAAAGCACTTCTTTTCTTTATGGAGTACCAACTATGAGGCAGTCTGTTATAGCAACAAAAGAAAGAGCGTGACAGCAAGGGATGAGAGTCTAAGTTTGACAACCTGTTATTCCCAGCAACTCCAGTGGCTGATTTAGACATCAAGTAACAAAAACCTCAAACACAGAGATTCTTCTGAAGATAATTATTGAATTCTAACAAGATGGCTGAAAATAGATAGAAATCTCCCAGATCTGTCTTGAGAGATAACAGGCACAACAGCCACAGAGCAGAGATGATGAAAGAACCAGAATTATGATCAAGAACCTTGGTGAAAATTATTTTCATGGGCTCTGAGGCCATCTCTGGCTGCAGGCCAATGGTAGCAATGACAGCAGTGAACTTCTCAGGTTAGAATCAATGAAACTTAGGAATGAAATCCCTTCCTCTAAAATTCCAGTGGTCCTAATTTTAATTTACTCTGAGATTTCATCAGAATTGTGCACAGAAATAGCGACACCGTGAAATGACAATCTCATCAGAGAGTCTATTATATATTTCTACCCAGAGAGCATTCTGCACATGCTTTGGTGACCACACAGGGATACTGTTTACACAGAGCTTCTTTGTTCTAGCAGAGATCCCACTGTACAAGATAGGAGCTGTTTACCAGCTGGCAACAACATCTGTGCTGGGAAAGTAATAGCTACATACCTCCAACCTTTCCCCCCTTCTCTCCCATACAGTCCCTTCTTTCTTAACCCTCTCTAGCACTGTTTTGGGATGTACTTTCACCATTCATGTGCCTCTTCATTCCCTGCCTCCTCACCCCCTCTCCTCATTTCACTTCCTTTGTTTCTTCTCTCAACATGGCATACTGATTCAGTACCTAATATTCATTGGGTGCTGGGACTCCTCAACCCCAACCCCAATCCAAACCCTGTAGCCACTGTCACTATAATGAAGGTCATAAAGACCTGCTTTCTGCCTTCTTAGAGCTTATCATGCCTGCTGAGAATGTCTTCTGGAGAACTGGGAAGGAGGTAGAGGTCAACTCTGACATTCAGAGGGATGGCATTAAGATGTGTAATGGAGAAGCACTTAAGGGATAGACTTGGACTCAAGGTGTCTTTTTTTTTCTTTTTAATGTATTTGGTACAAGGTCTCACTATGCAGCTCAGACTTGTAGTGATCCTTCCATTTTCAGCCTCCACAGTGCTGTGATTACAGGTGTGCGCCACTACACCCAGTCTTGGTCACTGGCTCAGCATGCCAGGGGTGAAGGGGGAGTGGCATGGCATGTGGTAATGGGGATCAAATCCCAGTCCCTGAGCTTACCTAAGCAGGCACTCAGTCTGCTGAGCACCTTGCCGGTCTTCAAAGTGCTTTTGAGAAGGACTAATATATACAAAAGCCTGAAAGTGTTCTCTGCCAGGAAATAGAGAAAAGTCAAATGTAACTTCAGAACAGCTGAGTTTCTGATGTGTTAGCTTGATGTCACGCACAGAGCAAAGCACATGTCTGAGATCTCATTTAAGATGGAGAAAGTGAGGCTGAATTAAATTTCATACCCTTATCCAAAGCCTCTTGCCTAGTTGACAGGATTAGAAATTATAAGTTGAATGTAAACCTTTAATTTCAGTACTGTCTGAAAAAACATAGTGCCAAATCATTTTAAAAATGCAAAGGCAGCCAGTTGGTGAAGGATTCTCAGTGCCAGAGGAGATTCACATTCCTTTAAAGGAATGGTTGGGGGCAGTGAAAGGGCATCTTATAAAGTTTAAGCAGGTTATTCCCTTATTTAACCTTTGTTTGACCTGGATATTAGCATAGATGGACAGACAGACACACACACACAGGCACACACATCAGACTCCCTCACTGTGTGTACCATTCTCCCATTAACTTCACATTCCTGTAGATCATTCAAGAAGAAAATATTTCTACTACTGCTGTTCCATTTCTTTTTATTCAACCTCTCCTAATTAGTGTCTTCCTTGTTGTTCGATGTGACAGTGGGGTTTTAATGCAACTAGTTAAACAAGGTTCTAGAAATCCTACTTTAATCAATGTTGGTCAGTGTAGATATCTATGGTAGTGGTGTGTTCTCTTTCTAGTGCATTATTTAGTAATAGAGAAACTTCCTGGCACAGAAATTTTGGGCTAATTACAATTTCCGTAGTTATATGGTAAATACATTCTCAAATTGCAGTGTTAAATTTTTTCCTAAGACTCCCCAGGAGTTTCATTTCTGTTAAAATTTTGCTTATTACTTATTCATTAAACAGATTTATCCTGAAGTGGATAATATCATTTCTCTGAGTGCAAGTTTCATTACTTTTCCTTGAGGTTAATAAATGAAGGTCAGATACAAACATGCCAAAGAGGTTTTTCTCTTTTGGTGCAGCTGTTAAAAATATTCCATTAGAGGCTTGATTAGGGACTTGACTTTTGAGATACTCAGTGTTGCCCCCAAGGTAGAGAATATAGTAAACTTTCTCTAAGGAATTGGGACCTACGAGCAATAATTTCACATACTCTATAGATTTATTTACTTGGCAGGAGAAAAACACATTAGATTCCTATTACCAAAATAAAAAAGGCAAATGTATCACCTGAAGCTTAAGTCAGCTTAAGATCACATGACACCTCCTGGCAGTATTCATGATGAGTGTGAAAGGGGAAGAAAAGAAGTTGAAAATAAGTACATATATTTGGGATTTTTAATTTTTGATTTTTTAGCAATAATGAGCATTAAATCTAGGGCTTTTGTACATGCTAAGCAAGTGCTATACTACTGAGCTATGTCCCTGCTCTCTATGGTTATTATTATTATTTCTGTTTTTGGTGGACCGGGGACTGAACTCAGGCCCTTGCACTTGCCATGCAAGCGCTTATTCTACTGAGCCATCTCCCCGGCCCTCTATGGTTATTCTTAAACAGGCAACTTAGTGGCTTAGTGAGATCTTATCTCAAAATAAAAAAAAAATTCAAAAGGCTAGGATATAGTCCAGTGTGAAACCCCTGGGTTCAATCTCAGTATTGCAAAGACAAAGAAAGAAACAAAAAAACAGAAGCTCGTGTGTGTGTGTGTGTGTGTGTGTGTGTGTACCCACACGCCTGCTCACAACGATTTTCTTTTTATGTAAATTTATGGCAAATCTCAAAGTTCCTTAGGCTAAAGGGCACAAGACTTGTTAACAATACGAGCGTAATCATATATATGTTAATCTAGTAAAACAGTCTCAGCCAAAGAGCTCAGCAGATTAAAGTGCCTGCAAGCAGGTGCAGGGGCCAGGGGTTTGATCCCTAGGCCTGCCATGCTGGCTCCTCCCCCAGGGCACACTGAGTCAGCAATTAAGACTGGGCGTGATGGTGCACGCCTGTAATCCCAGCTCTTGGGAGGCTGTAAATAGGTGGATAACTAGGAGTCTGATCTAGTAGTGAGACCCTGAACACCCTGCAGACCCTTCCCTAAAATTAAAAAAAAAAAATCTCTTGGTTTTGTGATTTTTAGTGCACCTCCAAATGTTGGTACAGCATCTCCATTGACATTCTCCCATGGGCTATAAAGTGTATACATATTTTTCATGTATGTTTCCTTGTTCTTCATCCCTACTAGAACACACTGGTGTTTAATTGTATGCCAACAAGATGCCTAACTAACTGGTTAAATATTATTTCTGGGTTCATTTGGGAGGGTATTTCTAGAAGTGATTAGCATTGAATCAGTTAAGTGAGTAAAGTTGTCCCTCTCCAGTGTTGGTGGGCCTCATCTGATGCACTATGGACCTGAGCAGAGCAAAAAGGAGAGAAAAGTGGGTTTCTCGTTGTCTGACTGCTGGCGTTGAGCCATCAGACTCCTCTGGCTCTCAGCACAGTATGGGTTTATGGGTTCTCAGCCACAAGGTCCAGCCCTGAATTTAGGTGGTTGGCTCTTCAGCTATCAGACTTTTAGACTCAGACTGGAATGACACTACTGGTTTACAAATTATAGGTTGTGGAACTGTCTGGTTTCCATACAATATGAGCCAAACATGATAAATCTCTACTCTGGCCCTTCCCCCAATCTCTCTCTCTCTCTCTCTCTCT
>NW_004524606.1:17581197-17585292 GCF_000260255.1 Octodon degus
TATTTATTTATTTTTTGTGATAATATTGCATCACTAGGTAAACCAGGGCTTGGTAATATAAGGGCCCACAGAGTAATTTGGTGAGCTGGGTAGAACAAATAAGTGTAAAAAGGCACTCTCATTTTCTGTGGGACTTGCAGGCTTCTCTGTCTAATTTCCTGCTTTCTCTAGGGACATGGAAACAAGAATTACTTCACCATATCTCCACTGTAAGAAAAAGACTAGCACAAATATAATATTGCAATATAATATTGGTATTTTATCTTTTTAGGAAATGACTGGCTTTAATGAGACTGGAGCAAAGTACAGAGTAGATGCTTAGTCAAAAGGACTCAGCTGTTTCTAAACCTTAGCTGGTTTGGTACAGAATGGCAAAGCTGTACCGCAAGATCTGTGCCTCTCCTTTTGTATTAAAAGTGGAACTAGACATCTGGATTCTTATGTAAATGATCCCACTTCTGAATGGCAACTTACTCAAATTTTTTAAAAATCACATAAGTTTTTGGAGAAGACTGTTCAGCCCAATTTTGGCTCATCAATCAATGAGTTTGAAAAGTATAGGGTAAATGACAATGTAGGAATTTCATGTGAGGTGGGGGTAGAGAGAAAAATCACTGTAAAAACACAATATTTTCATCATTCTCATCACCTAAGGGAAGCAGATACACTTATATGGTTTCATAGACCAGAGAGTAAGAATTTGCCAAATCAGAATTATTTCAGGGTAGTTAAAATATTAGTCTAATGATATGTTGGTAATTTGAATTAATTACAGAGTGATCCACCACAGATTGCAGATAAGTGAAGAAGAAAATAAAAATAAACAATGAGCTGAAATAGACCTGTAAGATAAGCAGAGGATGCCAAAGCCAGAGGAGGTGGTAGACATAGAAGTCATAATTCCTATTCTATCATCCTGTCACTGAACAAATGAAAATGATTCACAAAGAAAAATGGGCAAAGTTGGATATTAGTCTTACATGAAGACATTATTTAGAATTCACAAGCACCATGAAAGAGTTTTCAAAAGGCCACTATTGTCTTGATATAATTTTGTTTACTATAAGCTATATAGTGATTTTATAATATTAAAATGTTTTGTATAATTTGTAATCTGCAGAAAGATAATTGTCCCATCAGGTTTCAATTTCTTTGCTGGACAAAAAGAGATGAACTTCATTGCCTATGACACATTTCAACTCTACTATTTTATGAGACTATAGACAAAAAAAATGATGTTTGTCCTATTATAAGATGTAGTATTTGTTCTGGGATGAGACCAATTAAATGAACTGAATTAAAGCAAGGACTAAAAACAGAAGTAGTGAAATGTTTGATTGGCATTTTATCTTGAAAAATGAGGGTAAAATTACAAAATTTTATTCCAAAGTTAACATTTAACTTATAAATGCCACTATGCATAAAATGTCAGAATAAGCACAGCATGAATCAAGAAGTGATTGATTTGGGGCAAGCATAATTTTCTTCTGACTAATTTGAATGGTAGAGTATACACTATCTTTTATTTGTGTTTGACTTTCTCAGTGTGATTCTCATAAGGGGCACTTCTGCAGGCACAGCCGAAGGCCTCATCAATTTCCCCAAGAGCTTTTCTCAGCTTTGGTATTTAAATCTTACTCTTCTAAAGTATTTATCTGATAATCCTTTTCATCGATTTCTTTTTGAATTGCTAACCATTTGACTCTACTAAATCCTTGTTTTGGTGGCTTTGTGTTCAATGAAGACAGTTTGCTGTCCCTTTTGTAGTTTATGAAATCCTGCATTTTGTGACAAGAATTATAGCTATTACATTGTGGAAGCACAGAATTGCGAACTATTCAATCAGGGAGTGTCTCTTCACTTAGACCCGATTCTCTGAGTCTATGGAGGATATTTTATAAGTAAATATGGTGGTCCAAGACTTTAATTTTCACCACTCTTTAATAATTGTAAGTCAGAAACAATAAAATATTCCTTGGCTGTGGCTTAAGAATGAACTCACCAGCTTAATCTTCACTGTTTGAATATATAATACCCGTAAGAATCACCACCTACAAGATAGGCTCATTATATTGAAACTGACTTTTTCTCTTTTCCCAGCATTAGATGTTTTCAGTGAATTGTTTACATCTTCAGGTATATATTCAGAAGACAGAGACCAGGAAATGAGCTCACATAATTAGTTTAGAAATCCAATTTTCAGGTAGTCCAAAGTTGGTACAATTTCAGACCAACCAACCACTGTATGTTTTTCATTACTATGAAGAGGTTCCTTATCACACTTGCTTAATTTTGTGTGGTAAGTTTCATGTCATTATAAAAAACTTATTAATTAAAACATAAATTACAAATGAGGGGGTAGAATAAGTCATAAGATTGAAATTGTAGGAAAATCTGCAATGAAATAGTCTAAAAAAGTAAAATAAAGACTATGGAGGTCCATTGATTGGATCCACTCATCTGAGGTTCATTTTTAATGCTGAAATAGTTAAAAATGGTTACCTAATAATCAGAACTAGGGCAGGACTGTGGCTTATAGCTGGGATACCCTTTAAATTATAATTTAAATTACACTAAATGCAACTTTATAATTCAATCATTTGTGTATGTAAAACAGAAAATTACAACCAAAGGACAAATCATTCAATAAAAGTTGCCAATGATAAAGAGTTATTTGGTTATTTGCCAGAGAGGGAATAAGCCTTAAGGTAAGACAAGCATTAGCAGCTAGATCACCTTTAAGACTTCAGTAAGGATGGAGCAAGAATTCTCTACCTCCTTTACCTCAGTAGTCCTGATGCTACAGGATGGATAAGCCTTTGTTGTGGGGACTGTCTTGTGTACTGTAGAATGTTTAGTAGTATCTCTTAGTCTTCCCCTAGATACTTGTGGAAAACACCTAGCACCTCAGAAAAAGTTGTTATAACCAATATATACCAGATAGCACAAAGTATCTCCTGAGATATAAAAGTGTCCTCATTTGAGAGTCACAGGGGGTGCAGGGGAGATAGCTCAGTAGAATAAGTGCTTGCCTGGCAAGCACAAGGGCCTGAGTTCAATCCCCAGTTCAAAAAAAAAAAAAAAGTCACTGGGAATGAGACACTACTTGAGAGTATATTCACCTTTTTTTCACTGGCTTTTGCAAAACCTCTTAGACTGTGCCATAGTGGAGATTTCCTAAAATTTTGGTCAGTTCAGTACCATGTTTAAATGTTTTCTCATCGTTGTAAACTACTTTTAAGAATTACTGGACTCTTAGAATATTTTTGCTGAGTTAACACACCTATAATATTCAAATGATGGAACTTAACAAAAAAGGGGATATATAAATGAATGTTCATTTTGTATCTGTGTATTTAAAATGGTTAGGATAGATATATAGTTACATTCTCTTAATGAATAGAGGGATTTATTCTAATAGTGTTTGTAAATAGGATATCAAGTCCGCATCTTGTACAGCAATTAAACATTAGGAAGACAATATGCAATGTGTTAATTATTGAAACTGTCCTATCAATTTGATTTGAAACTGTCTCATTGCTATTTGTCTGTCAATAAAATTATGGAAAAAAATTTTTTTAAAAATAATTTCATTGTTTGCAGTGCTAGGATGGAGCTGCATGCCTGGCTCTTCCTTCTTTGCCTTTGCTTACTGCTGTCCCAGGAGAACCATCTGACCTGGGAGCATATGTCTTTAATGCTCCTAACACTTCCTAATCTCTCCAGATTTTAAAAAAGAGATCAGATCTCAGGATATGATATCTGCAACTGTCTTAGTTGCTTTTTCTCACTGGAGAGACAAAATATCCTGCACTCAAAGTTAAAAGAGAAAAGGTTTATTTAGGTCTGTAGAGGTTTCAGTCAGTAACTGGCTGGCTCCCAGGTGGGTGGGATGGCAGAAGTCTGACAGCTCGTGGTGGTGGAAGATACCAAAAGCAATGAGAGGTGGGGATCCAAGTTCAAAGACTCAATCCCAAAATTAGCATCTGCATAGTGATACATATGCACCTGTGTTTATAGCAGCAGTTTGTAACAACTAAATATTGAAAGCAACCCAAATACCCATCAAACAATGAATAGATAAAAAGATAGGTT
>NW_004524606.1:17587799-17588440 GCF_000260255.1 Octodon degus
TCCATCAAACTTGAAAGAAAGAGAGTTTTGCAGGGTATATTATTCTGGGGTGGGATTTGTTTTCATACAAGACTTAAAGTACTGTGCTCCATGCTCTTCTTGCCTTCATGGTTTGTGAAAAGAAGTTGGCTGTAATTGTGATGGGTTTTCCTTTGAATGTGATCTGTTTCTTTTCTCTAGCGGCTTTCAGTAGATTATTCTTGTGCTGAATTTCTGGGATTCTGACTTTTATATGTCTCGGTGTGTCTTTTATTGGGTTGAAGTGACTTGGCTTTCTGTATGCTTCGGTTACCTGAATGTCAGATTGTTTCCTCTTATTTGGGAAGTTTTCTGCTATTACTTCTGCCCCTGTTTTTTTTTTTTAATATCATGTGTATTGACTCCTTCTTTGTCATTGATGCCTATTAGTCTCACATTGTTCATCTTTGCATCATCTTGCAGATGATGGATTATTCTTTCCTGCATCCTCGTTTTTAAGAGTTCATTTCTTACCTTTTGGCTAGCCTCACCAGCATCTTCAAGGTCTGAAACTCTGTCTTCACTTTCACTTAAGCCGTTTTGCAAGCTTGTGATTGAGATTTTAATTTCCTCTATATCTCTTTGACTCTGCTTCATGCGATCTATTTCTTTCCTGTATTGCT
>NW_004524606.1:17588540-17595893 GCF_000260255.1 Octodon degus
ACTCAGCCATAAAGAAAGATAAAATTGAGACATTTATAGCTAAATGGATGGATCTTGAGACCATAATCATAAGTTAAATAAATTGGACACACAGATTGAAACCTTGCATTACCTTTCTGCTAGGAGAAACTGAAAATGTAAATCAACATAAATATATAATAGATATTGTGAAATATGAAGAAACTATTTAAAAAGAAAAGGGCAATAGTGAAGGGGTAGGGAAATAAAAGAAAGGAAAGAAAAATGGGAGAAGGATAAAATGAAAACCAAGCTTTATGAAAAGGGAGGGGAAAGTGATTTGAAAAGAGGGGATGGGAATAGAGGAAAAGAAAAGAAACAAGATACATCATGTGAAGATACAAATGCCCTATAATGAATACAGTTTATTGCATCAATAAACTTAAATTTAAAATAAAAGAGAAAGGGAGGAGGGGAGATCAAGACTCTTTTGCTCCCTTATAGGATAGAATATGCAAAACTATCTGCCCTAGGGCAGGTGAAACACTCATACCCTTAATCCCAGCATTAGACCAAGAGTCAGTCACAAACTCTAGATTCATCCAAGTCTGAAAAGCCCACCCTCCCATGACCACATAAGGACATGAGGCTTTGGGGAGACATCCAGACACAAACCATAACACTAACAAATAGCATCAAGCCAGAATTTTAAAACTGTTTTTGCTGCCAGTATTTTAATTACCTTCCAGATAGTACTGTGCTTCCATCCATTAATGGGAGTACAATAAAGGTTTTCTTTCTAAATAAATTTACTTCCACTAAAAAGGAAAATGGTTTTAAAGAGTATTAGGCAAAGAGGATACATATAAATTATCAAAATCCTTAGAAGTGGGGTCTGGGGTTTTAGCTCGGTGGGAGAATGCTTGCCTGCCATGTGTGAAGTTCCTGGGTTCCATTCCTAACATCACCAAAGAGTGGAATGATTTTCTTTTTATGGAAGTCAATGTTGTCTAATGTCATTATTGGAGTCAATGTTGTCTGTCACTGTGTACCACTGAAAATCATTTGCAAACAACCAGCGCCCACTTTTTCCTTTTGGAGGATACTCTCCTAATTTACCTGTAGATTTATCTGATTTCTGTGGTAACAGCTGGTTACCACACACAGGTTACTCTACTGAGTACATGTACAATCAGCATCTTCACCTAGTGTTTTGGCCAAAAAGAATGTATATCAACATCGTGTGTGTTGAACAGATTCTGCCCAACTAGGTGTCCCAGGGGCTTTAGAGCATGATGAGCTGCTGTAGTGGTTGATACATTATGTTAACTTGGGAAGTTGAAGGCTTGGCTGGATTGGCTCAGCAGTTTCATGCATTAGGACATGGAAGCCCCTCCCTAGGGTGAGGAGGACTACCCTAGAGTGACTCAGCACAGGAAGGATATAAAAGGGAGTTGAAGAGGGATTCAGCATGCCACTTCCTCAGAGGAGCTCTAGTGTGCAGTCAGCATGGAATGAAGCCGTGCAGATCTTCACAGCCATGCCACTTCCTCAGAGGAGCTCTGGTCTTTGCAGTCAGCATGGAAGGAAGGGAGAGAGGCTTGATAGATGCATAGCTGCTGTTCCTTCCTCCACTCTTCACTGTTTTCCACCTCCATGAACTGCTGCCTTATGCCTTGTGCTCCTCTGCACTGGAGCCAGCCAAGTATGAACTGAAAGCTCCATTAGCTGTGAGTTAAATAAATCTTTACTTCCTTAATTTTGGGTGTTGGGTGTTTTGCTCCAGCAATGAGTAAAAGGTAACTGAGACAGATGCCATATGATTTTTTGTACTATGATCGTACCTGTAACTCTTCAATAAACTGTCAATATGAATGCTATGAAATAAATGAGATAAGTAGTCAGCATATTTGGAGATAAGGAGCGGCTTTCTTTGTGACTATGCTGTTAAGCAGTTTGTCTGTAGGTACACATTTCTCTCTTGCTATAAAGTGGTGCTTGATTCTGAATTTTATCATTGCGGTAAAAACTCACAGGCAACCTCTTCCCTTGACAATTCTAATTTCATTTTCCAGGCTCTGGAGGTTCATAAAAGGTCATCTAGAAGGACTTGTCTGTTGGGCATGGAAACACTCTATTTGATAAGGTCCACCATGCCCTGGTCACAGTTGACAAAATTTCAATTATATACTTTAATCTTTCATTTACTTAAAGGTATGCTGTGCTATTCTGCTTGGGCTACACAAAGGACCAGATCACACACTGACTGCTATTTAACTGTTGCTTCAGATTTTGGGTAGTTGAGTATGAAACCTTATATGAAGGATTTGCCAATTCCTCAGTGGCTTCCGTCATCTTTTTCTTTTTTTAGAAAAAGAATGAAAAGTGGTGAAAAAATAAAAAAAATACAGAATTTTACTAAACAAAATGATAGGAATTCAACAACAGTTGTTATGTTACATATTGATGTCATCAACATCCCTCGTGTGGAGGCAGCAAGTGAATGAAACTGACATTTACTGAAGACACGAATTGGGCAAGAAGCCAGGACTTCCAGATAAGTTGTTTACTGGATCAGGGCCAAATGGCAAAGAAGCTATGGAGGGATTTGAACCCAGGCAGTCTGGGTATATAACTGCTGTGTTAAGCTAATAGTACTCTAAAGCAACCTTCTAATAGTGAACAAAATCACACAACTACACTTTTGGGTAATATAATGGGCAAAGCAAATGGTTATTCAAAGAGACAGCCCTCTGGACTCTCTAAGATAAGGAAGCAGGATACCTGACACACTGGAGGAAAACTGGGGGAAAGAGACCCTGGAAGTCAGCAAATTCCACTGTGTTGGGGACATTGTCCCCTGGCTGCCCATGACACACTTCTGTGAGGACCTCCTTCCCCATCATCAAAGCCCATGAAAACCAAATAAATAAATTTTAGGGCAGAGAAGTACACATCTCTTAGGTGCACAAACTCCATCCGCCTAACTCTGTAATTTCAGGCAGGTACCTGCACCTCAGTTCCACCTAGCACCGGACTTGTAAGCTAATAATATTTGCATGATTATTTTATACTACAGAAAACGATGGTTTACAAAATTCCAAAATGGTGCAAAGGTAACATGAGGCTTAAAATCCATAATGTAGCCTGAAGCTTTTCTTTCCCTTAGGAATGCCGGGTTTGCCTCTCTTCACCAGTTTGCTCTCTTTTACTAAGTTCCACTCTGAGTAACTTAGAAACAATTTTGCATTCAAGCTCTGTTTTTCTATTCCCCAAACCCAGAGAAAAGGCAATTCCAATTCTATTGAAAACAAATTGTAAAAGAATGGGAAAGAAGCAGTTGCTTCTCGAAGTAGGAGAGAGGTTGTGTGATGCGGAAAGAGATGTACTAGAAAACTCACCTCAATTTTCAATGCCTCTGAGGTTTCACTGGACTGTCTGTGATTAGAGGTAAATTCCAGTCTTCTAGTCTTTCTCTGCTTTTTTATACTTAGTATAAACAGCCTTCTATTTTGCTTGGCTTCTGCATCTATGGATTCCCTATGGATAAAAAACATTTGAAAAAATTGTGCTTGTTCAAAACAGGTTCAGATTTTTTTCTATGCCATTGTTTCCTTAACAATTAGGTATAAAAATGATAGCATTTACATTTTATTAGGCATTGTAAGTCACCTAACAGCTATTATAAAGTATATAAGAGGATGTATGTGTTCACGTACAAATACTACAGCTTCTTATATAAGGGACTTTAGCACCCACAGATCTTGTGTCTGCATCAGATCCTGAAATGAAGAGAAAAATTATAATTAGCCACAGAAGACAAAGAAAAAATATATTCCTTAAATTGAATAGCACTGCTAGCACACCTTTTACCCTTGTGAGGATAAACTTGGTATTTCTTGGATATTCCAGTGTTCCCAGCACATGAAGCAGTGAGCCTATTTACATTAAACATGTGTCTCTTCCCTGGTCTGATGATCTAGCCTGGGGCACAGGGCAGTAATTGTGAGCTTTTTCAGGAAATTATCTGGCTCAGCAGCCACATTTCTGCAAATCAAGCCAGACTAAGTCATAGATGCCAAATGCTAAGGTTTTCCAGAGGCTCTTGCTTTCTTAGAAAATTATAAGCAGAAGTTTATCTAAATTGTCATCCTCCTCAGTTCTCATGTCTTGTATCTTCCTCGACATATTCTGCCTATTTCTCTGACTGGAGTATCATAACAGTGAGAGGATGGAAGAGATACTGGTATGAGTTCATTGAATGGTTCTTTCTATAGTTTTTTTTTCTTGGGCTTGGGTCTTTTCTGGGCTTCCTTGAGTTGGAGGATACCTGTGACCAAGACCTGGCCAATGGAATGTGGGCAGAAGAGAGGACCTTCATTACTGTACCTTTTCTAGGCACCTGACAATTAGCTAACTCTCAATAGTTGTAGGTTACTAAGAAATACAGAGCCAAAATTTACTACAGTACAATCAAAAGCAAAAGGAACAAAATCAAAGAAAAAAGCCTGAGTTGGAACTTTTTAGTAAGTGATGCTTAACATATGGTTATTATTGCATGTATTGGGCACAGACTGTGGTAGTCTAAATAATGCTCCTCTCAAAGGTGTCTACACTGGATTCTCCAGAACATGAGAATATGTTGCCTTACATAGCAAAAGCACTTTGCAAAGGTGATTAGCTTAAGAATCTTGAGATTATCCGGGATACTTGGATAGGCTCAGTGTAGCCACTAGAATGCTTATAACATGGAGATAGGGGTATGGAACTAAGATGAATACGGGCATGGTATAATTTAAGATTTGAACAGCCATTCATCACTGGCTTTAGAGATGGAAGAGGGGCTGCTGTGGAAGCTAGAAAGGTAACGAAATGAATTTTCTCCCTAGAGCCTTGAGAACCCTGATGTTAGACCAGTGAAACTACAAGCAGTAACTGTCAGAGGTAACTATACGAAATGTAAGATAGTAAATTCACATTGTTTTAAGCCATTAGATTTGTGGTAAGATGTGATAGTTGCAGTAGGACAGTAATTATATAGTCCTCTTGATTTTTTCCCCAGTTCTCTTTTATATGCTCCTCTGTATTGTTGTCAAAGTCAACTTGGGTAAAAATGAGATTATTCTGTGAATAACCATAAAAACAGATAATATGTACTGAGTACTAATCATGGGCCTTTTGTTATACCTATTATTGTCCAGTGGTTGTATCATTATTTTAGGTCTTATTATATATTTCCTATCTCTGGAAAATAAAATTCTTAGAGAGGTTAAGCCTACTGCCTAAATTTTCATAGCTTATGACTGACATAGAAGTGGCTCGTCATAGCACAGCTTACGATATGTTCCAAATCTCTGCTAAAACTTGATTTAGGAAACATTTAGCATAAATAAAATGGTAGACACCATTCAAAATACTGCCTTTACAATGCAAATTCACACTCTCTTGGGCAAAACGGGCACTTTTTATGTGTAGCTATTGCTGTAGGCAGCTGAGTTAGATAGAAATATTATAGGCAATCAGGCAGGGCTGCACCCTCGGAGCCGTAGGGATGACAAGATACCTTGCAACTGTGGGAGAGACAGGAACTCTTGCTGTGGGCCAGACCTCAAGACAAAAGATTGAAAAAATGCAGTCACTCATCTCTGTGGGGACAAGCATCACGGATTGATATTCTAAAGAGGTATCATTCACCTTGAAGAAGTCAGAAAAAGTCACTAATCCAACCCCCTACAGGAAAAGTCCCTGTTTGTATTCATTTCCACTTGCTATGGGACTTGCTTCCCCATTTGATTCCGATTTAATCAATTTCACCTAAGCAACTGTGCTTATAACCTTATTGGTTGACCATCGTTTTGTCCCATGTGCATGTTCCTGTGTTTTCCACCTTAAACCCACCTCATCTCATGGTTTTGCTCTATAAAAATTCCTAGAAAAGGCAGATTCCTTGGTGACTCACTTGGTTCCCCTTCTGTGCTTCTGTCAGATAGAATCTTTCTTTCCCTCAGTAAATATATTCTGCTCTTAACTTCTGTTGTTCCTAAAATTTATTCTTCAGTTTTAGAGAACATGAACTTGTCCCAGGTATCTTTCAGGTTGGGAGTTTCATTCTATATTACTATGACTTAAAAATGGATGAAGAATTCAGGTTACATTTTTAGAGACCTTTGTATCGAGTATTAGGGCTGCACTATGTGAAATAAACACAATAAAATAAAGCAACTTAATGTGATTTTATCTTATTGTATTATACAAGCTTGTAATGATCTGAAATTATATAGAATACTTATATTTTTGTGTACAACTCTTTAGATTATTTTCATTAGCCTTAGTTCATTCTAGGAACTGTTCAGTCTTAGCAGCTTGAAAATCACTTAAATGACTAGCAATGTGAGCTATTGAAGGGGATCACAGAGAATTTTATTTCTCTAAGATAGCGATGTCTATTCATGTCCAGAAGGAGGTGAAAAACTAGGTCTGGCTCTGCATGTTACCCACTCTCTCATTTTACACAGCGACATGTAAATGACTAAGGGGAAAGTCCTCGCTCATTAGGTGTATGTGTCTTTAGATTCTTAAATTCCTCAAGTCTGGACTTTTTCATTTATACAGGTGAAAGCTTCTTGCCCTGTCTGTCCATCAGAGTTACTGAAGTCTGAACCTGCCTACTTCATATGTGTGAATAGAGAATGAATTTCTATCAAAATAAAAAAGGAGTCCTGTCTGGTTTCGATCATAATAGAAAACACAAAAATTTACTTATTTAATCATAATAGAAAACACAAATATTTTATATTTACTAAAATATGAATCATTTGAAATAACAATGTGAAGTGCTTATGAACAAAGACATTGACATGAAAACTAGTTTAGTCACATTTTGTTTAAGAAGGTGTTTTTCTCTGCTGTGCTGAGAGCCTCGTTTGAGAAGCCACATAAAGCTGTGTAAGCTCTCCTCAGGCCTTTGTTGACATCTGCCTCACCTTTGTGGTAGCCTGGATTTCTTGGTTATATCCAGGTTTTGAGATGAGGAAAACTCTGGATGGTTACTTCTCACTAAACACCTTCTCCTAATACCTATGAAAATTTTCTCACCAGAAACCCTGGAGCTGAGTCTCAGGACACAGTGCATCTGAGCCACTCCAAGCCAATTGCCAGCACTTGCTTAGGGGAAGATGAGGGCAGAAATTCCAGGTTCTGGGTTTTTTTCTGTTTGTTTGTTTCTCTGTCCCTTTTATTTTTTCCCACAATTTTATTGATAAAAAAATAGCAATGAGACAGTTGCAAATCAAATTGGTAGGACAGTTTCAATAATTAACACATTGCATACATTCTTCCTGGTGGTTAATTGCTGTACAAGATGTGGACATGATATCCTATTTACAAACACCATTA
>NW_004524606.1:17596833-17599208 GCF_000260255.1 Octodon degus
TTTTTTTCAGATTGGGTTTCCTCCCTATGTTTCTGTAGTTGCTTCTTTTCTTCAGAGTTCTGACAATTCTCTTTTTATTTCAGTAAAGAATTGCACTGTGAGTTCCTTTATATCTTTCTGCTGTTGCTTATTTACTATTGATGCTATTAATTCATGCATTTGAGCCAAGCTAGTGTCCTCTGCACTTGTTCTGGGTGGGCATTGGATTTCCTCCATATGTTTCTGCATTTGATTCTTTACTACAGATGTTATTAATTCAGGAATTTCTTTTTTCATTTCCAATCTGCGTTCCTCTATACCTTTCTGCAGTTGTTTTTTATTTCAGAAGCCGTTGTTTCATTGCTTTCAGCTGTGTGATTCCCCATTTGTTCTGTGTTAGTGTCCTCTGCACTTGTTACGGGTGGGCTTGGGTTCTCAGGTTGCATTTTGTTCCTTCTCATCATTTTGTGTAACACTGTCTTCTGACCTTTGTTGTAGATCTTCGTTGTAGTTACAACCTTAGCACATACTGAAGTTCAGGTGCAGATCTACAATATTTGGATTTATTCAGCTGTGCCTGGCTTGGGTCTGGCTGCTGTGCTTCCTCCTTCCTGCTGCTGCCCTTGAGGGTGAACCTGTTGTATCCCTCTGGCATGATTTTCTGCTCCTAGACTAGCTGGGTGGTCCTATCCTCTACACTCTCTTCAGGGATTGCAGCTGCAGGTTTACACCCCAGGCCTGTATACCAGGCCTGAGCTGAACCTGGATGGGACAAGGTGGAGTAGGGGGAAGAGGCAACTCTCCCACACACTCACTAGGTCTGGTCTAGGACTGGGTCTGGTGGTTGATGGAACAAGGCAGAAATTCCTACTCTGCGGTTGGGGTGGGGGAGGTGCTGCAGAGTGGTGGTGGGCGTCCTAAGGGGGTGGAAGAGAGTCTCACCCATGCTGCGCCTGGGCTGGGATCAGCAATAGGTCCCGCTGGTGAAGTGTAGCAGGAAGCTCTCCCACACACTCACCGGACCTGTGCCAGGACTGTGTCTTGGGGTTCCCAGAATGCGGCAGAAATTTCTACTCTGTGGGCAGGGTAGGGGAAGTGCTATGGAGTTTTGGGGACGTCCCAAGGGTTGGAAGAGGGTCTCACCCATGCTGCGCCTGGGCTGAGACTAGTAGTAGGTCCCACTCGTGCAGGGTAGCCAGAAGCTCTCCCACACACACACCGGACCTGGGCTAGGACTCTTTTTTTGGATTTTTGGTGGCCAGCTCAGCCCACCCTGGAGGTGGGGCTGGCATGATGTGATGCCAGGGATAAAACTGCAGTTTCTGTTCTTGCCTAAGCTTGCCTAAGCAGGCACTTTAGACTGCTGAGCTATCTTGTTGGCCCCATGCAGGTTATGGAGAAAGCTGGGAACATGAACTAGGGCTTGGGGTTCTCTCCCAATGACTGCACCTTGACAACACGAGCCCTTAGACGTCAAAAGCAAACAGAGACCATTATCTGAGACAATTTTACAAAAGCAAAACAATTGGCAAAGCTGTCATTATAAGTAGGAGGAAAAGAGAGAAGAGAAGAAAGGAGAAATTACAACAGAAACTGCCCTATCATTAGAGTCATTATCACTCTCATGTAGTGAATTGACAAGTGAAAACTATCCAGGCAGTGAAATCAAATGTTGAATGTAATTTAAAAGCCCATGAGACAATAAAGAATAGAGATTTATTAGAAATTGGAATCTTTCTTCCAAACTTCATTAAATTAAGCCAGATTGCCCTGTCTAAATCCTGGCTCTATCACTTATCAATTGTGTCACTTCAATCATATTCCTTATCTTCTCTATTTCAGCTTGCTCAGTTGTAAAATGGGGGTAGTAATAGTTCTACCCTGAAGATGCTGTGAATATTAAATGAGTTAATATAGGTGAAAACTTACAATAGTGTCTGGAATTTATTATTTATCATAATAGGCTGATAATGGCTCTCTTTGTCTAAGTCTAATCCCTGTGTAATAATTTGTGTACTAATGTGACTGGGCCACAGTGCCCAAATATTTGGTCAAACATTACTTTGGATGTTTCTGTGAATTTTTGTGGATGAAATCAATATTTAAATAGGTGGACTTTGAGTAGAGCAGAATAATCCATAATGTGGGTGAGCATCTCCAATTCACAGGAGTTCTTAATAGAATGAACAATGAACTCCTGCAGAGCATAAGGAATTCTGCAGGCATCTAAATTTGGACTGGGATGGAAGCTCTTCTCAAGGTTTCTAGCTTGCTGGTGTCTCTGTCAGATTGTAGGTTCCGTGAGCCTTTGCTTGCGTCAACCAGTTCTTCACGCATTTGCCTTAAAGGTTCAAGTAGTATAACACGGCACAGAACTTGGAAGAAAGCAGTAAATT
>NW_004524606.1:17601173-17602431 GCF_000260255.1 Octodon degus
ATTTCATTTTTATACTTTTGTGCTGTATGGTTAAGACCAAGGCAAAGCAGGACCTATGCAACAAGAGTTGTAGCTTTTGGGTCTGATAAGGTCAGTAAAATCCCCTCCAGATTTATCCTGAGATCCTGTACCTCAGATTGTAGAACCTTTGTCAGTGTCACCCATGCAAATGAGTCACGGCCATTGCTTGGCTAATGTGCTTTCTGTGAAAGCCTGAGGGAATGTTTTCTCTCCACATGACTCTCCTTAGTCACATTCCACATCATCGATCACTTTCCTCTTTGGTCCCATAATCTCCTTGATCAGAAAATTTGAGACATTACTGAGTTACATGACATTACAAGACAAGATCTCATATGTCCTCAGTCTTAACTGACCTTAGAAAGCTAGGTCCAAAATGTTGACTTTCCTTGCAGCCCTCCTTTTTCTCTAATTTTGGTCTGCAAACTTAGGTTGTTAACCATCCAGAAGACAAGCTTATTGTTGTTACCATACAACTTAGGCTGTTAAGCTTAATCTCACTATCTGTCTGCATAACAAACATTTAGGCATAATATGGAACAGATATTTTTCATCAAGTATTGATATGTTGAACTTTAAGTCCCTACAGAATATGATAAAAACATTTAAAAATTAGAATATATTTTAAAAATAGGCATAAAGAATTATATACTTCTTATGTTTACACATAAATCCAACAATCTCGCCATATACAACATTGCAGTAGGACAGTCCCACAATATTCCTTTTCCTGTCTCTTGCTATCATTCACCACCCCCTTCTTCTTGAACAACCACCTACCTGAGAGACATCATAGCAGCAACTGTCATGTCATGACAAGCAGCCTGTATTCAGAAGACCAGAATGACAGGCACTCAAAGCATGAAACTACGATTACAGATTACCATCCGCAGTGTAGTAGCTTATTTCACAGGTATCAGTATATATAGATAGTCAGGGTGAGAATCTTTCCAATTAACTGCTAGATTCAAAAATCTTCTGAAGATTATCAGGATAAATGCCCTGCACATCTTCTACATATAACAGTATGGCTTGTCTTATTCGTGTTTCCTAGCTCTTCTCCTTTCCCTCTCTTGATTAGTTAGTCTTTGAGATCCTGTTTTCCTCGTATTATACCTTTCTATTTGTATGTCTTCTTTTAAGTTCTTATACTAGGGAGACTATATGATATTTACACATGTGTGTCTGGTTTATTTCACTTATGAGTATATGTTCAAGTGGCATCCACTTCAATATA
>NW_004524606.1:17606191-17612779 GCF_000260255.1 Octodon degus
CCTTTGTTGTAGATCTTTGCTGTAGTTATAACCTTCACATGTACTGAAGTTCAGGTGGAGCTCTACAGACTTTGGACTTATCCAGTTGAGTCTGGCTTAGGTCTGGCTGCTGTGCTCAGCTCCTTCCCGCTGTGGATCTGGGCTAGGACTGGGTCTGGGCATTCCCGGAATTCGGCAGAAATTCCTACTTGGCGGGAGGGGTGGGCAGGTTTGGCCGAGTGGTGGGGGCGGCCCGAGGGGGTGGGAGTGGGTCTGGCCCGTGCTGCACCTCGGCTGGGACTGGTCCCACCAGCGCAGGTTAGCAGAACGCTCTCCACACACTCACCAGACCTGGGCTAGGACTGGGTCTCACCCTTTCAGTTGTAAGGGCAAATGAGAAGCTACCAAGTCCCAAGACAGTTTTGGGGCTTAGGTCTAAATTTTCCAGACAAATCCTGGGTTTATTTCTTTTCCTGATTCTGGTTATCCATACAGATAGTCTGGCATATACTTCTGAAGGGCTTGCTTCAGCCTAACATTATTTAGTCTCTAAGGCAATGGATGAAAATAAAGACCCAGCTGGCCACAAGTCTTTTGATAAAATCATCCAGGCCAGGAGCTGCATTTGTTTTACTTTTGTTCACTAAATACTATAGAATGAGGTATCTTAAACCTTCAATCATTTTTACAGCCCTTCATTATTATTTCTATGTCTGTAATTTCTGGATTAATTTTGAAAATTTTTACTACTTTTAAAATATTTTTCTCTACATAATTCATAAATTCATGACTTTAATTCCTGTTCCTCAAAGTCTCATACATGTACATATTGATACCATGGAAAATTACCCTCAAATTTTTAAATATTTCAACCTATAATTATGGATTACATGAGCACTACAGAACACAAACTTTGCCATTGTGGATATATTCTGTGGGATTGCTGTGGAGTGCAGGAGGACTGAATTATTTCCTTCTTGGGTTACAGAAGACAAGAACAAGATAACCTTGAAACAGTAATGACTATAAATCCAACTAACCAAAACCATCCATAGACATTCAGGTCAAGGATCCAAGGCACGAAGTTTCTCAGTTCAGTCATGATGGCATGAGGCAGGCAAGCAGTGTATAAACTGGTTCAAGAAATCTGAAAAAAATCATTAATAGCTGCTTCATTGCCTCATTTAATTTTTCACTTGGGAATTGAGGATTTGGGGCTCAGTCAGCGGTGTGCGGGGGGGGGGGGGCTTTCCCCACTTAGTGATTGGAATTCTGGAGATTTCTGCCGGAACTGAACTGTGGATGGAGTCCTGCTAAAAGAGTTGGGAAAGGAAACTCAGGTGTGGAGTTGTAGATAGGCACAGCACTTTTTGTCCAGATGCTTAATAAGCTCAAATCTATGACCTGATCACATTTCTGGGTCTTTTTTAGCTACGGTTTATTCTCCTATCAAGTGGCAAGTCCCTGTGTCGATATTCCCTCTTGCTGATTCATCTTGATGCTGGTTTCACCTCTGTCCTACTGTTTGTCTCCTCTGGACTGAGTCTTCTTGGTGAAGCGGAATGTCCTTGTCCCACTTGGGACTCAGAAGCATCTTTTGGGAAAAGGGGCTGGGTTATATTCACCTCCATCTTTGGGAATGATACCTACTCTCAGGTAACTCCTGAGTCTGTCTTTCTGCTTACCTATTGGAGCCTTGCTGCACCCTAACTGTCCTAGAAAACATCTCCTAAGAAAGCACCCTTCAGGGCTACTTCCTCAGGCCAAATTTTATTACTTTTAAATCATCACTTGTGGAAATATTTTTTAAAATGTTAATAACTTAGCTTATGTATATGAAAAGGTCAATACTAGTAAATGCCATCTTTCCTGTGTCTCATCTAGTCTATAACATGAACTTGTATAATGGCAAGTCACTCTCTATGGTACTCAAACAAGGAATGAATGGGGCTACACTGAAATAATTATGAGGAAAATACAGAAATTATTCGAAAATTGGCTGTGAACTTTCTCTTCAAGTCTATTTTGCTTGTTTAATAAAGCATCTAAAGCAAGGAATTAAAAAATAATGATACGATAATATCAGTGTATATCTAGTGGATCAACAATGGCCATAAATCTAAATTTAATTTTATATTTAATAAAACCCTCCACATTCACTGCGTTCCAGTCCAAGAAACTGATTTCCTCCATCTCAATTGCTTTTCTTGCACATTAAGCTGAATACTGTATCTAATTATCTGCTTTTGTGCCTTCCAGATATAGCTAACTTCAAAACTGCCTCAAAATCATCCCAGTTGATAAATCTTGTTATCCTTTTTATATGATTTATGTTGATGCTGCCTTTCTTTTACTTTATTCTTTATTATCTTTGCTGTCTTGGGATTTGTTAAAAGGTACCAGCCTCTGTCTGACTTAGCTTTGCTCGCCTGTCTGTTAGCATGCTTTAGCTTTGGAGAGATGCCACAGTTTGATTGCTATACTTCTCTTGTGTTTAACTGTGTTTTATACTAAAAGAAAAAGCTATGCCCAGAGACTCTTCTAGCATGGGTGATGAGCACTGCATTAACGATGGGGAAATGTGGAGGAACAGAGAATGGAGCTACAGAGGTAGCAGGCTGTCGCCTGAGTTTCTACTGAAGGTTTTGGAATAACTACAGAGCTGGAGTTCTGGGGGCGCAGCTCTAACACCAGCACTTTTCCTCCTCCATGGAAATGGGAAGAGCAAGTGGCAAGACCTAACAGATTCTTAGATATTGAATTCGAGTCTGGCCCTTCCCCACACCATGACTCAATTCCAATCCCCTAAACTATCTTTTATTTCTTTCGGATTTTCTCCAGCAGGAAGTGCCATTGTTTTCTCCTGGATCCTTCCAATTGGCCATGGGTCTAACCACCATGATTCATTCAGCCCCTTACCCCCCACAGCCCTCCCACTACCAGCATTTAAATGGTGTCTTCCTGTTTTTTACCACCCCTGTTCTGCAATCACCCAAAGGCACAGTAATTTGGGCATCCTCTGCATTGTGCAAATTGCAACAGGTTCTCAGTAAACATGTGCTAAATAAAGAATGAATTTGTAAAATTAAGTAGTCAGACCAGGTGATTTCCAAACCTGTTTGACCTAACTATTCATTGGATTTTAGTAAATCTTTAATGTTTTAGACCAAACTATACCGATTAGATGGCTTTCCAGGAGTTAAAGGTCCAGATTTGGGTGACAAATAATATATTCTTGATTAGTTTAGCTTGTGCCATGCTGCCCTCTTTTCTGCTTCTGAAGATAATGTGATATACAGAAAGAAGCCAGAATCAGAGAGCTCTGTGCTTACACACAGATTCCACTAGATTTTAATAAATGTATGAGCTTGAGCAACTCAATACTTCAGCATGTTTCAAATCAGAATAATCACCCTACCCCCCAAAAATAAAATAATAAATCAGAATAGCAATGCTTGGGTGCGGTTGCGGCGCTGAGGTCTGCAGATGCTGGCAAATCGGGCCCAGGATGTAGAGCGGCTGTGCCTGACGGCGCATTTGATGGGAGCTTGGGCGGGGTAGAGAGTAGGGGGCGGTAGTTGGGGGTGGTGGGAGAAGGAGAAGGCGAATCACTTATAAATGGCACCCAGGCAGGACCCGAAGCCCAAGTTCCAGGAGGGTGAACGAGTCCTGTGCTTTCATGGTCCTCTTCTTTATGAAGCTAAGTGGGTAAAGGTTGCCATAAAGGACAAACAAGTAAAATACATTATGCACTACAGTGGTTGGAATAAAAATTGAGATGAGTGGGTTCCAGAAAGCAGAGTGCTCAAGTATGTGGACGCCAATCTGCAGAAACAGCTTGAGCTTCGAAAGGCCGATCAGGAGCAATATGCAGAGGCTGCTCCAGGAAAGAAGGTATCTGGTCTGCAACAGAAAAATGTTGAAGAGAATACTAGAAAGAACAAACAAAAAACCCTAGTAATGGAGATGGTGACAGCACCAGTGAGACACCTGCCTCCTGCTCAGAAGAAGAGGGCCTAGGTTGATCCTATTGCTGAGCATGAAGAAACATTTACAAACTGAGTTGAAGTTCAAGTAAAGCTCTAAAACCATGGCTTGTTGGTGGATCCTGGGACCTAATTACCAGACGGAAACAGCTCTTTCATTTTCTTGCCAAGAAGAATATGGACTCCATTCTAGAGGACTATGGAAATTATAAGAAATCCCGAGGAAACACAGATAATAAGGAGTATGCTGTCAAAGAGGTTGTAGCAGGGATGAAAGAATACTTCAGCGTGATTCTGGGAACTCTGCCCCTCTACAAATTTGAGAGACCACGGTATGCTGAGATCCTTGCTGATCACCCTGATGTACCCGCGTCCCCGGTGTATGGAGCACCACGTCTGCTTAGATTATTTGTATGACTTGGAGCAATGTTGGCCTATACACCTCTGGTTGCTTTATACTGAGTTATCTTCATGATTTCCTCAAGTATCTGGCAAAGAATTTGGCAACTTTGTTTAATGCCAGTGATTATGAAGTGGCCCCTCCTCAGTACCATAAGAAAGCAGTGTGAGGCACACTCACCCATTTGGATCTCTGTCAACATGTTTTTGTTCCTAGGCTTTCTCTTGTACAAATGATGTACTTTGAAGATGGTAGTGTATAACAGAGTTGATGCTTGTTTTGTTTGATTTAAAACAGAAAACTAAAAGGGACTACAGCTCCTTTTTTCTTTTCTTTTCATTTCAAAGTTGCTACCAGTATATTCAATGATAGACAACTGAGAGACATGGTGGAGTGTTTTATTTCATAGTTGACAAAGCTGCTTTTGAATGCTGGTGGTTCTATTCCTTTGACACTATTCACTTTTATAATATGTGTTAGTGCTATGTGACAAAATGCTGTGATTCCTCATGCCAAAGGTCCAATTCAGTGTATATAACTGAACACACATGTCTATTTGTGCTCTTTTTTTTTTTTTAATGCTGTTTAATGATCCCTTCCTTTGCAAGTCATTCATGTTGTTCCTTAGGCATTTTACCTTTGGTCAAGTTGTTGAAAGATGGTGAATTGCTTCACGGTTTTTGTATTTGTGTCTAATGCATGTTTTAACATGATAGACCCAGTGCTACGGTTTTCTGGAAAAGTCAGTCTTTTAGGAGTTGTTTTTCAGATCATCAATAAATTTGTTGTTTGAATTTCAAACAAAGAAAAAGAATAGCAATGCTTGGAGTTCACAAATATTATACAAATTAGGACAGTAAGAGTGGAATGCGCTAAGCATAGTCTCAAACAATAATTCACTGAATGAATGAAGTGCATAAACTCCCACTATCTACTTTATGTTTAAGAAAATATGCTGCTTGTGCATAATTACATGCCTATAATGGTAGCACTCTGGGAGACTGAGACAGGAAGAACATAAATTTAAGCCCACTCTGGACAGTTTGAAGATCTAGCAAGACCCTGTGTCAAAGCAAAAATAAAGGCTATGGATATAACTCAGTGTGGAGGCACTGGGTTCAATTCCCAATATCACACACACACACACACACACACACACACACACACACCCCAAAAAGAAGAAAAAAGTTACCAAATGGCAACAACTTTATTTATTTATTTATTTGTATTTTAGGGAAGGTTCTACAGGGTGTTCAGGGGCTCACTACTAGATCAGACTCATAGTGATCTGCCTATTTATAGGCTCCCAAGAGCTGGGATTGCAGGCATGCGCCACCATGCCCAGTCTCCTTTGCTGTTTTAGCATGCCCTGGAGGTGGAGCCAGCAGGGCAGGCTCGGGGATTGAACCCCCGGCCCCTGCTTGCAGGCTCTTTAATAACTTTAAAAAATAACTCCATGGCATGTTGACCTGGTCTTGCTCTTGAAATACCTAGAGAAAGTAGTGCCACTAACAGAATCAGACTCATAGTTAACAACTTGTGAGCACAGAACACCCAATTTCTATTGAAAGCTACTTAAAATCACTGATCTTTACCCTTGTTTTGTGTAGTGAGATAATGAAGAAATCTATTTGCTCTGGTCTAGTGTGAGAATATGTACCGTGAAGTTCACATACCTCATATTTTAGCACCTTACTGTACTGAGCCCTTAATTGGCCTGCTGTACTTCATTAAGTATTGCCGTTTTCCCCTGGGATTACATGTTGGAAGATCTGTCAGGTCTTTCCCCTAGCTGGGTCTGTGGTGCAGTTCTCTCGCGACATGGCATGTATATGGGGCTCCAGTACAACACAGGGCTCACTGGACACGGAAGGAGAATCTCCATTGGAGAACAGAGTAGGGGGTGCAAGAAGAGCTGTGCGTGCATTTCTTGTAAAGCCTGTTCAGGTTATTTGGCTTGTAAAACATGTAGCAAGCATGTTCAAAAGAAAGGGTCAGAACACAAGATGCCCCAATCCCAAATCATGGAAAAGCTAGTTTATGGAAGTATTTTCAAGAGCTTAGTTTTGTTTCAAATTTTTATAATCAATCTCTTCATGATTAACATGATCACTTTAATATGAGCTTTATTTTTTAAATCATAAAATACGATTTGACAAAGAGAAGTAAATCAACTCAAGAGATTCAGTTTTTCTATTAATTTGCCTTAGGTAGGCTTCTTCT
>NW_004524606.1:17620774-17626553 GCF_000260255.1 Octodon degus
TACCTAAACCCATGCAAATTTTCCTATGAAGAATTTTATTGTTATAAAAAAAATAAAAGCAAAAAAAGAAAAAAAATAAAAATAAAAAAAGAAATTTGCTTTCTAAGCAGGTTTCTTAGTAAATTTTATTCATGAATAAACCTATCATTCCTACCCATCATCTGTCTAGCATTTATTAGGATTATTAAGGTAAAATTTCCATGTAATTGTTACTGTTTCTGGTGTACAGCTCTATGACTTGTGAGCAGTGCACACAAACCCCTAGCCACCATCACAACGAAGATCCAGTCCCATGATTCCCAGCATTGCTCTCCTGCCCTTTGTGTCAGTCGCCTCAGCCTGCTTCAGTCCCTGGGAACAGCTAATGTTTCCTCTCCTGATGGTCCTTTCTCTAGAAAGCCATGCAAATGGAATATCCAACAGATAGACTTTTCAGCGTGCCTTCTCAACCTTTTTTCCTTTCAAAGTCATCTATGTTTCACACATATTGTGGCTCAGCACTTTACATTACTAAATGACGTTGTTTTATGTGACTATCCTTTAGTTTATTTCCTAGTCCATAAATTATGAAAAATATTGCAATAAACACTTGAGTGGGTATATGTCCCAGTATTTAGAAATGAGATAAGAGCTGTGGTGTGCCTCAGTGTAGATCCCATGCTTTGCATACACAATTCCTGAGGTTCAACCCCCAGTACCCTAAAACAAAACAAAATATCCAAAACAGAACCCAGAATAAAACTCTACATAAAACCCCATAAATATCCAGGAATGAGACTGCTGGGTTGGAAAGGGTATGTGTGTCTGACTTTGTTAGATGGTGCTCAGTGTTGTTTTCCCAGGCAGCTGCACCATTTCACACTCTCGTCGGGACTTTGGGAGAGCTCTAGCTATTTCATGCCTTAATTTGCTATGGCTGTTATAAATATGTTCACAAACTTGGTATTTTAAATTTATAATCTTTAGCTCTGGAGTTCACATGTATGTTTCTAATGAGGCCCAAAAGAAGGTGTCAGCAGGCTGCCTTCCTTTCTGGAGGCTCTAGGGAATAGTCTGTTTCTTATTTCAGCTCCTTGGCTCCCTACATTCCTCAGCCTGTGCCATCCTTTGTCTCCAGGGCTGGTGGTGGCTGGGTAAGAGTTTCTCATGAGCGTCACTTTGATATTGAATCTTTTTTCCTTACTTTTCCAAGTGTAACACTTTTTCAATGACTATACTTTTCCAGTGTATTCTTTCAGATACACTGGCTACTTGGGTAATTTAGGTTAATCTTTAAAGCCAAATTATTAACAAATATATTTCTGTTGGCTCCTTGTCATGAAACATACCATATTCTCAATTCCTGGAGATCATGATGTAGATTTCTATGAGGGGCATTATTCTACTTTCCACAGTCTGAAACCTCAGAAGCATGTGAAATTGTTGCTCAAAAAAATTTAAATCAGATAGTTGTATAGTAGTTCATTAGGGTTTTAATTTGCATTTCCCTAATGACTAATAATGTTGAGCATCTTTTCTTTTTTTTTTCTTTTCAAAGTTTTATTGATAAACATATAGCGATGAGACAGTTTCAAATCAAATCGAGAGTACAGTTTCAACAAATAATACACTGCATATATTCTTCTTAGTGGTTAATTGCTGTACAAGATGCAGACTTGTGATCCTACTTACAAACACCATTAGAAAAAATCATTCTATTCATTAAGGGAATGCAACTATATATCTATCCCAACCACTTTGAATACACAGATACAAAATGGACATTCGTAGTTATATCCCTTTTTTTAAAGTTCCGTTATTGAATATTATAGGTGTGTAAACTCAGCAAAATATTCTAAAAGAGTCCAGTAGCCCATAATAGCAATGGGTCTTCTGTTTAACTGGCAATGTCAGAAATTATTGACCTGAGTCCCCCACAGCTCAACCTAACAACGTGGCTTTACTTCCTATATTTCGTCTTCATACTTTTCTACTGGATGGTTAAGACCAAGGTAAAGCAGGACCTGTGCAACAAGAGTTGTAGCTTTTTGGTCTGAGAAGGTCAGTGAAATGCCCTCAGGATTTATTCTGAGATCCTGTACCTCAGATTGTAGAACTTTTGTCAGTGTCAGCCATGTGGATGAGTCACGGCCAATGCTTGGCCAATGTGGTTGAGCATCTTTTCATGCATACTTCTTTAACATCTTATACATCTTTTGGTGTTTGAAATGTTTGTTCAACTCTATTACCCATTTCTAAAGAGGGGTTGCTGTTCTTACAGAGTTGGAGAGGTCTTTATATAGTCTGCAGTCCTTTATCAGATATATATCTTGGTAAGATTTTTCTGTAAGTCTATGGCTTTTCTTTTCAATTTTAAATGTTTTTGAAGAATATTTGAATTTTGATAAAGTGGTTTATTATTATTTTTAATTTTTAGGGAAGGGTCTACATGGTGTTCAGAGTCTCACTACTAGATCAGACTCATAGTGATTCTCCTGTTTTTGTGCTGGGATTACAGGCACGCACTACCATGTGCAGTCTCAATAGCTCAGCATGTCTGGGGGCGGTGCTGGCATGGCAGGCCTGGGGCTTGAACCCCTGGCCCCTGTGCCTGCTTGCAGGTGCTTTAATCTGCTGTGCCATTTGGCCGGCCCTAGTTTATTATTTTTTATTGTTTATGATTTTTATGCTTTGAGAACTGTGCCTAACCTAAAATAAAAAGATTTTTTTCTATATTTTCTCTTAGAAATTTGCAAGTTTTAGATTTACATTTAGCATTATTATTCCTTTTGCATTATTTTTTATATGTGCACAGATATTAAATTATTTTGGTATTCATTTATTAAGAAACAGTTCATTTAATTTTCCCCTTTGTATTGTTTCTTTTATGTATGAAAATTTTTGAAGGAAAACTTTTCAGTGGTATTGGGTCTTTATTATACCAGAATTTTCCTCCTGTTTTGGATTTTTCATTAGTTTTGTGGTAATAATATGATTTTGATAAAATTGGAATATTTATTCATTGTTGATCAGGTTAGTTAATATAGGAAGATCAATATGCATCTTCAGATTTATGATGAATAATTGACTTCTCACTGTTGTAGGATAGCCCCAAATTTGATTATGTATTTAGCTAATGATGGAAACTAATTAGCAGAATTCTATTTCAATCCTGTCTGCACCTGCAAACAATTTCGTCCTGTAAAAGAACTGCTTCACTTGGCCTGCCTGATGTGATTTTGCTAGGGGACACCATGTTGATGGTCCTTTCTCAACCACCTCTATATAATATGGTGAGCTGTTAATCACCCTTCTCACCCGGTCCAGTGACCGTATCATATGATCCTGGCAACTTCATTGTCATAGATGATTTGGAGTTCTACATCATTTGTGAAAACATGGCTCTGAGTGACTGTGCAAGATGAAAAGTAGGGTAGGCTGCATATTCTTGAAAATACATGTGTATGTCTTTGTTACTTTTCTCTCGTTGCTGGGGCAAAATACCTGATGCCCAAAATTAAAGAAGAAAGGTTTGTTTAACTCCTAGTTTGTGGAGGTTTCAGTCCATAATCACCTGCCTCTAAGGCAGGGTGGCATGAAAGAGGAAAGCAGTCCATGGAGGTGGAAAATAGCAAAAGCCACAAGAGCCAAAAGGGAGAAGCAAAGACAGCAAATTCTTTCCCTCACTTCTATTGTATGCAGGCTATCCACCCCAGGGTGGGTGTAGTGCTCATACTCCTATTCCCAGCATTGGCCTGTGGGTCAATCAAAAACTATAAAGGTGATAGTTTTCAGCCCTAGTATAAGCTGCTGAATCATTATGACCCGATTCAATATGGCTGAATCCCCAGAACAACAGCTTATCTTCCCAATGGCCACTGCTTCCTTCTTCCCCACCTTAGCCCTGAATAACTTTCCCATGCACACAAATCATCCATAGTCCTTTAGGGAAGCAAAGAAGCAATGACCCAGAATTTGTGTTGTGAGATACCTTATTGGCTACCTGGCAGCTGAATCAGGTATTAAGCCAGAGATCCCAAATTCCTGATGTGAAAAAAAAAGAAAATGGCACATAAAAACTAAAAATGATAAACTCTTTCAATTATATGCCTCTAGCTGATTTATTGTTAACAGTTGCCAAACATGTTTGAACATGAAACACTTATATTCACAGCATGTTTAACAATAGCCTATGGAACTGAGTTCGGTGGGCCAATATTTTGGGAAATGACCTAGAATGCTGAGAGCTGTCAAGGTGCTCAGAGATCATTCCATTTATGCAATCACCTCTCACTATCTGAGTATCTTTTCATTTTCTTTGCCTATAACTTCAGTGAATTTCATTTTTCTTCCATCTTGCTATTATTTTAATGTATACAAGTGATTGGGGTAGATCAAATGCATTTTGTAGCGTCTACAAAGAAATGTGTGAAAATGGTTCCAGGCCTCACACTTAAAAAGAAAATACTGATTAGCTTTAATATTGTTAAGATTAAGTACAGCATCTTACTTGTAAATCCTTAGTGAAATATGCAACACACCCTCTGATTTCTATGCACCGTGTGGGTGCTTTTTTTTCTATTTTGTGGTCCTGATGGTCTTTATCCTCTCATCCTGCTGTCCATAAGGAATATAAATTATTTGCACCTTAAAGTGAACATAATCAGATGTATTTTTTGCCCTATCAGAAGGATGAGGGAGGTGGAATGTGTCCTTGGATGAGGCCCTTTCTTCTCTGCTAGTCTTGGGGCCAAACAATGTTCGAGACAGTTATTCTAGATTTGATAGGATCAAGGGGATTCTGTGGAATGTATGGTCTTGGGTGCTATTAGCTTCCTTGGGAGTTTCATATTCTGTGATTTGAGGAAACATTTGACAAAAGGATTTGTAATGGTCAGTGGAATCGTCATTAATGCTTTCATTTTATTTATTTATTTGTTTGTTTTATTATTTTTTATATATCAGGTATTTAGTACAGGATCAATAGGGTCTCACTACACAGATTGGACTTGTAGTGATCCTCCTGTTTTTCAGCCTCCCAAATGTTGGGATTATAGGCGTTTGACACCATGCCCAGTCTCAATGGCCATCTCAGTGTGCTCCAGGGGTGGGGCTGATGCGGCAAGATGGTAATGGTTTCACTTTAAAGGAAGAACCCTTGAATCTGAAAAAGGTGGCATGATTTATCCAAGAGTTATAAACCTCACATCTAGGAAAGTGGGTGGGAGATTAGATGATTTTATGAAATGGTGAGTACCAATATTATTTTCTTCAGATATGAGCAGCACAGGATAGAAAGATGTAGGCAATACTCATTGCCCAATAAAGGGACTCATATCATGTCATAATTAAAGACAATAGTGATATTTGATTCAGGCAAAGATGAGTCGCATATATGGAGGACAGGAAGATCTAAGAAGAGGCTAACCTGAAACAGAGACCGCAGACCTCGCTACAAATTAGAGTCACAAGGACAGGACATAATAAAAGGATACAGTAAAAGAGAGTTGGCCAAGAGAAAGGAATAGGACATGCTGATCCCTAAGCCTCTCCCATCCTGCAAATCTAAGAGATCAGGAAAAAAATCCCACTTGTGTTATGATGATAATGTTATAGGCAGTTGAGTTAGATAAAAATATTATAGGCTATCAGACAGGGCTGGGCCCTCAAGGGAGCTGGTATAGAAGACAAGATACCTTGCAAATGTGGGAAAGACAGATACCTGCATTGCAGGCCAGATCTCAAGGCAAATGATTAAACAAATGCAGCCACATATCCCTAGGCATAGCCATCATGATAT
>NW_004524606.1:17626653-17627133 GCF_000260255.1 Octodon degus
AAAAAAAAGCTATGAAATGTAGTGATTTCAAAAATATGATTTAGATTCAAATTAACAGTTTGAACGTCCATTTTACCACTCTAACTGTGGGAAGTTTTATAGGCCTATTTCCACACCTGCAAATATGTTGTGATTATTAACAATGTGTTAATGATGATGATTAATTTTATTAACCACTGTGACAGGGGAAGGGGGGCTAATATGAATAATGCAAAGTGGATGCTATAGTATCTGGCACATGGTTTCTGTTTAATAATGTTATTATATTTGCAGAAAAAATTCTGAAACCTGGAAATGGTTTGGAAATCAATGCAATAATCTTCAAAATTTCTTCTGATTTTAAAATTCCTTTTTTTAAAATAAAGTAATTCTTGTGACATAACAAAAGGAACCCACTGATTGATGGGATTTCATTGCTTCTGGCTTCCAATGAAATTTGCTTTCTAGAGACCCAGTCCTAGCCCAGGTCCGGTGAGTGTG
>NW_004524606.1:17628305-17640900 GCF_000260255.1 Octodon degus
ATATTTCTATATAGGTATCAATCACCTCGAAAAAAATCAGGAAGAGGCATTAGTCCAACTCCAAAGGTAGGGCCCCTGTCTTGTATTCATGCTCGCTTGTTATGTGACTTGATCACATTTGATCCTGGATTTAATCCATTTTACCTGAGCAACTGTACCATGGTTTTGTCCCACCTCATGTCCACCTTGCAAGTTCCATATTTTCCATTTTAGACGTGCCTTACTTCATGGTTTTGCTCTATAAAAATCCCTAGAAAAGGCAGATTCCTTGGCAACCCACTCACACCCATTTTGTCCCTCTCTCAGACAGAATCTTTCTTTCCCCCAATAAATATATTCTGCTCTTAACCTCTGTTGTTCCTAAAATTCATTCTTCAGTTTTAGAGAGCACGAACTTGTCCCAGGTATCTCTCAGGTTGGGAGTTTCATTCCCTTTTATCAATAACACGACTGAGAACTCCCTCAGTCTCTGGGGAGCAACCATACAGATGAAGTTCACAAGCTGTTTGCACAAACCCTATGTTTTGAGGATTCCAGAATTTAGTTTCATATTCTTTAATCACCATCTTGTAATTCTTAAGCACTTTTACATAAGGGCTGTGTATGTTCACACTGTTGTGGAGTCAGCAGTTTATGTAGGTGGCCCGTGTGTAGGTTTCTCTCATGATTTAACATCGTTTTAGGGCCAGGAGGTGGGACTGAACTCTGCTGCTGGGGTAGAGAGTGGTACTAGTATAATTGCTCAATGAGCAAGGGACAGGATAGGGTGATTAGCAGACTTGGTTTCAAGGTTCAGTCTTCAGTGTTTCAGGAACACCATCTTATCTCAGGCTCCCAAAGGCTTTAGGTAGCGTGCTTGGGTTATCTATCTGTGTTAGTTATTTTTCTTGTTGCTGAGATAAAATAGGTGAGGCCTTGAGTTAAAGGAGGAGAGGCTTGTTTCAGCTTCTCATTTGTAGAGGTTTCAGTCCATAGCCAGCTGCTTCCAAGGCGAGGCAGCATGGCAGAGGGCATCACAGAGGAGAAGGCAGGCTTTCTTCTGTCTCTTCATAGTCTATCCTGGCTAAAAGCCTTTCACTTGGTACCACCCACACCCCCCCAGCTGGACCTTCCATTACCCACACCTAGAAATGTGCTAAATCAATTTACTTATCACACAAACTTAGTGCTAGTGCCATGTACCCTAATCCAGCATTCAACACCCATGATTCAGCCACCTCCAAAAGCCCCATGTAAGAGCACATAAGGCATTGGGAGGACATCCAGATACAAGCCATAGTATCATCTGGTCCTTTGTTCTAACCCTAGGTGAAGTAGCAGAATATGGAACAAGTTTTCTGGTGCAAAGCTCTAATGGAAAGTGTTTAGTGTCTCCAGGCAAGATTGACATAGAACCTCAGCTTTCTCTGGCTGAGATGGGAAAACAGGGCAACGTCTTTCTGAACATCAACAAAGGAAAAATAGGCATGGAGACTTGTAACTTCCATTCTTTAATGTAGTGTCAAATCTGTACCAGAAAAATACTCCCTTAGGAGTTCCTTTTTATATTAGATGATTTCAAGTTTGGCCTGAGAATTACGCACAGGAGCAATTAGCAATATGAGTCATGGTCCAGAGTAAAATCCCTTTAGTGAGGGAATGACATTTGCCTGTTTTCAGAGTACTTGGCAGCTCAAACAAAATTGCCTGCTGTCTCTGGGGCTGTCTCCTCTTGGGAGATGATATATTAATGTCTGATCATATCTGTGGGTGTCACAGGACCAGGATTTAAAGATAAAAATTAAAAACAAATAGAAACTCACTATAGGAAGATGAAATTATATAAGTTCTAATTTACTCACTGAATAACACATTGCTAAAATAGTATCTTTGCATTACATGTGATAGCTTCTTCCTTTAGGGGAAGTCATATTTTTTACATTTCTAGTATACCATTCAAAGGAGTCAGGTAAAACCTGTAGACCCAAGTATGTGGTTTTGCTTACAATAACTTTTTCCCCTTTGTGTTAACAGAAAATTAAGGTTATCTGGAGAGTTACTAAACTGGAGATAAGTTGCTTTGTTTTGTTTTATAGCCTCAAGAACTGTTCTAAGAAATATTTTAACTGGATGCCACACAAGCGATTCGATTTCTAGGGAAAGGGAGCAATGGCTCAATTTTTGTCTGGAACATTTCAGATGGCAAGTTGAGAGGTGCTGCAGTGTGTTTCTGTGGGGAACGGAAGCTTGGACACTCTTCAAATTCTCCAATGCGAATGACTGGTTGGACGCTTCCATCTTGAAGAGTTTTCCAGGTTTAGCTGACAAATTGCCAGTGCACCTAACACAAAGCTTCCCTGGATCCTTAGAAGAATCACTAATATAAAGACTCCGGTGGCAACTGCCAAATTCCTTGTGCCTGGCAACTGCCTCCTGTGGAGAATCCTTATTTATATGACACAGGTGAATTTAGATAGGCATTATTCCTTTCTCCAAAAAACTATATCTTTTTCTGGCTCTGCTTTTCTTGTCTTTTCATGATACACAGGAAAGTGAGATAGAGGAATTAAATAGGCAATAGAATCCTAATGCTTTGGCCTATGAACTTGACACTGGAATGGCCACACAATCTTTTTAATCTTTCTGAATGCTCTGCAAACTGATACTACTTCAGCATTCTTCAGTGTATAAATTCTCGTTAAAATATCTCAGAATTATGTGCTTAAAAATATCTAACACTCCTTGCACAGCTGTTAGACTGTCAAGAGAACTGTAGAACACTGCATTTCTCTTTTTGCTTGGGTTGTCAAGAAGCTCAGAAACTATTATGTGCTCTGCCTTAGCACATGTCCTTAACTCAGTTTTCTATAATTTTAAATTTATTCGTCTATCTTTATTTTTCTGATTTACTCTTTATTTCACCTTTAAAGGATGTGTATCTTTTGATATAAGCAGCAAAATGCACATAGAAACTAAAAGTGTATATACTTCTTGTAGAGTAGTTCACATGATATGTCTTTGCCTCTTGTATTGTGTATATATGGGTGTGTGTGTGTGTGTGTGTGTGTGTGTGTGTATGTTAGTAGAGATTGAACTCAGGGCTTTCACACTGAGATACATCCATAAACCTTTTAATTTTTTTTTTTATTTTCGGCATCACTAAGTTGCCCATGTTGTGCTCAAACTGGGAATCCTCTTAGGCTTCCACAATGCCTGAGCTATGTGTTCCTCCCCCTTTCACATTTTGTTTTGAGAGAGTATCTCGCTAAGTTGGCAAAGATGGCCTCAAATTTGCAATCTCTCTGCCTCAGCTTCCTCAGTAGCTGGACTTATAGTGTGAGCCACCACACCTGGCTGCGTATTATTTTTGAGAGTATATTTGTTATGACCCTTGCCCCATTTCAGGGAGTGCTAGGTTTGCTTGGTTCAGAAAACATTGCTTGATGACACATACACATTCAACTTCCATCATTCGAATCTGAGAGCTACTGGGAAAGAGCAAGCCTTTTAAACTCCAGTGTATGCAACATGTTCTGATCTAGTAGATCTATGTACACTCCAGTAATGTGCAATTATATTTCTTCTTAAAAGATTATCCATACAGAAGATTTGACGCTTAGAAGCAGTGATTAACCAAGGTTACAAATAAAACAAAACAACAACAGAAGACCCCAAGAAAAGAGGGCTTTAGGAGTAGAGATTACATGAAATCTACCTTTTAATGCAAAATGTTCATTTAACATTTCACAATCCAGTAGGCTTCACTAGTGTGGAATATTCTGTGTCTTAGAAAAATTGGAGTACAAGTGACCTTGAGCCTGGTCCTTGCTTTGCCTGGCATCTTGTTGACCTTGAGGACTTTTCTTAACAACTCTTCTGCATCATTTCATCTATAAAATAATTTGGTGCACCTGTGCTCATGAGACTTTTTCCACCCAGAAAAGGCAATGATTTTCTAGTACCATCAGAGAGATGACAGTTGTAGAAGCGTGAGAAATTTTAGTGCTGCCAGAGAATGACAAGAAAAACCTATTCTGTAAAAAGTCAATATGGTCTGGTTTTCTCCCAGCAAATATACATCTACTTTTGTTCCTTAGCATTATAAATGTGAAAAGGGATCCAGAGGTTGTGTGAATGCCCATTTCACCAACAAACATTGGAAGTCAAATATAAGTGCAAACTATTTACAACTGAGAGGACAAATCTCTAGTCTTGAATGAGCTTAGAACAAGAGACTAACAAAGAACGGCATCCTCAGGACCTAGACAATCAAGCTCTGAACTTTTCTCATAGATCCATTCCACTCAGAGGTCACAATTCCCCAGCACTGAAGATTAAAATTATTTTCCAGCAATGATTATTTGAAATTAATGAGTTCATTAGCCTGTGTCTCTCTTGGAAACAGTATGACCAAGACTAATTACCTCCAATATTTAAAAGAACACTTTTTTAAATTAACATAGACTCCTTTTTCTACTGACATATCTCAAAGTACAACACTACATTTTAAACAGAGACGATGTAATTAAATTAGATCTCATGCTGGAAAGCAATGGAGGCTGGTAATAATTGCTTTTCAGACACTGCTGTAATTGGTGCTCCAAGGATTTTATTTCAAAAATCAAAGACAGTTTAGGAAGCTCATTTTATCTGGCCTTGAGCTGCTTGGATGAAGACACTATGTCTTCATGTGCCTAGGTTTATTTAAATTTAGCTAAACTGTTTTTTAATGGTTATTTTAATCATTACAGTACCATAATGCTGTTTTATGGTCACTAGAAGATAAAATTCAAATTCTTTTTCTGCCTATTAGTTGTAACAGAAATAAAGTATAAATTCTTGCTCATCACTAGGTGATAGGCTCTTGAAATTACCTCACTAATAAAACCAACCCAATCATTTTGTATCTACTATGCAGGGTAGGACAGAGAGTTTGTTAATGAACATTGCAATACACCCTTGTTTTTGCTCATTTTGTTTCTGTTACACAAAATATCTACCTGTTTTTGTCTAATGAGCAAAGTCCTGCATATTCTTGTAGTCCTAATTCAAATGACATTTCTCCCATGAAGTTTTCCTCAGTTAGCACAAAAAGGGCCAGTAATTCCAAATCCACATCACAGAGCTTAATTTTCTCACAGGTGATCACAGGGCTATGGGGACGATAACATGGATAGAAATTTCTAATTTCAGTCTTTCTGAAAGTACGTAGGATGCTACAATTACTGTTAGGAGTCTTCCCGGGCTTGAAGACCATGGTGTTGTCAGAAGTTGGCTGAAACCTAGAGTCATCAGGACAAAATTTTCACCTCTAAGCAACAAATTCTAATTATCTATTTGATGCTACTTTGTGCCTGCAAGAAAGCAAGGAGGTCATGAAGTAGACATGTAACCTAAATAGATGGCCTTGAGAAAGTTGCTTTACTTTTCTGGGCTCGAATTCTCTTGTGCAAAGCAAGCTTATCAAACTAAATTATTTTAAGATTACTTTTATTATTTCCTGTGAGTATAATCACAGGGGATACAAACTTTAAAATGGTGCCCAAGGTATTTACAGTATTAAAAGTAATTAATAATTTACCTAATCATGCCAACAGACATCAAATTTCTCCTATGCAATTATTGTTGCTGAACTTCTCAATGACATAGCAGAGCAACATTTCATTCTCTTGTTACTCCACGCAAAGTTGATTAGTTACATGAAATATGCTGGGCAGTTAATAACTGGTGGTAGAATTCTCAGTCTTCTTGGCATATTATCACTTTGATAAAATATTAGAGTCCTTCCCCTCTTGTAGGGAATATATTGAATTCTCTGTGTGCTGGTTGGGTAGCAAAAAATTGCAGTGATGGATCAAATACTGGCTAACACTTATTATAAGTCTTATGATTATTAGGGCTAAGGTGAGAGTTGGTAATGGCAATAATATTGATAGTGCTCCTGCTTGCTGAGTATTTACTGTGTGTTCGATACTACACTGAGTGTTTCAAGGGGATTATATCACAGGCGCATGAGATAGCGGCTGTCTTCATCCCTTTCAGCCAGCACAGGAAACTGAGACTAAAGTTGACGGAGTAGCCTGACTAGGATTATGCAGCTTGTGTGGAGGAAATGGAAGTCATATACAATTGGAGCTGCTGCCAGAGTCTTGGCTCTCAGCTGGAAGGTTTAAACAACACAATGAGGTATCACTAATAGGATTAGCATTCAGCTTGCAGAGGATGGGAGCTGGAAAGTGCTAACAGTGATGCATGCAAGGTACACATATGATTCCGTAGACACTTGAAACACATACCTCCTTACAGGGTAGAAATTGCTGCAGCCTGAGTCATCCTGTGCACCTGCCTGTGGCCTCTCCTGTGGGACCACTCTATCCTTGAAATCTCCCATTGTCTCTTCCTGACATAGCACAATGGGACGTTGATGCCTAGCATAGCCGCAGCCTCCAAGACTCTGAAAGAGGGGTAAGCTTGGTGTGTCTTTTGACTTCTTATTCATGCCATAATAATTGTGAATTTAAAAATTATATATTACTCTTGGTGAACAGGACATATATGTCAATATGTTAATGTGATTGATGATAGGAGCTCAGAGTCAGTGTTTTTGTTTTACAGTTGGCCAGAGATATCCTGAGGCACTGATGTGGCAAGGACAATGATAAAAACAATACATGTGTGACCCACCAATGGTGCCATTCCAAACGCAACTTTTCAAAGTAACACCTACTCAAGGCTTTTTGAGAAACTAACAAATTCCAGGGTTGCAGCATGGAAAATAGAAAGATGATCCATAATCTTCTTGGAATGCCATGAAGTAGGAAGATGCTCAAAACACCAAGCAAAAAAGAACAGGGGCACACTGAGAAAGCACCAAAAAAAAAAAAAAAAATCACTTGAAAGAGCTCTCCATTTCTAAGGTTAGAAATAATCCATCCTATTGTATATAGGCCTATATTTCATCCCAAGAACTAAATAAATACTCATCATCTCACACTGATGTGAACAACTGAACAAGTAAATGGAGAAATCACACCTTTCCTTTATAAAAGACTTTCAATTGATAAATATCAAAGGAATGGAAAGGAAATAGGACATCAATAGTAGAACATACAGTCATAAAAGGCACCAGAAATAACTGTTTACAGATGCTGAAATTGATGGATGAATTTTTAAGCAGGAATATAGTATTTGAATGGTTTCGAAGAATCTCCTCCAAATATCTGACAATTATAAAAGCAAAAAATAGTAGACAATACTGATATAGGGGATTCCTGGCAGACACTGTCCTAGACAAGTGGTTGAGGTCAACATTCCCCTTGATTGTGCACAAGGGGAAAGCACATTCTACACAAAACTGAGGCAGTTTCTGTGGAGAGGCTTTCTCAACAAAATCAAGGAGCTTTCTATACAACAACTGGCCACTATAGTAGTCCACACAAATCTGTGGTTTCACTTTTCATGGTTTCAGTTGCCTGCATTCAACTGTAGTCCATATTAAGTGAGGAAATTAGTCAAATATTAGATGAAAAATGACAAAAATAATAACATTTTGTTAAAGGATAATTACTCTATTTTATTATTAGTTATTTTTCTTTTGGTGTGCCTAATAACTTTACCATATATACATATATATATATATATATATATATTTAATATATTTCATACTGTCTTCAGTCACAGGCATCTATGGAACACCTTGGAATGTGTCCCCTCAGACAGTAGGAACTCTGTGCTCTGCACAGGTGCCAACCACACGAAGATAAGGAAATATGAAAATATCATGGATTGGAGACTAGGGAGACATCACTGAGTGCAAGTTGTGTTCTTACATTAGATTCTGGGACAAAAAGAGGAACATTAATAGGAAAGCTAGGAAAATACAGATAAATTCTGCAGTTAGTATAAAAGATTACCTTTCAGGCTTGATCACTAGACTATACTCATTACTATGCCTTTTTTTTTTTCTTTCCGGCTGGCTCAGCCCGCCCTAGGGGTGGGGCTGACCCAGGGAATGAACTGCAGTCCCTGTGCACTTGCCTAAGCTTGCCTAAGCAGGTGCTTTAGACCACTGAGCTATCTCGCCAGCCCCCTAGACTATAAACATATAAACTGTTATATAAAGCAATTAATGGGTATATGAGAACTCTATTATTCCTCTAAGTTTCCTATAAGTATAAAATTATCTCAGAAAAATTTTCTTTCTAGTGCTAAGGATTGAATTCAGGCCCTCACACATACTGAGCAAATGACCTATCACTGAGCTATACTTAAAATTTTTTAAAGTAAATTTAGATTGGGCTTTGTGATGAGCATGTATAATCCCAATACTCTGGCAGGCTGAGGCAGGAAGATTGCAAGTTTGAGCCCAGTTTAGGCAATTTCATAACCTAAAGACCCTGTCTCTAAAGATTCTCTCTCTCTCTCTTTTTTCTCCCTCTGTCTCTCCTAGGGATGTAGCTCAGGATGAAGGCTCTGGGTGCAATCCCTAGTTCTTCCAAAAAAGAAAATAAAAAAGTAAGTTTAAAGATCCAAATGAAGGAGAGTTGCCTTCATTCCAGCCTCTATTGAAAGCATTTCCCCCGCTTCACAAAACCATGGAATGTATCATACTAAGAACAACGTGTGAGCAAAAGATGTAAACCACTGACCACTAATGGAGACATTTGCTTTTTCACAAACATATTGATTCTACCAATCTATATGGATTTTCCTCTGTGAGGCAGGAATTGTGCTTTCACGGGTAGCTTTTCTTCTATATTATATGACCTTCATTTCAAATCTTTCTTTTCACCATATGAAAGAAAATTAATTTTCCTGACATAAATCTTTTTTTTTCCCAAGAAATTGTTTCTGGTCAGGTTGTGTTGGCAACAATGCCCTGGTACAGCTGTTGATGGTTTTATTTTCTTCTGTGTGTTAGCTTGGGTGCTAATGGTTATGTATAGATTGGGGAACTTATTGCTGCATTTCACTCTGGAAAAATAAATCGTAATGCCTGTGAGTTCCCTTAGTAAATAAATGAGACCATGGTATCACACTAGTCTGCTTGGGAGATGTCAGGCTTAGCTGGTCTCTTGCCTCCCAGAAAGAGATGCCCAGGAGCAGAATCTTGACAAGGTGCTATCAAAGTGTCTCTCTCACACCCCACCCATGAATTCTGCTGACACTTTATTGCAACAAAACTTAATTCAAGGCTTCCGGGCTATAGCTTCAATTACACATACAACACGAAATGGGAAAATGAATCTAACCCGATAGTTTTGTGCTCATGGATAATATTGTAAATGCATAGTTTGATGAGAGGATTATATAGCATCTTTCAGAGAGTATTGGGAACATAATTATGGGATTTCACAGTGGCTGTAGCTCAGCCTACAGCTTGCATGGCATAGTTTCAACCTTTCTATCAATTTCGTTCATATGCTTCAGTTTAAATCTTTACTTACCTTGAACTTTGGTCTACTGATGAGGAAAACCAAAACCTACTTAACAGTTTCGATGAAGGTACTCTGAGGGAACAAAAGCCCAGAAAATAGAAAAGGTAATACCTGAATCTTAAGGCTTAAAGAATATGGGAATAATTGTAGAAGTAGTAATTATGACAAAAGGATGTTTATGGGAAAAGCATCTAGAATTTACATATACAGATTTATATAATTTATACACAGAGCACTTATGCATATGCTGAGGTTGAGTATGGTATATGTGGAGGAAAAAAATGGAGAAATAAAAGCTATTTGCTCTATGGGAATGAGTATGGATAAAATAGAGTGCAGTATGCAGCCTAAATCTATACCTGGGCCTAATCTGGTTCCAGATCTCTACAAGGGTGCTTTCTAAAAAGCCCCATGTGGATACTCTCTGGTATTTAAGGGAAATCCCATCCTCACTGTATCTCTTGGTAAGCATTAAAGGAGTCTTATACTGCTCAAGAATGCTTTTTGCAAAGTTTCTTTCTACCTTTCTCTGCTACTTCCTGGAACCAATCACCAAACTCTTAAATCTGGGCTTAATGGTTCTTTTTCTATCTATATTCCTGTTCTCCAGTTCTTTATTGTGTATATATACTATACTAGTCTTTCACCTCTGACCTGCTTCTTCCTTGTGGTTCTGTTTCAGAACAAAGGAATCACTAAGACTCCCTTTTGGTGGCAGGATGTAGTTAGAGGAGGTGGTGGGATGGATTCTGGGAACAGTTTCCCAACAATGGAACCCCATGTGATATTTCATTGTAAGGTGAGGCTTATTCCAGTCTCAACTTAGAAGTGAAAAGAATACATCTTGGGGCCAGCCAGATAGCTCAGTGGACTAAAGCACCTGCTTCCACAGGCGCAAGAATCAGGTTAGATTCCAGGTGTGCCATGCTGACCCCTCTTCTGGGGCACACTAAAATGGCGATTGAGACTGGGCATAGTGGTGCGTGTCTGTAATCCCAGAACTTGGGAGGCTGAAAACAGGAGGATCACAATGAGTCCAATCTATGCAGTGAGACCCTGCAGACCCTGTACTAAATACATTAAAAAATAATAATAATAAAGAAAAGAATATATTTTGGCCCATAAAGAGATTCCCTTTCTCCTCATACACTGAAGACCTCTGTCCTAGCTCTCAGAAACAGAATGAGCTTTTCTCAGATTTAAACTTAGAGAAACTCAAGCCTAGGGCCAAATTATGATTGCTACCCCATGGTAGTTTAGGCATCGTAGGCCCCAGGTAGTTCCTCTTTCACTCTTGCTAGGCAGGTGTCTCCTTAACCAGCTCTTTTTCCCACAAAAGTTTCATAAAGCTTTATTACATAATTATACTTTTCTGATTTGTCATTATATGAGGTAACTACTCACAATTACCATGTTTAATTAGGAAATTAGCTGATATAATCACTATATGGAGCAAAAATTTGTCATGAAGTTTTACTTCATAAATGGCTTTCTTTGAGGAAAAAAATCAATGTTAACTTTCTGTTTTGGCAGATTGTGAAACTTAATTTATGCTTTGCTCTAATGGGGAGGATTCCATCTGTTTTCCAGATGGAGACTGCCTTCACCTTTGGTGGGAATTAGTCACTGCTGCGTACCTGTCTCTTTAGTCATTTCCAGCCAATATTGGGTTTTCTCCCCAGGGTTGATGTTGAGCTGACTTACCTGGAGACATGTGTTTTATAGTGTGAATGCTCATTTGGGGCAGTTTATTCCATTTAAGCTAGGCTCAGTGTGTTCTTCTGTGCTGTAGGTATTTCAGGGTCCTGGGACACATTAGTGAGCTTAGCTGAAAGACAAAGTTCTAAATACAGGGGACACTGATAGCAGGAAGCACAAAAGCACAAAAGTGGGGGTTCCTAATTATGAGGGAAAAGAGCCACTTCTACATGGTATTACCTGGGAAACTGAAGTGCGTTCAAATGGAGAAAGGTTTATCAGTGAGTACTAAGTTATGGGTAGACAGGATCAAGAGTTCTGGCATATCTTACACTGTAAGATGGACATAGATAACAAATTACTTCTTATATACTTTAATGAGTTAGATAAAGGAAATTGAATATGTTTACCATAAAGCAATAGCTATTTAATGAGCTAGAGATGTATAAACTGATTTAAACATTACACAATATCTACATCTATCAAAATAGCACATATGTCCTATTGTTTTGTGTAGTCCTCATGGTTTTACATATCAGGTAAAAATAATTTTTTTTTTTTTTGCAGAACCAGGGATTGAACTCAGGCCCTTGTGCTTGCCAGGGAAGCACTTATTCCACTGAGCCATCTCCCCGGCCCCTAGCTAAAAATAATTTAAACAAAAAATATATACATAAAAGAAAAACATATGAAAACTAAATTGCTTAGGCAGAGTGCAGAGGCCGGGGTTCAATCCCTGACACTATATGTTGTTCTGGCCCTGCCCCTTTGGCACTCTGAGATGGCGACTGAGACTGGGCATAGTGGCACACACCTGTAATCCCAGTACTTGGGAGGCTGAAAACAGGAAGATCACTATGAGTCCAATCTATGTAGTGAGACCCTGTACTAAATACATGAAAAAAACAAAGAAAAGAAAAATATATGTTTGAGCCATCTGATCAAATTAAGGTGCAAGTAATTTGTTCAGAACACATTGTGTATGTCTAAACATAGTTCCTAACACAGATTCTAAAAATCCCCCTGAAAATTGTGTTCATGGGGGTTGGTTGTCATCTAGGTCTTGCTTATTCTTGCTGAGTACTTATGATGACTTTCATTACCTGCTGACATGTAAAATATGCAATTGTTGATGAGATTTCATGGGTTTGAATTTTTTCTTTTCTTTTTTCCATAATTTTATTGATAAACAAATAGCAATGAAACAGTTTCAAATCAAATTGGTAGGACAGTTTCAAAACTCAACACATTGCATACATTCCTCCCAGTGGTTAATTGCTGTACAAGATGCAGACATGATATCCTATTTACAAACACCATTAGAACAAATTCCTCTATTTATTAAGAGAATGTAACTATATATCTATCCTAACCACTTTGAATATACAGACACAAAATGCACATTCATCTGTATCCCCTTTTTTGGTTAAGTTCCATTATTTGACTATTACAGGTGTGTTAACTCAGCAAAATAATCTAAA
>NW_004524606.1:17648654-17650031 GCF_000260255.1 Octodon degus
ACTCTGGCATGTCCCTATGTGTCTGAGTTATTAATGGCTACAAGGTTCAAGAGCTTCTCAGTTTATGTTAATAAAGTGGGTTACATGTGAAAAAAAAAAAAAAAAAAAAAAGAAAGCCTCTTTAACAAATGGTGCTGGGAAAATTGGCTCTTTATATGCCAAAGATTTAAATTGTACCCCTACCTTTCACCTTTAGATACAAATTAGATCAAAAATTTAATATTAAAACAGAAACACTAAAGCTGCTGGAAGACAGAATAGGTAAAACATTTTTTAAAAATGTATTTAGTACAGGAACTACAGGGTCTCACTACACAAATCAGACTCCTGTTTTCAGCCTCCCAAGCACTGGGATTACAAGTGTGTACCACCACGCTCAGTTGTCCTCTCAGTGTGCCACAGGATGAGGCTGGCATGGCATGCTGGGGATTGAACCTGGTCGCTGCACCTGCCTGAGCAGGCACTTTAGTCTACTGAGCTATTTGGCTGTCCATAAAACTCTTGAAGATATTGGTGTAGGCAGAGACTTTATGAATAAAACCCCAATTGCAAAGCAACTATCATAAAGAATCAACAACTGGGATCTCATCTTATTAAAAAGCTTTTGCACAGCAAGAGAAACCACTAACAGAGTGAAGAGGCAACCCCAAGGTGGGAAAAATATTTGTCAGTTGTTCCTCAGACAAAGATTACTATCAAGAGCATATAAAGAACAACAACAACAAAAACAGACTTCCCAAATTTAAGGACCCAATTAAAAATAAACATGTGAGATGCGTACTTCTCAGATGAAGAAATACTAACAGCAAATAAATATCTGAAAAATGTTTAACATCACTGGTCATCTGAGAGTTGCAAATTTAAACAACACTGAGATTACTTCTCAGCCCAGAAAGCATAGCTACTATCAAGAAATCAACCAATAAAAAATTCTGGACAAGCTGTGAGGAAAAAGAAACCCTTCTCTACTATTGGTGGGAGTGTAGACTGGTGCAACCACCATAGTAAAGAATGTGGAGATTCTTCAGAAAACTAGAGTTAAATATCACATTTGACCCAGCTATCACCCTCGGTATCTTCCCAGAAGAATTAAAACATCATACCACAGCGGTATATGTGCACTCATGTTTATAGCAACATACTTTGTAATAGCTAGATGTTGGAAACAAGCCAGATGTCCATCAAACAAACAATGAATAAAAAAGACGCGATCTTTTAATATAATGGAGTACTACTCAGCAAAAAGCATGATGATCTGGAGACTTATAGATAAATGAATGCAACTTGAGACCATACTCATACATGAAATAAACCAGAAGCAAAAGCTCAAATACTGTAGTATCTCCTTAGTGAGAGAGAAGCTGAAAAAGTAAATAA
>NW_004524606.1:17650131-17666909 GCF_000260255.1 Octodon degus
GAATGCTTAGATTGTTCAGGCTCAATAGACTGTTGTCAGAGCTGAAAAGAAATTCATTTTTTTTTTGGTGGAACTGGGGATTGAACTCGTCCTTTTGCTTGCCAGGCAAGTGCTTATTCTACTGAGCTATCTCCCTGGCCCCAATAAATTCATAATTTATTAGCTATTACAAGTTTTATGTATTTATGTGTTTTGGACACTAGAGTTTACTTACCTGATATGAAAGGTAAGTTCAACAGAATATAACAAGTATTACAATGGTGTCAATGCAGTTGGGATAAAAAGAGAAAGGGTGAAGAAGTGAAGAAGATTAAGGAAAATACCTAAAGTGGAATAATAAAGAGTAAGCAATATTTAAGTGCTGAGTGAATAGCAAAGGACCCAGAGAAAGTTACAGAGGTCTAGTTAAAAGTGGATGGCAGAAAGCAGATCTTTTAAGTGAAGAAAATAAATGCACACATTAGAGAGAAGAGCTGGTGGGGTTGTCTGACAGTGATTTAGTATGTCCGATGTAATAACCGTGGCATGGGGTGGAGGTAAGCAAAATGCACAAGGTCTAAATCCTGAGGGAATTTGGTCTGAGACTAAGAGGCATATGATATAATCAGATTTGGGTTTTGAAAGATAACTGTAGTCTCTGTATGAAGGATGACAAGTGCAATATAGGAGGCAGAATGAATAGTGCCCAGGCAGTGCTGTAAGAAACAAGCATTGAGAATAGAGAGAAGCAGTGGGATCTGGTAATGGCCAGACAAAGGAGGAATGGGCTTCACAGAGCTGGAGGTAGAGATAAACTGTGGTGTCAGAATGGGAAGGCCAGAGGACTTAGACTACTGTACATGATGGTGCCACTGTTAGTTCTGTTATTAGGTTGGCTCATGTTTTCTTTTTCTTTCCTTGTAGGTTTAGCTTTACCTGAAAAATGGGGATATGCAACCCAGATGCAGAATTTTTGTCAGGATTAATGCATACAGTACTATGGATGAATTAATCAAGTGACATAGTGTTTTATAAAGACAAGGCTCTTGCACACAAATACAGTCTACAATAGCCATTGCTCAAGCCTCTCATTGTCAACAATCTGGATTAAGAGTTTGAGTTTTAGAGATTTCACAGATGAAGGATCATTTTCCACTTTGGTGGTCAGTGTCACAAGTAATATGGGGTGTGTTTGCTCAGTAAACCAACCATTTCCCTTCAGATAAGCTTCAGAGCTTGCTTTGAGTTAGCTTGTCTTTGTTTGAATGAATTTGGAGAGATCACAATCCTAGCTTGTTTAGATCACCTTTCCCTCTGGGATAACCTGAGGCCCTGCATTAGTAGTTTCCTCAATTATCCAATATTAGTATATGGCAGTAAGAATACTATTGAGATAAGTCCTGATGCTGGCTGGCCTAGTACTATATTTCACAGTTAGTGATTAATTCACTGAGTCCATGTTTAGAAAACAAAACCATCTCTTTACTTAACTAGTAAGATTTAGATAACTGCATCTCTCTGACATGCATAAACACCATTTGTACATCTAGATCTTAGAGATTGATGGCATTTTTTGAACCAAACAGAAAAAACCTGATTCAAGCAATTTTCCTTACATGTACTTCCCAAGGCTTGACCAGCCAACTTGGCAGGTGGCAAGTCACTGGCGCATACAATAGGATGAATCTTTGATTTAAGTACCTGGGTCAAAGATATAGAAGTTCGCATAAAATGGCAGCTGGTATTACAAACTCTGCATAAAACAACAATATGCAACAACTATAGATGTGTCATTAGTGCTTTTGGAACAATAAACCTCTCCTTTGATTGCATCATTTTAAATGTTTGATAGAGTTTATTGTGATACCTAATTTGCTCTGGAACGGCAGCATGGATGATGTTCCATATTTGTATTTGCAGTTCACCAAATTTCTGCCAGTTTCCTGTAATGAAAAATGATTCCAGAAAGAAAAGAAAGGAGAGAGAGTGATGGGTAGTATAAGCTCTTAAAGGGCAATGCAGACATATTCAAGGTGGCAGGCCTTAGGTAAAAGACACAGAAGTCCAGACTGGTCAGCTAGGTGGGTCCTGACTGTCCCATGATCCACTTGTAAAGCATCTACATATGATGGATACTGTGGTGGGCCATGGTTTTGTCTATTAAGCAGTTATTCTCATATTCTTTCTGGTCCTGTGGGAAACTCCTCCCAGTCTATGTAGTCTCTGTGGGGCCTTCAATCAAGATACCTCCACTCCCATCCCAACATGACTGTAATGGGAATGTAGACCAGGCTAGACAAGGTTTAGTGGACTTTTCCATTTATAAATGATGACTGGCTCAGGAACAAGCATCTGGTCTGGATCAGGACAATCAGATTCTGTCCTCAGATTTTATCAGACTGGTTAGAGAGACAGTTTGCTGTTATTTTGAGCTCACAAGACATTACCCTGTAGATCTATTAGTTCCCATCTTCCCCATCTTGTGGAAGACTTCCTGTGTCAAAAGGGGAAACAATGACTATCCAAGGGAAAAAAGGGTCCAGGCATGAGAATGTGTCATAGAGCATTGGTACTGCAGTCTCTGCAGCCAGGAATGAAAACCACTTCGGACTCCCTATACATTTAAACCAATATATTTATACTTCTTCCATTCTTAATACAGATGCATTGATACAGGCTTTTGTCACGTGAAATATATAGTTCTGGTGACTGCAGCTGTTTAAAAAATGCAATTTCAATGAAGGAATCAATTAAGAGGTATCCTATCTTAACCAATGTCTAGGTATAACATGTGAAATTGAGGCTTCAAATCTTTACAAAACCATTGTAGCACTTTAAGAATGGCATTTATTAAAAAATTAAATTAGCAGAAAGTTAGTCAAGAGGGCATTTATTTTTTATTGTGTGGAAGAAAATTAATAGATGTTAAAACAAAGATGCTGTCATCCATCCCTGCCCTAACAGATCCAGATGCATACAGCGACATCCTTTTGGACAAAGGCAGGAAGAGTTGTCTGTAAGGGTGAAGGTTTGTTATGGAGGAAAAAAAATCATTCCTTTTTCACACTTGTATCATGTCCTCCATTTCATATCATCTGTATTTTTAAAAATAACTTACTAGTGTATGTTTCACTTTATAGTTTATTTTTCTAAAGTGGTGTTTAATATATTCAAATTCAGAGCATTTTTATCACCTGAAAAGAGAAGCTTTGCACCCTACTCGCCAGTGTCTCCTCCCCTCAGGCCAGGAAATAACTAATCTTCTATCTTTTCCTGTTCATTCTGCTATCCTGAAATTCCATATACATGGTGTCATACAATATATGATCTTCATAACATGCTTCTTTCATTTGACATTGTATTTTCAAGGCTCATCTTTTTAGGTTTTAGTACTTCATTCTTTTTATGGAAAACTAGTATTTTCTTGTATGGGAATATACTTCATTTTATTTTATCCATTACTTAGTGGAGGGACATCTGGGTTATTTCTCCATTTTTGCTATTATGAAAAATATTGCAATGATGTCTGTATATGATGTTGATATGAACATATATTTTCACTTCTCTTGGGTACATACCTAGGAATGGAAATGCTGGGTCATATATTGACTACAATTTTAACTGTTTGAGGAATTGTCCTAATATTTTTCAAAGCAGCCAGACTAGTTTGTATTCCTACCTGAAGGGTATAAGCCATTTTATTTCCCCCCATTCCTGCTCGTATTTATTTTGGTGTCATTTGGATTATAAGGGCTGGGGAGATAGCTCAGTAGAATAAGTGCTTGCCTGGAAAGCACAAGGGCCTGAATACATTTAGATTATAAATGTCCTAGGGCTTCTCCCGGGGGCAAGAGGTAAAATGAATGGATGGAGTGAGGAACAAGCACTGGTGTCTCCCGCTTCTCAGCCTTCAGGACCTAGTTTGTGTGTCAGCACCTCTTTCTTGATTCCTTTTAGAGAGATTCCTTGATTTGTGCTCATATCAGGCCTATGTTTGGTTTCCTTCATAGATTTTTAAAATTTTTTTTTTGATTTTTAAAATTCTTAATCATTTGATTTGTCCGATTATATTTTCAGGTTATGTTTTAACTGTTTACCAGCTTTCTGGGGGCAGTGTTCATGTCTACCTCATTACTACTGTGCTTTCAGTAACTATCTCATTGTCTGGCCCTTTGCTTTTGCTTTTTTCTGGAATGATAAAGAACTCATGTTATATGCCAAGATGGTCATATTTGCTTATGTTTTTCAAATCCATGAAATTACTCTCACTAAAAGACTAAGCTTTCAATAAACTCACATCTATTTCCATATCTAAAACATATGTTTAGCAGAATCAGATCTATGATATACTCTCAACATTTGATCTTGAAAATGATGAAAGAGCATAGGTGCCATTCTTGTACTCTTCACGCAGAGGAAAGTTTAGCTTGAAATAGGCTCCTGTTAGAATTCATTCTAAATAGGGCAAATTAAGGCTTTACTAAGTCAAGGTTATCTAGGGTATAATGTTGCTGCATGGAGCTTATCTGCATTGGGGTTTGAAGGCTCCAAAAGCCTGGATTGTTTGTTCTATATTTTGTGATAAGGCAAAATGCTTCTTGGAATGAAACTAATTCCCTGCATGCATACAAGTTCTGAATTCTGGTCTACTCTGAGGTACCACTCTCATATCATTTCCTACATTAATTATACTTGACCAGAATAACAGTTGAAAAAATAAGCAGAAGGATGACACAAAACTGCAGCCTGGGATTTGAGAATTTCTCAAAGTTTTGATTAATATTAACTTCTTTTCCTATAGTTTTCAGGAAAATGGTCATTTACTGGAGTTGCAGAATGGAATGGCCTGTCTCTTCCTTTGTTTTTTACAACACTTTTTCCTAAAATGATAAGGGCCCCTGTGGGTGCCTGATTAGACACTATGAAAGAGGAAGCGTCTAATCAGGAAGGCTCATTTTCAGGTGACTGGGTGGTGTCATTTTTGAGGCAGTGAGAAATGATACATAAGGTAGATGTCAAAGCCATAGGCTCAAGCCCTGGTACTGTCATTACTATCTGCGCAATTTTAGACAAATTCTTCAATCTCTCTCTGTGCTCATTTCCTTATTTATAAAATGAGCACAACAATAATAATGACCTAATAGCATGGATGTAAGAACTGAAAGATTTAACATGTATAATTTAATTAGCATTGCATCTACAAATACTTGGTTTCTTCTTCTCCCCTCTTTACATTTTAATCAGTATTATAATGGTCAATACTGCCATCTTCATCATAATTAGGATTGGAGAAGGAAGAGGCATTTAATGGAAGGCAGGTGAACTGTTGAATAAAAATAAACCTTATTTTGGACATGTTCACTTTGGGGAACATGTTCACTGGACAGCATCCAGTTAGAGACAACTAGTGGGAAGTGTGAGAATTAGCTTGGAGATCAAATTGGCTTGGGCTGGTGATGCAGGGTTTTGACATCAAGAGTGTACAGAACATACGCTGCTGGATAAGGGCTCCCCAGTAGAACAGGTGACAGGAGAAGAGAATGGGAGTGAGTGGCAGCACCTCAGCTGGAATAGCAAGCAAGAGGAGCCAGCAGTAAAACTGGTGGGCATGAAAGCAAAATACTGTGATTAAAGGAGTTTTGGAAATTAAAGAAGGAAAATGTTTTTAAAAAGTAATATTTCATAATACTAGATGATCCACAAAGCTGAAAAATGCAGAAGGCTAGCCCATTGAATTGAATAATTAGAAGGTTACCAGTAGTGTTCATAGAACAGCCCTAGAGCAGGTGCCTCCTTCACTCAGCTAAGGGCTGAATTGAAGGTGAAAGCCATGACCGCTTTTGAGTACGTGTTTTACTCTGTCAGGGAACAAACTCCCTGATGTCAAGAATACAGGGGGCTGAGACTTGTTTTGGTACCTGTTTCCCTCTGGGCTGGGATCAGAAGAAGCTTATTTCCAAGGAAGAATGCTTCTCAGACTGAAGAATAAGAATTTAGTAATCACTTGGCAAATCCTTATTTCTACTGGGTACTTTCAAAATGAAACTGAATTGGAGCATGAACTAGAACACCTGGCCTGGCCTTTGGTGTTAAGCTTCTCACCTTCATGATATGGAAGCAAAAAGTTGGATAAGGAAAAGCCCCTTCCATAGAAGGGGAAGAGAAATGAAGGAGGAATTGGGCATGGGCATACTCCTGAGAGTGATCCAGCTTGCTGGTCAGCATGGCCCCATGAGCATCAAAATCACACTTCTCCCTGTTGGGATGTCAGTGCTTCTTTATGATCTCTCCTTATGGGATGTTTCAGAAAGTTGAAACAAGGGACCTCATCCTAGCTCTCCTCTCTGTTCCTGAGTTGTCTGCTTGGGCTGAGATTGGGGTTTGGCAAGGTATGTATCCTGGAGAATATGATTTCCATATGTAGCAGATGATCCAGAAAACAACATTTCCTTCATCTTTTCAAAAAGCACTCATAAGCACACAACACCTGAAAGTTATTGTATTTCTCACAAAACATCAGAAATACGGATACATTTAAATCTAGGAACAATTTTAGGTAGGCTATGTGGCTCTACTTTGATGTCACAGTATAAAAGTCATAGCCACAAACACAAATAAATATATCCATCCATAAGAAAGCATGCTGTTGGATTAAGAGTGATTGGGTGTTTGCACTAACTTTTGCTTGCTACTTTTTAAATTTCATTTGTTATCATCTTGCATTCATCTGCAGATCAGTAGTATCAAGTGCAAGAACGCTGAAAATTTTCAGCAAAGAAAAGCTTAAAATTAAGAAAAGTTATTAACTTATTTTCTCTGGAAATAGCAAGACTCCAGTAATTATTCCAACTTACAGTGGGAATGTTTCATTTTGTAGAGACTGAGAATATCTACACTAGCTCTAAAACTTCATAATACAAACTATAACACAAGGACCATGATCTGTCTATTAATTGATAACATATTGATGAAATAATTCAGGCCTTGACATGGCTCGCGGAGGCAGTAATTCACCTGTCTGTACTTCCCTCTTCCAGTTATAAAGTGGAAGAGGATTTTTCAGTTCTTTTTCCTTCTCTCATCTTAACAAAATATCATCCATGGGAAGAGGCAAGAGAGAAGCAGGGAAACCACAGTCTCTCCTTCCTGCTTTTAGTTCTGAGAGCCTCCGGAGCCTATGGTTTCCTAAATTGCCACTATAGTCAATTAAGTTGCTGATGGGGTAAAATTTGCTTATCTGTATTCAAATGTATGTATTAGAAAAAGGTTTCTGTATCATTGACTACTGTATCTTCAGTATCTGTGTTCAAATGTGAGGTTCTCATAGAAGCATTATTTTCAAAATGGCAAGTCTTTTGGCGTGAGATAAACTTGAATTTGACCTCAGCTTATAATCTCAGGTAAGGAGCTGTGCATTTCCAAATTTATTTTTCACATCTGTTGAAGAAAGAAAACAATGCTTACCTTGCATTGCATTGCTATAAGAACCGATTTACTCTAAGTAGAGCATTAATATGGTGATTTGTGCCTAAGTCAGTTAAAACATGGCAGCTACTGTCGCAACAGACTACAAGTGAAATTTAGTGCAATTTTCTATAATTATGAAATTATATAATAAAGCAGTGTGATTTGATTACAAAGTAATTCGGATAATGTATTTCACAATTTTTAAGAACTACGTAAACACTAACACATTTTAGGAATTAGCAGTGCACACAGTGGGAATTTTGTTATTTATTTTACTTCTCTACTGTTAATAGTTAAAAGCCAGAACTTTGTGAAATAAACTTTAAAATTATTTGGTCATACTATGAACAAAAAGCCATAAAATGTACTGTTTTAATAGAAATCATTTTTGGCCCTTTTATATTAAAGTAGACTGCTAATTAACAGCACCAGTTTCTCAAAGATTATCATTTAAGGAAAACAGATGGGCTCTGGGTTGGATAGACAATTTTCTAAGTTGATTTGCCTATAAAAAGAACTACTGTGAACTATTTCTACAAAGGAACAGCTGACTTACCATTTGTATATCAAAGTAAATAAACAAAAAAGGCATATGAAACCTATAACAAGGTCATAGCATTAGACAAAATAAGAGAACAACTACTGGAGCATGCTGAGCTAAATTTCCAAATTTGCATGGACTTTGTTTGAAAAATTTGGCCAGGGCCTTTGAAGCTATCATGTCCCACTGAAGTACTAGGTATTACTTACATAACAATGGGAATTAAGATAAATAATGCTCTTTCAGAAATTTCAACTACTTTGAAAATGTATGACTTATTCTAGAGATGCAAACATTAAAAGTCTAACTTTTCAAAAAAAAAAAAAAGTGAGAGTATTCTCCTTTGCTATGAACTAAAGCTATTTTTTCTATTTGTCTTAATGCTTGGGGAGAGCCAGTGACCAACCCTATGGCTATTGCTCTCAAGCACACAACTTTGGACTTGATGAAGACAAGCCTAAGAATTTAATTTTAGATGAGAGTTGGTCTCAAGATTGACTCAATATATGTAATCTGAATCGAAGGGCACTGATAACATTCAATTTCCCCAATCTAGAGTGTGTAGTTTCAAATTTTGAGCACTGAAGATGACCTGAATAAATTTAGTGGGTTATGTTTAAAAGGTAAAAAAATTAATTTTTTCTTTAAAACAATATATACTAATTATCTGCATCATATTAAGCACTCCCGATACAGAAACAGTACTTTTTTGGCATCAGGAATTGAACTTATGACCTTGTGCTTGCCAGGCAGGTGCTGTGCCATTGAGCTAGATCACTGGCCCAATAGCAGTATATATTAATCCTTGGATGACTTATGTATTTCTCATTGATGCATCAGTATGAATGAACATGTCTATCAGGAAAATTTCTCCTTAGAAGCCAGAATCAGGGGAAAAGAGAAAAATCTGGAAACTGGAGGTAAGCAACATTTATGTTGAAGATTATTATAATTTTATTGGTTCACTTTTGATAGGCATAATGATCCCAGTCATTATAGGGAATCCGTACCTGCACATAGCACACCCTGATTCTTTGGTCCCCACATCTCTCCCCTCCCTTCAACCCTTCCTCTCCTTACTTACAAAACTTTGTTTTCACTTTTTCCTTCTTGTCTCCTTTTATTCTTTTCCCTTCCTTTCCTTCCATCTTATTCCAACCTTGTTTTCTTTCCCATTTGAACATTTTCTTCCCACTTCCCAATAGCTATGATCCATTTTGGTCCTCATTTATGCTTTTGATTTTTCATATAAGAGAAACAATACAATATTTAAGTATATGTGTCTGACTTATTTCACTTCAAAGTATAGTCTAAAGATGCATCTATTTACCTGAAAATGTCCCATCTATGTCTTTATGTCAGAGTAGTACCCACTGTATATGATATCACACTTTCTTCATCCATTCATCTGTTGATGGGCATCTGTTCTATTTCCAAGATCTAGCTATTACGAATTGTGCTACTAGAAACATGAGTGTGGCTATATCACTGTGGTATGCTGCTTTTAACTGTCTGGGGAAGATGCAAAGACAGGGTCAAATGGGGCCTCTAGGGTTTTTGAGGAATCTCTGTACTGATTTCCATATTGGTTGCACCAGTCTGCACTCCCACCAACAGTGGAGAAGGGTTCCTCTTACCCCACAGGCCATCCAGCATTTGTTATTGGGTGACTTCTTGATGACAGCCATTCTTTCTGGGGTGAAACAGAATCTCAGTGTTGTTTTAATTTGCATTTCTTGAATGACAGTGAGGCTGAACTTTTTTGTTTCATATATTTCTTTGGCATTCTTACTTCATCTGAGAAGTGTTCATTTATTTTAAATGCCTATTTTTAGACTGGCTCTTTAAATTTGGTGGGGGATCTGACTTTTATTTTTATTTTATATTTTTTTATTGTGTTGACACAAGGTCTCACTGTGCAGTTCAGGCTGGCCTTGAGCTCATTTTGTAGTCCAGGCTTGTCTCAAACTCATAGCAATCCTCCTGGTTCAGCCTCCTGAGTGCTGGGATTGCCAGGATGCGCCACCATGCCTGGTAAATTCTTTTCATATTTTCAATATTAGTTCTTTGAAGAATAGCTGCTATGTTTTTCTCCCATTATGTGGGCTGTCTTTTCACTCTGTTAGTGATTTCTTTTGCTGTGAAAAAGCTCTTTAAAATGATGAAATCCAAGTTTTTGATTCTTTATAACATTTCCTGTGTGATTGGCATTTTGTTTATAAAATCTATGCACCTATAACTTAATGAGTTTTGCCTAGTCTATCTTCCAATAAATTAAGTGTTTCTATTTTAGTATTTAAAACTTTGATCCATTTCAATTTTAGTTTAGTGAATGGTGAAAGATATACGTTTAGGTTTAATCTTTGGCATATGAAAGCCAGTTTTCCTAGAACTATTTATTAAAGAGGTAATCTTTTTTCCAGTGAAGGTGTTTGGCTCCTTGTAAAAGATGAGATGCCTAGTGTTTGGAGTTTTTTCTGCATCTTCCACTGAGTCTTGGGTTTATTTTTTATTTGCATGAGCTTGTTGTTGTTGCTTGCCAGTTCCATTTTGTTTCTGTCAAGGTAGTTTTCCAATATAATTTCAAGGCTATGATATCTTCTACCTTCCTTTTGTTGTCCCAATTGCTTTTGGTATTCTAGATCTCTTCTGGTTCCAAATGAATTTTAGGATTATGTTTTTTATTTTCAATGAGATTGACTTTTTTCCTCTAATTTTTATTTTTTCCCCTTACTTCTTATTTCTAGCATGAATTTCCCTTTCTCTAGTTCATGAAGCAGAAACTCTGGTTGTGGATTATACATCCTTTTTTTTTGTTTTTGTTTTTGTTTTTGTTTTTGTTTTTGTTTTTACTAATACATAGATACATTTAATGCTGTCAGTATTGCTCTGCTGCATTCAATACGTTTGTTAAGTTGTATTTATATTTTCATTCACTTTTGAATGTTTTAACCAGTTCTTTAGGTACTTCTTTGGTATACATGTTCCTTATAGATTGCTTAATTTCATGATATTCTAGGATTTTTCAGTTATGTTTGTTATTGATTTCCAGTTTAATTATACTGTGGTCTAAAAATGTGATGTTTATCAATTTGCTCAGGTGCATATTATGGTCTAGAGAGTTGTTTACTCAGTTAAAATTCCACATGTGCTTATGAAGAGTGTGCATTCTGCTGCTGTGAATGGAGTATTCTATAATTCAAATAAGATCCCATTGATTGATAACACTGTTCAAGTCACATATGTCCTTACAAACTTTCTGCTTGCTTGGTCTCTAAGTTATGGATAGAGAAGCCTTGAAATCACTGTCTACAACAATGAATTTGTCTATTTCTCTTTTCACTTCCATCAAGTTTTCCTCATGTAACTGGCAGAGTGTTGTCAGTTATATTCCTGTAGGGACTGTTATGTTCTCTTGAAGTAACTCCTTTAGCAATGTATGATGCCTTTGTTTGTCCCTAATAATCTTCCTTTATTTGAAGTGTGTTTTGTTTGGAATTAATGTAGGCAGTTCAAGTTTCTGTTAATCGTTTTTGGCATAATATTTTCCTTTACCTTTTTACTTTTAATTCCTTGAAGTTCATACAGTTACAGTGACTTTCTTGTGTACAATGTCTGTGGGTCTTATTTTTTTTAATGCACTCTGAGCAGTTGTGTATTTTCTGAGTCTATTCAGGCATGTGACATGTGAAATGATTATTAATATACTTTTAGCATGTATATAATTGTTCTCACTGCATTGTATTTGTTTTCTCTTACTTTTACCCCCTCTTTTACTATTTGTCTCAGTTTTGTGACACTATTCTACTTCTCTATAGGAAATGAATTGCACTTCCTTTAAAGTGTTTCTCAGTTGTTGTTCTAGGTCTATAATATAAACAAATTACAGGCCATATCTTGGCCACTTTGAATAATGCTATAAGGAACAGGACAGTGCAGGTAATTTTGTTTTTTTGTTTTTATATTTTTTTAATGAGAAAGAAATAGCAATGAGACAGTTTCAAAACAGGTTAGTAGGACAGTTACAATAATTACTATATTGCATATTGTCTTTATAGTAGTTATTCACAGTACAAGATGTAGACATGATATCTTGTCTAAACAATATTGACATTTTTATTTTGATATAGATACTGATTCACATGTAATTGTAAGAATCTAAAGATCACATTTACCCTTTACTAAGTTTAAATGATAGTACAATATCACAACCACCGTATTGTTATTTTTTAATTTAATTTAATTTTATTGAGAAACAAATAGCAATGAGACAGTTTCAAAACTGATAAATAGGAGAGTTTCAATAATTAATACATTGTACATTGTTATCTTCTTAGTGGTTATCCATAGTACAAGATGCAGACAGGATATCCTGTCCAAACGTTATTAGTGCAAATCTTTCTTCTCACTGAATTAAGTGAAAGTAGCTGTATATCTATCCTAACTATTTTGTACATACAGATACAAAATGGTCCTTCCTTTCCTTTTGTTTAGTCCTGTCAGAGATGGGAATTCCATTGGCATCTAAATACTATAGGTGCGTGAATTCAGCAAAACAATCCAACACAGTCCAGCAGTCCACAATAGTAGTGGGTTATCCTCAGAAGTTGTTGACTTGAGCCTGTCACAGCTCAGCATATTAATTTGGCTTTACTTTATATACCTCATTTTTATACTTTTCTGCTGGATGGTTAAGACCAAGATAAAACAAGACCTGTATACAAGAAATGTAACTCTTGTATATGATAAGGGCAGTCGAGTCGCCTCAGGATTTATGCTGTAACCCTGTACTGCAGTCTGCAGATCCTTTGTTAGTATTAGCCATGTGGATGAGTCATGGCCATTGCAGTGCAGATAATTTTACACATGGTGATTTGATTCCTTCAGGAATACTTCCCTAAAAGACTGCTGGGTCATATGATAATTTTATTTTTAATTACTTTTATTTAATACATTGTATATCAGATCAATTAAAAAAAAGGAAAAAAAAAAACTTGTTTTACCTTTATGTACTCCTTTTCCAAATTTCCTCCTGTCTTTACAAAGATCCCAAGTTTTGGAGACATTACTTTTCTTCAGGCTGATAAAGTTGGAGTTTGCACCTTTTGGTGGCAAATTCCTTTTTTTTGGTCTCCTTGAGGAAGAACTTATATCGCTCTTAATTTAAAAGAAATAATTTTGTTGTCACTGAAAGTCTAGGTTGATGGAGGATTTTTTTTCTTTTTTCACTACTTCAGAAATTTCATTCTATTCTCTTGTTTGGTTGCTTCTTGAGGAGAATTGTTCTGGATTTCTTACCCATTTCCCTTTACAGGTAAAATATCTTTGTTACTCTGGCTTCTTTAATGATTTTCTCTTTGTCCTTTTTTTTTTTTTTTTTTTTTTTTTTTTGCCGAACCAGGGATTGAACTCAGGACCTTGCATTTGCCAGGGAAGTGCTTATTCCACTGAACCATCTCCCCGGCCCAGCCATCTCCCCGGCCCTGTCTTTGGTTTTTTTGCAGTTTGTATATGAAGTGGAAAGATGTAGTTTTTGGTATTTTTCCTGTTTGGTGCCTTTCTTGGTCTGTATTTGGTGTCTGTCATTAATTTGGGAAGTTCTTAGAAAGTATCCAAATGTTTTTCCACTCACTCTTCTGAAGATACCCCACTTATGTGTATGGTGTTTATGTTGTGAAATTTTCTCATGTTTCTTTTTTTCCATTTTTCTCTTCACTGTTTAGTTTGGGAAATACAGAGAGCCCTTTCTGGTCCTTGTCTTAGTCCAGGAAGTTTATAGTTGAAATTCCATGAATAAATCTCATCAAGTTAATTCCAATCTACCACTGCCAGTACAACTCATGGTGCGAATAAGGACACCAAAGCATATTTGTAGTTTTGGGGAGCCAAGGGGTCCTAAGTCTAGCCATTGTGATGGCTAACTGGAACAAAGGTCTTGAAAGAGGGCCAAACCAAGTTTTATTCAGTCATGAAGGAAGAGTGGCTTGAGGATGAGTGACTGAGAATGGCAGGAAGTGGGTGAGTACTGTGAACTGGGCTAGGCAAGAGGCCTAAATTTACCAGGAATATGCAGAGAGTAATCTGTATTGCACAATTGAGATAGTATATAATGTTTGGAGTTGGTGATTCAGCTCTGATCTTTCAAGCACCAGGAAGTCATAGCCTCTGTCTCGAGGGTCAGTCCCAGCCAGGAACATTGGCTCTTCATCCTGTCTCACCCAGCTCATATTTAAGAGCAGCTGGTGGAGGTTTCTGGGGAAACACACCTGCCACCTTCAAAGACTACCACCAGCAGCTTGGCTAGACCTATATGCATTGCTTCAAGCCAACTGAAGGAATGAAAAAAGTCCTGACCAACTTTGTACATATCAATACATGGAAAGAGGGTCAGACACAGCCAAGATGGAGAAAACTGCTCTTTTTTCAAGGAGAGTCATCCATGTTGTCCTTTACAGGGAAGTTCCTACTAACCTAAGTTAAAAATCACCATATTCTTTCTTGAACTAAATGAAAGAATAGTCCACTGATGAGCTCATTTGAAAGCTTTCTTTATATCTGTGACAATGTTTTTGTATCTAGCATTTCCTTTTTATTCTGTCTTAGAGTTTTCATCTATATTTGTATTTTTTTTTGGGGGGGGGGACCAGGCATTGAACTCACATATTTATGTTCTTGCATGTCATCTATTTTCCCACTAGGGACACTGTCATATTAATCAGTTATTTTCAACACCATTTGGCTAATTTCTACTTCTGTGTAATATATGATTTTAGTGATGGCTTTATTTTTAGCCCTCTTTTATTTTGAAGAGTAAAAACAAAAGCAAAAGCAAATAGCAGAACAAAGACAGAAATAAGACAACATATAGCAGTACATGTTACAGATTTTCAAAACAAGAACAGCTAGTTAACAATGGTTGTTATATTATCTATTTTTATCATCAGACCTGTTGCTCAGTTTAACTGAAATAGTTATCTAATATTGGATAAACAATTGATTATTAGTGTTTGCTTTCAAGAAACCCTAACTTTTTCTATTTTCTTGACTGGCTTTACCTTTGCACACTGACTGTGTTTTGCTTTGATATTCTGTGTAACTTTTTGTTGAAACAGGACACATCCTGGTTAATTTGATTTGAGACAGTTAGGCCTTAGTGTGAGGTTTATGAAAATATGGCTAGGATCTTGGCCGTGTTTCAGGGATGACATAGCTACAGGTGCCAGAAGCTTAAAATTTCTCTAGGGTTCTTGTTTTAATCTTCCTGCCAGAGTTTGGGCCTTTTCAAGTACCTTTCCCCAGGCAAAGTTTGCATTTTTCTGCTCTCTTAGCTGTAGTCCATACTGTTATCTTACTGGTATGGTATTAAGAATAGGAGGAGAACATTCCATTATGGTCTGATTAAACTTCAGTGTTTGATATGTACATCAATAAATTTAACATACAATATTAACAGATCCAAGGACAAAACTCATATAATTATACCAATAGACACAGAAAAAGTTTTTTGACAAAGTCTAGTACCCACTCATGATAAAAACCCTGCAGAAAATTGGAATAAATGGTCTTTATTCAAAATTACTAAAAACCATCTATGACAAACCAAAAGTCAACATCATACTAAATGGACAAAAATTGAAAGCTTTCTCCCTAAAGTCAAGAACAAGACAAGATGTCCACTGTCTCCACCCTCAGTCAACATAGTCCTAGAAACTTTAGCCAAAGCAATTAGACAAGAGAAACAAAAGTAATAAGGATAGGAAAGAAAGAAGTTAAATTATCATTATTTGTATGTGACATAATACTGTACATAGAAGTTCCCCTAAACTCTGTGAAAGAACTGTTAGATTTCATAAGCAAATTCAATAGTGCAGCTGGATATAAAGCAATACTCAAGATGAATCTAGTGGAGGATGTAAAAGACCAAGCTCCAGCACTCTGAAAAATGAGATTAAAGCAGGTATCAGAAAATGGAAAAATAGTTCTTGCTCTTGGGTTGTTGGAAGCAATATAGTGAAAATGACCATAGTTCCAAAATTGTTACACAGATTTAATGCAATTGTATGCAAAATTCTAATAGCGGATCTCAGAATTAGAGAAAACAGTCCTGAAATTCACTTGGAACCATTTTGTTAGTTAGAAGAGCAAAAGTTAGTCTGGGTAACAAAGACAAGGCAGAAGGCATCACAATCCCTGACCTGAATTTATAATACAAAGCTACTGATAAAAATAGCATGGTGCTGGCAGGGGGTGGGGTGGGGACAACAACAAAATAACAGACTCAAAGATCAATGGAACAATTTATTTAGTTATTTTTGGGATTTTTTTTTTGATGCAGGGTCTCATGAAGTTCAGGCTGGCATTGAACTCACATTGTAACGGAGGCTGCTCTCAAATGCACAATCTTCCTGCCTCAGCCTCTCAAGTGCTCAGATTATAGGCATGCATGGTCGTGCCTGGCTATTGGAACAGTAGAAGATAAAGAAACAACTCTAGAAATACTCGTCCACCTTATCTTTGACAAAGGTGCCAAATATATTCACTAGAAGAAAGCCTCAGAGCTTGTGGACGTCCTCGTGCCTTCTCCTAGTGGCGGGAAAAGTAGATCGAGGTTGGTGTTTGCAGAATCGCTGCAACAAGCTCGCACTGCTCCTCGCCTTTAGGTCCTCTTCGCCCCTGAAGGCAAAGCACGTGTCATTTCTGAGCTGAATGATGGCAGCACCACAGAAGAAAGAATGTGGAAAGGGACCAAAGAAAACTTTTGCCCCACCTATACAAAAATTGCATAGCATGA
>NW_004524606.1:17670554-17688690 GCF_000260255.1 Octodon degus
AAAAAAAAAAAGTGAAGGGCCAGAGAGATAACTCAGTGGCAAAACACCTGCCTGGCAAGCACAAGGTCCTGAGTTTGATCCCTGGTACAACAAGCAAGCAAATAAACAAACAAAAAACAACAAAACCAATTCAGTGTTTGTGTGAGCCTGAGTTTTGATGTTGTAATCCTCACTAGTATATCTCTAGGCTGTAGCTATCTCCCTCCTGTCTTCTACTGTCTTTGGGGGATGTGGACATAACCATTCTCTTTCCGTGAAGCCCTAAGCTCTTTCTGTTAGGGCATAAAGGAAAGCGAAAGAAACTGGAATTGGGGGAATGCTTTTCTGTTGGATTAGGTTCTGGATGACAGGTCTTGGCTACAGGGAAGGCTCTGGGTAGATTTTTACAATGACTCTGTTCTCCCTAACCATATCAGAGCTATGAAGAATATTTTTCTGAGTTCAACATAAAATTCTACTGGGATTCTCAGAGACAGAGTTTGTGGACACTTGGGCCTCCCCAAAATTGACATCCTCAGGAGTTGGGAAAGCCTAAAAGAAATAATTGTTTTAGTTTGTCTAGTGCTTTTCTGTTTTAAGGATAGGAATGTTGTCTCACAATCTGTATATATATCAAAGCTTATATGAAGGCATAGTTATTTACCAGGATAACAAATCATGGGAAGGGGAGGCACAGCCAGCTTCAGGAACAGGCTGAACTATGGCTATGGATGCTACCAAGACTTCTGCTCTATATGCATTCTGATTTTCCCCTATAGTTGTCCATCCATTTTTAATTTTTTTTTTTTAATTTTAGGGAAGGATCTACAGGGTGTTCGGGGTCTCACTACTAGATTGTACTCATAGTGATCCTCCTGTTTACAGCCTCCCAAGTGCTAGGATCACAGACATGCACCACTGTGCACAGTCTCAATCGCCATCTCCACAAGCCTCAGGGGCTGGGCCAGCACAGCAAGCTTGGGGATTGAACCCTGGCCCCTGCACCATCTTTCCAGTGCTTTAATTCCTTGAGGTGTTTGGCTGGCCCTTGTCCATCCATTTTTTTTCCTGTGGCTGTAGGCAGCTCTGTACTCACACCCTAATGAGTCTATTATCAAAGAAACAAAGGCTCTTTACTTTCCCCATTAAAAAAATAATCTTGTGGTTGGTCTGTGATTGGATCACTTTGTTTCACATGTCCACAGCCTATATCAATTACTGTGGATATACTGGAAAGGGACTACAGTTGGCCCCTTTAAACTATGTACACACTCAGTGCCACAGAGACAGGACCATAACCAGAAGAGCTAAAGAAAATTCTTACCAGACATGAGGGGAGGGTATATTGGGACAAGAAAGAGGGTAGGAAAGAGAATAAAGGCAAGTCATGCTCAGTAAGGGCAAGGAGATACCACCTCATTTCTGGCAATATTTGCCTACTTTGAAATTGCCTGTGCTTAGAAAGCCCTTTCAATCCTTTTAGATGTTTATTAGAAAGGATGATTTTAAACACTGCTTCTCATAGTTCTTATGAAGTGGATAACTGAGTCTATTAATCTGACAATACATTTAAACTGAGTTATTGTGACAAGGGACTTCTATTATCTATTTCATCAAGTTGCAAACTGTCAGGATAAATCTCATGAGTGGGGAGAATCAAACCTGTTTTCTTTTATTTACTGTTTTTATATTCTGTGAACGCTAGATTCAACATGATTTAATGCTTAACTCAGGGAAGAAGAGGAAAACAGTAATTCCTACTGTTTGCTCCTACAGCCTACAATTCCAAGAGGATAAAAGTTGAAATAATCTATGCCAACAATTCTAGCTGCCGAAACTCAATAAGTTTGCCACTTTTTGGGCTAAGTAATGTTTGATCATTCATATTTGACCCCAAAGTAGCCAGACTTTCCATCAATATTTTCTAAAAAGGCACCAAAGTTTCGATAATGTTTTGCATAAAAACAAATAGAAGACATGAGAGTTCTTTTCATGTTAAATCCATTTTGTACTTGTCTATGCAAAAAGAAAATACTTATATTCAGAAAAATACACAAGTGCATTCCTGGGTACAAGAAGGGCTTAATGTATGCTTTCAAGTCATGTCCAGGGGACCTGTTACTCCATGTATTGGCTTGGCTTTTTGCAACAGGCTTTATCTTGGGCTTCTTTATTATGATGTGTTGCACTCAGGAAGTGAAAATTTGTATCTCTCACAGAATCATACAATCTAAAGACTAGATATTTTTGATTATACTTGAGCACCCATTGAAACTTCAATTTATTACTCTAGGCACAGATGATAGCTCTCCTTGGCCAAGCTAGGTAGGTAGAGTCGATATTTACAAAATATGATCTAAATTAAAGAGAAAAAAGTATTTCCTAGGGAAAACAAGCCCTCAATGTTTTATCACCAAAATAGCAGTAATAACTATAGCAAGAGTGATGTTAACAGCAGACATGTATAGGGTTCTGGGTATGTTCCAGTACTCTGAGCATTTTATAGTTTAACTCATATAATCTTAACTACAACTTCATAAAAAGATAGTGACTTTATAATTTACCAAAGGTTTCCCAGTGTCTTGGTATTGTTATGACAAAGTGTTCAATGCTGGATACTTTACAAAGACATTTATGTAGCTCACAACAATTCCAGTGGGTTGGAAGGCCCAAACTGAATGACACAGTACACTGGTGAGAATGCCATAGGTTATTCACAGGAAGTGGAGAAGTAGAAAAGAATCTACTGTATGCCCAAGTCTGTATATGGGAGGGCTCCCTCCATGAAAACCCACTCTTGAAAGAACTAATTAACTCCTGTGAGATTAAAACCACATTGGGAGGCTAGCACTAATCCATTCATGAGGACAGAGCCCCAGACTTAGTCACTTTCCCCTAGGTTCCACCTCTTAAAGGACCTACCACCTCAATGCTGCTGCACTGGGGACTAAGCTTCTATACCCAAACCTCTGGGGACAAACCACACCCAAACTATAGTACCCAACTAATAATTGGTATGACTAGGAATTGAACTGAGATGATGTAGTTCTATAATTAGTATAGTTAACCATTGCTTCATGCTGAGATGGTGACTGAGACTGGGCATGGTGGTGTGTACTTGTAATCCCACTGCTCTGGAGGCTAAAAATAGGAGAATCACTACGAGATTGATCTATGTAGTGAAACCCTGTAGACCTTGTACTAACTATATAAAGCTATAGACAATAAAACTGCAAAGACATCCTAGAATGCCCAGATGATGATCGGTATCCCTCCTTGGAAGGCATTTTTTTCATTTCTTCCCCTTAGTTGTAGGGGAAGCCTGATCTCAACCCACAGGACCCACTTGGCAAATGAATAAATCTGGATCCAAGGTCAAAACTTTAATTTTCAGTTTTTATATGCTATCTTGTCCCTATTTCTCTCATCTTAGTCTTGACAAATGAATTTATTCAAAGAGGGATTAAGTTTAAAGTGAACTCATATTTCTGTGTATATATCTGTATCTGTCTCTCTGCTTCTCTCCTGAAAGAAACTATCCCCATTTCACAAATATATCAAAGCGAGCCGGCTCTTTTGTTCCCAACAATGCCATTCCTTTTCTTCTGAAACCACACTAGGTTGGTGATGTGGAAATTGATTTTTGCCTTTGGTAGTTGTGCAAACCACTTGCAGTGTTCTTCAGCAGCAGAGGAATTTTAAGGGAATCCCAAAGAGAATTTATACTGGCAAAACAAGACGTCTTTCAGTCATTCAGAGAGATTTATAGACATTTCAAAGCTGGCAAAATTATATATAGATAACTTTATATATAATTAGATAACATATGCATTCTATCGTTAACTCTTTTTAAAAGGTGTATTTGGTTGTCACAGGGCCTCACTATACAGCTTGGACTCCTGGTGATCCTCCTGCCTTCAGCCTCCCCACTGCTGGGATTCCAGGCATGCGCCACTATACCTGGACTCTGTTCCTAACCCAGCCCACCCAAAGGGTAGGGCTGATGTAGCATGTAGTTCTGGGGATTGAACTGCAGACCCTGTGCTTGTTTAGGCTTGCCTAAGTAGTTGTTTTAGTCCACTGAGCTATCTCGCCAGCCTCTATCATTAACTCTTACATATACATATATATATGTATGTATGTATGTGTATATATATATATGAATACATATATATACATATATGAAGACATATACATAAATGCACACAGAGATATTAGGAATTAAAATTTTTTCATGTTGAGTAGGGGTCTACCCATGACTTCAACAAGCCAGTCAGATCATAGGCAATCAGCTACTAAGCACAAACACCTACATTATGCTTACTTATACCAGGCATTATGTGTATCTATCTTTATTTCTGTATATATGCATATATATGTATTATATATAATCGAGAGTTAACAATATGAATATAATGATATATCATCTAATTATATGTTGTGTTCTCTATAATTTTTGCTTATATATTATTTCATCAGAACCTCATGAGATGGGTAAAATTGTTATAGCCATTTCATTTAAGAAGAAACAAAAGTATCTAGAGTGGGAAACCAAAAAAACCAGAATTTAAGCCTGTAGAGTCTGATTATGAAACTGAAGAGGCAGTAAGTTTGTATCTCTTAGAGACAAACAGGAGAAATCTGCAAAATGGTAGATAAGAAGTTATAAGGATGGCAGGTCAAAGGCAGGTGTGAGCTTTAAGAAGAAAATCTGGAGGGCTTGAGGCAGCTAGTATAAAAAGAGGAGGAAAGAAAATAGAGATATAAAGAAATGAAGATGAGGGAACCTAAGATAGGAAACGAAGAGAGAAAAAGCACTGACCTGGGCCTTGATAAGCTCCAGGGTCAGCTTTCTTCCATGGAAATTTGTGCCTATCAACCCATGAAGGGATAAAAAGTGTTTTTTTTTTTTTTTTTTTTAATACAGTGGAGTACTACTGAAAGGAGAAGTTAATGCTTAACTTTTTCCTTGCTCCTTTTTAATTTTGTATAATTTTTGACATTTTGTATAGTATCTGGTAATCTGAACAACTGAGTTTTAAGACAACAATATGTAGTATAACAACCATTATTGAAATCCTATCATTTGGTTTAGTGAAATTCTGTAGTGTTTCTCATTTTTAAACTATTTCTTATTCTGTTTAGAATAAAAATGAAGACAAAAATAAAGGATAAACTTGAGACATTTCTAGGTAAATAGATGCACATTGAGACAATATTTTAAGTGAAATAAATCAGATAAACATGTTTAAATTTCAAATCATTTCTCTGATGTGAGAGGCTAAAAGGGTAAATAAGGACTATGAGCTGTAACAGGTGCAGGAAAGTATGAAATAAATGTTCAAATGGAAAGGAAGCAAGGAAGAGAGGAGGAGAAAGGGAAGGAAGGGAAAGGAAACAAAAATAGAAGGAAAAATGGAAACAAAGCTTTTGTAAATAAGGAAGGAAAGAGGGGTTAAAGGCAGGGGACTGACCTGTGGAAAAGAAGAATCAGGATCTATCATGTACAGGTACAGTTTACCTATGATGAATGCGATCATTATGTATATGTAAAATGTATGTCTATGTGTATATGTATATCTATGTATACATGTGTGTCTCAGTTATTTTTCTCTTGTTGCTGGGACAAAATACCCAATGTCAAAAATTAAGGCAAGAAAGGTTTATTTAGCTCACAGTTTGTGGAGGTTTCAGTCCTTATCAATTGGCTCCAAGGCAGAGTGCCACATAGCAGTGGGCAGTAGTTCATGGTGGTAGAAAACACCAAAGAGCAAAGGGAGGAGCAGTGGCTACAGCAGCTAGCTAGCTAGCTTCCTTCCCCTCCTTGCATTGTAATGCAGATTACCTGCCCCAGGGTGGCTTGGCATCTACACTCACAATAATTAGTCACAAACTCCAGAAGCCATCCAATGACTACATGAGGCTCTGTGGGGACAACTATACACAAATCATAATCATATGTATATTATGTATATCTTATATATACCAATAAAATTAATTAAATAAAAGAAAACTGCTTTTATGATTGGGTTATGTTAGTATTCCCTTGTTTCCTGTAAAGGATACTTCCTATCCCTAATGTTTATTGTGGAATATGTTAAGAAAAATATGTCAAGTAAGATGTCATGTAATGACAAGAGGTCATTACTTGCCACAGCAGTCTTAAACAGCTAATAAATTTAATCTTAGATTTTCCAGCCGTGGAATAGATGAAAGCAGGAGATTCTGGTGGAAGAAAGCACAGTTTCCATGTGGCCTCTTTTTCAGGTCACTTTTCCCATTATTTGCCTGGAGGTGTGCTCTTCATACCTAAAATTAGCTTTAAAGACACTGGTCTAGACTTCAGCAAGCTTCTCTTAAAGGGCCAAGTAGTAGACAGTTGAGGTATCTGGGTATCCCTGCACTGTTTTAACTGCTCTGCCCCACAAAGTAGGGTGCTAAAACATGCAAAGACACTATATAATGAGTGTATGTGGTATTGTTCCAGTAAAACTTTATTTGGAACACCAAAATTTAAATTTCATACCATTTACATGTGCCACAAATATCTTTTTTTTTTTCCCCAGTACTGGGGGTTACACTCAGGAACTTGTGCTTACCAGGCAGGCACTTATGCTACTGAGCATCTCCCCAGCCACAGATGTCATTCTTTTCTTTATTTGTAAAAAATCATTTCGGAAGGAAAACAATTGTCAGCTCACAAGCTAAATATAAAAAGGTGCTGGGCTGGATTTGATCTGCAGACCACATATTGCTGAGCTCAACCTAGAATTCTGTCAAGGGACCTCAGTTAAGAGTTATTGCCTTGTCTGTGTATTAGAAACAGAAACAATTATAGGTACATGCCAAATAATAGGACATAAAATAAAACTTCAGCACTTGATGTTGTTCAAGCTGTAAATGTCCTCATTCCTTAGGATTTTTCTTGCACCAACTCACACATATTTGCTGTCCCTTAAAACTCACCTTACTGTACAGAAGATTAGAAAAATCATCTCAATTCTGTAAGTGTGAGATTTTTTTTCCTGAGAGCAAGTTTTTACCTCAGTGTATAGGAAAGGAATAGCTTTTCCATTCTTGATGTTTTTAAGGCTCTGTAACAGCAATAGAAGGTGAGAGAACATTATGAAGGCAAAACTTGTCCTGCCTAAGGCCAAACCCTTGTTGCAAATTTATATTTCTAACTTGGGTTTCTGGAATAGTATCATCAAGTTTCACTTTGCTGTTCCAACCAGCAAATGGAGCAAGTTTGGATGATTGAAATCTAACTACTCCTGGCAGCTGGTCTATGTCAATCTCTCACTGAATTCTTCAGGAGCATTTCTTCCTTTTTTATTAGGGTCAATAAGTATAAAAATTGGAAATGGAAGAAAAAAGAAACTGAAGGTTTCTAGAAGGCTCCAAGTAAATAAGCTTTCAAATAATTAAGAAAAGACTACATTTTTATTATTATCTTTTAAATTCCCTTTGTGCCCAGGTGTTAAAAGCTAATTCACTTTGGAGGTATCTTTTATTCTTTTCCTAAGAGTGTTTTCTTTATTTCTTAAACTTAACACATAGAAGGTTATTGGGAAAAGTAATCTCTCACTTGTCATTCTTTCAGTTCGTGACAGTGCTGAGCAGCTGTATCTTTAATATATGAAACAAATTTTTTAGTCATTTACAGGAAAAAAGTTTTAAAAGACAAGATCTGTATTATTCATTACAGTTTGTGAATTGAGTGGTCAAGTTAAACTGACTGCCACGTTAACCTAAAGAGTCAACCTCTTTTCTGAGATGCAGCCACAGTGGACATGCAAGAGAGAGAGAGCAAAAGAAACAATCACTTGTCCCCCAAGTTCCTACTTGTCTCTTACCTTTCATAGAAGCAAATCACAATTCAGCTATCTTGCTCCACAAGCAATCAACTTAATCTGATACTTGTCTCTCCTTCTTTACACTTGACTGTGTAAGCCTTTGAATAAAATATTCTTTCCTTATCTGTTGGAAACATCATCAAACTTAGAAAAACATGATAAAATAGTAGTGTGACCTTTCCCCCCTCCTTTCTAAGCACTAGTTTATATGATACGAGTGAACAGAAGACCTAATTTATTTATTTTAATTTTTTCTAATTTAGCAATTTTATTTTTTAATTTTTAATTTTTATTAATTTCATTGAGAAACAGCAATGAGACAGTTTCAAAACCGATTAATAGGACAGCTTCAATAATTAATACATTGCATATTGTTACCTTCTTAGTGGTTATTCATAGTATAAGATGCAGATATGATATCCTGTCCAAATACTATTAGTACAAATCTTTCTTCTCATTGATTAAGAGAAAGTAGCTATATATCTATCCTAACTATTTTGTATATACAGATACAAAATGGTCCTTCTTTGTATCCCCTTTTTTGTTTAGTTTTGTTAGAGATGGATATTCCATTGCCATTTAAATATTGTAGGTGCATGAATTCAGCAAAATAGTCCAATGCAGTCCCATAGTCCATAATAGTAGTGGGTTATCCATAGGACTGGCAATGTCAGAAGTTGTTGACTTGAGCTTTTCTCAGCTCAGCATATTAATAAGGCTTTACTTTTTATACCTCATTTTTATACTTTTCTGCTGGATGGTTAAGACCAAGATAAAGTAAGACCTGTATAACAAGAAATGTATCTTTCGTATCTGATAAGGTCAGTCAAGTCTCCTCAAGATTTATCCTGTTACCGTGTACCGCAGTTTGTAGATCTTTTGTCAGTGTCAGCCATGTGGATGAGTCACCACCAAGAGACCTAATTTAATGGAAACCTTATTCCATCAATGATACTGAAATGTGGTAAGGGAAACTACAAAGTATGTATCCTAGAGCCTGTCTCTGTTGGGGAATCAGCAGTTACTAACTGCTAATTGTATTTTTGTAGATTCTGTTGTATAAAGTACTAAAAATCCTAATTCCTGATTTTCCCTGGAGCTGTCATTTGGGCTTAGTAGGTGGCCAGGAAGTGAAGTACAAAATATCAGTGTCACTCCGTCTCAGTGAGCCTTCCCTTTGATCAAGCTTGGCACCCAGACAGGAAACAATATGCTCCTTGCTTTACTGCCATTGCAGATTGTTCATTAGTTTTAATTATTTTCTATGATCTAGAGGGAGCCATCAAAAAAAATTAATCATGAATAGAAAGCAAGGCATCCTTCTGTGATCATAAAAACACATAAAATGATTTGGATTATGGAACCTTTATGATTTACCCTCAAACTTAAACTGAAGGGGGCATATGGCATTTTAACATTTATTAAAAAGGCATAGGGATTTATGATAAATCATAAATTTTATAATAAAATAAAGTAAGTTGCCTTTCTATTGTGTTTTAAAGGATTATTTTGTCAGTCTGTGTAGAGGAGTCCTTTACTAATTTTTAGCTTGCTATAAAAATAAACTAAAAGGTAGTACAGTAGCTTCTTGTTAGGAGAGATTTTAAAAATTAGACCAGTTATGAAATGCTTGTATTCCTCTAGGAATCCTTAGCAAGTGCAAGGAATATCTATTTTCTGGAGCAGGCTGTACTATTCTGGAAAGTTCAGAAAACTTGAACCTTGCATTTCCATGACTGCACTTACTTTTAATCATTATTAAATAAAATCCAGTCTTTCTTCCATGACAACCTTTGAAGCAGCTATGTATTGCCCTTAAATCTTCCTGAAGGTTAAAGACAGTGAGCTCTGTAATCCAGCTCCTCAAGTATTTGGGGTTCTGTCATTTCCTAGATGGCTCACTAGGAAATTATTTAGGCATTTGAAACTCTGATTTCCTACTCATAAAAATGGAGAAAATAATCATGCCTATTTATAGGCTGGTTGTGAAGATTAAGTGAGGATATTAATCTAAAGTGCTTCACAGTATGCCAAATTGTAAGTACTCAGTGAATAGTAGTTATTAGTTTTAATACTATGACTACATATCTGATGGAACAAATTCAATGTCTTCTTGTGACATGGCTGTGAACCTTTTCACTAGGCATGTGGTCAATGATTTAGTTTTAAAAGAGAAAGTCCTACATCCTGGGATCTTTCTCAGTCCTAGGGAAATTATGATAATTTGTCACTTACTTAACATATTGGTTATCAGTTAGTATTTCCTACCCTACTCAAAGTATATTTAACATATCTCTTTACAAAATATGAACATGACCAGGCATGGTGTGCATACCTGTAATTCCAGCATTTGGGAGGCTAAAGCAGGAGAACTGTCAAAAGTTTGAAGCCTACCTTGGCTACAAACTGTGAGTTCCAGATCAATCTGGACTATAAAGCAAGACCCTGTCTCAAAAATAAAAAACAAAAAACAAAAACAAAAACAAACCCCAAAACAGTCTGAATATAACACAGAGCAATTAAAACAATAAAATGTCAAGAATTTTAGGCATATTATATGAACCAAAATCAGGTCAGCAAACTTTAGTTATTAAATATCCAGAGGACAAGTTTAATGATATTATTAACCTGTAACAGAGACAGTTGAGCTTAACATCACTATCTATGTGAATGTCAGTTCTTTAGACATAACATGGAACTGCTATGTTCATGAAATCATGGATATTCTAAACTTTAAATCCCTATAGGATGTGAAAAAAATTACACATTTTCACACAGAAATTTAGAAATCAAATCATATACAACATTGTAGCAGGACAATCCTATGACACTTTTTTTCTTGTCTCATGTTTTCTTTTATTACCTTTTAAAAATTACTTTAAAAAGAGTATTGCAATAATTAGTATGGCAATAGAAGCAGTATGTATTTAGATGACCAAAATGACAGGTATTTCAAGCATGGTTTTATGAAGGTGGGACTTGGACCAGTGCCTAAAGCAAACAAGCTACCTCACTTCTGAGATGAACATCCTGTCTGGTTAAGGTTTGCTATCAGTTGCTAAGCAATCTAGTATCATGTGTTACTAACTTCACAAAAGTATAAATAAAGGACAGTTTTGTTGTGAAAAAAGGGGGAATATATATATATATATATATATATACACACACACACACACACACACACACACACACGAGAGTTAGGATAGATATACAGCTACTTTCTCTTAGTTCACTGTTTGCACTAATATTGTTTAGACAAGATATCATGTCTGCATCTTGTCCTCTGAACTAATAATATGAAGACAACAATATGCAATGTATTAATTATTGTAAGTGTCCTACTAACCTGTATTGCAACTGTTTTATCACTATTATATTTTTTCTCATTAAAATGAATAAAAATTAAAAAATAATCAGGTCAGATAATATCACATCATAATCAAATATTGGTTTTTTTTCTTATAGCTATCTAGTATTGATGTCAAATTTGCTTTGATTCTGTACTACCTTTGGGTGGTTCCTTATATATCTTCTTTGACCCCATAGTTAAACATCTATCTATGCAAGATACTAGTTTCTATATCATACACTGATGGGGCCAGAGATGTAGCTCAGTGATATAGGGCCTGTCTGGAAAGTGCAAAGTCATGAGTTTAATTTCAGGTACCAAAACAAAACAAACAAAAAATAAAATATGTCATACATTGATGCTCACTAGGAATTCCCTGTTGTTGGTGGTGAATCCCTGGGGTCTTCCCCCTTACTATTCTAAGAGATTGGATAAAGTATCCTACAAAGACATGCACTTGGAAATAAGTGTAAACTAATTCACTGACACACTTACGCCACTACTTTTCAGCCACTTATGTACCTTTGTGGGTGGCATTTTTGTTGAATGAACATTTCCACTATAGGTTGGATTTGGAGTGTCCTTCAAAAGCCTTGCTGTTGAAGGCCTGGTCCCAGATCAAATCACATTTGGGAAGTGGTAGAACCTTCAGACAGTGGTACCTAATGGCAAGTAGTTAGGTCACTGAGGGCATACACTTCAATGGTACACTGGGACCTTTGTCCTTTCTCTCCCTCTCTGCTTCCCAGCTACCATGAAGTGAGCAAGCCTCTACCCCTCCATGTGGTCTTTCTATGTGGTACTGTGCCACTACAGGTGAAGAGAAAAGGGGCTGAGCTACCATGGGCAAAGGCCTCAGAAACTAGGAGCCAAACTTAGCCCCTTCATCAGGAGATTATCTCAGACATTTGTTACAATACTGCAAAACTTATTGGCATGATTATCTGCCTATTGTTGTATTGTGAAAAAAATAGTCCATGCTTAGCTAGAACGTTTTAATATTAGTACACGTTTGTGATATATAATGAGTACATTCATTTTGTAGCAATGTTATATAGGCATATTGCATCTGGTTACAGATCTTAAATGTCCAGCTGCATCTGGACATGTTTCCCTTATCTTTACAGATCCGGAACACATCTGACTTTGTTCTTTGTTTCAACTCTGCTTAAATACCTTCTTGATTTCCATGGCAACCACCATGCTATGGCTGACTCAAGAAGTCATGGACTTCTTTGTAATTATTTCTTTTTCTTCTGATCTCTTTTATGTTAGCAAAGTCTTAACAAGGGTGGGGAAGGAGTGAAGGAGTTACAACATCTTAACGAAGATAGATTAAAGGACAAACTAGAGCTTCTTATGCTAGGATAAAGTTAACCCAGTTGAGATCCACCATCCTCTACCTTCCCCTCTCTATAACATGTTTTCTAAGAAATATAAAGTCTATCATGAGATGGCAGCCTAACCTCCCCCTGTATGCAGTGTTATCCCTTAACATCATCATATTGGCTTATTTCACACTGCTTCATATGCACCTTTTTCTTCTAACTTTTGACTAACAACTAGTCCCCAGGCTCAAAAGAGTGTACAGAGCTATGAAGGGGAAGATTGTGACATTCCAATATGGCTCACTATATTCCTTTCCAAGTCCTTTGCAGTGCTTGCAGCTGCTGCTGCAGGCTCTGAGTCCATTTCTTGTAGTCCTTCCAGCACTGGCACAAAGGGTGGTGGCTTTTTGAAAAGGATTTCAAAGGGACTGACCCCATCCCAGTGTGGGGTACAATGTGAATGTAGCAGGGCCAATGGAAGCACAGAAAACCAATTTGCACCTGTTTCTTGGCAAGGTTTGGTCAGAGTGCTCCCTGGAGGGATTGTGTCCTACTTTGCCCAAATTCTGGGGTTGGTAAGCACTATGTAGCTCCTATTTTATGCCCCAAACAATGGAGAGGCTCTGAACCTCTCTACTCATGAAAGTAGGCCCATTACTTGAACCTATTATCATGGGGAGCCCATACCAGGGAATGACCAGTTCCACCAATCCTTTTACCACCTCTCTGGAAGTCTCAGTTGTGGCTGGAATGGCCTTTACCCCTCCTGAATAGGGACAAACAAGTACTAACAAATACTTTTTGTTTCCAACTGTAGGCTTAATCAATGCGATCCACTTTGTTGTCTTTGAAATAGATAGATGTCAATAGATGCCTGATTCACACTGTGGGTAAGAAACTGGGTTGTAATAGGGCCAGTGAGATAGCTCAGTGGTCTTAGTGCCTGCTGAGGCAAGCACATGCACTGGAGTTTGATCCCTGGCACCACAGGCCATGCCTGGCCCATCTCTGGGTTCACTAAACTGGCAACTGAGATTGGGCATAGTGGCACATGCCTATAATCCCAGCACTAGGGAGATTGAAAACAGGAGGATCATTATGAGTCCAAGCTGCATAGTGATATCCTGTACCAAATACATAAAAAGAAAAAAAGAACACAAAAAACTGGGATGTTATTAGCATAAGTCACATATTTACTGGCTGTTATGGTTTGTGTGCATTTGTCACCCCAAAGCCTCATGAAGTTATTGAGGCATGGTTCTAGAGTTTGTTACTCATTCATGATCCAAGACTGAGATTATGGTTCTCAGTGGTACACCTAGCCTGAGGAAGATAAGGAGAGAAAGACTTGTACTCTGTAGCCATTGTTGCTGCTAACCCTCTTTTTTGCTCTTTTGATTTTTGCTGACACCATGAAAGGTTGCTATCTGTCATGTGCCAGTGTGTCTTGGAGCCAGCTGAGTATGGACTGAAACCTTCAGTGTATATGAGCTAAATAAACCTTTTCTTCCTTCATTTTGAGTGTTGTGCATCAGTTCTGGAATTTTAGCCAGATTTATGTTGAGTACCAAGAGCAAAGAGCCCAGCAGGATGATTTAGTGCGTCTGCTATTGAGAAAGAATTTGGTACCAGGAGTGGGATCATTGTTGTGACTACCTGACCATGTGAATTATAAGCATTTGGGAATGGCTTATGGTAAGAGATAGAAAAGGTTCAGAGATATAACCTATGAATGAAGTGCTGGAAAAGCTTCAGCTGTTTTTTGTGGGAGATTCTAGTCAGAACTCAGGAGACCAGAGTTATAGACCAACGTGATAGAAATCCTGCCTGTAAAGACCAAGTTGGTGGGAGGCAGGGGTTCTCCTAGAAAGAAGGACTGTATTGGTTGTTGGACTCCCCATGATTTGTGTTATGGCTTGGCAGGAGGTTTGTGTGAATTTTGTTTGTGTCCAGAATATTCTCCTGAGACTGAGATTAAGCATGATGGACTGATTAATCTTTTAAAAGATATTTCAAAGCAGCCAAATATTGAGGCAGTAGCATGGCTCTTGTTGGGGAATTTTAGCCAGATTTATGTTGAGTACCAAGAGCAAAGAGCCCAGCAGGATGATTTAAAATGTGAGTTTGACCAGAAAGGAAATTCCAATAAAGCTATGAAATGCAAAGATAGAGCTGAGAGAATCCCTATTGAGCAGAAAGAATAAGAGAATCCAAAGGATAGCCTGAGAGTATCACTGAAGGAAGCAGGTCTCCCCCCTTAGCAATCTCAGAATTGCAAAGGAGACAAACTTTGCCTTGACCCATACAGCCAAGAAAGAAGAAAGCCTGTCTACTGCTCCAGCTGGCAGCAGACCTTGGGCATCATCTATGTGGCATTAGTTTTAGGTGCTTGCAGATGCAGGAGTTCTGAGGTTACAAAGGCTTCCACCTAGATTTCAAAAGAAGGACTGGGAAGCTAGGCAGTGTGCCCCTGGGAAGGCAATGTGTAAAGATGTGAGTGAGAAGCCTATTCAGTGGAAACCCCTGAAGTTTTGAAAATCCAGGAGCACGAATCATCTAATGGAAAATGCAACGTGAAAGCAAAACCAGCCCAAGAGAAAGCTATGGAAGCTACCACCAAATATGCTGTAAGGGTGGAGTAATGTAAAGCCTTTGGAGCTCACATCTAATCATGGGTTGCTTCAGATGTTCCATATGGAACTACAGGATTTAATGTTTGCCATGATGGATTTTGGACTTTCTTTGGTCCCAATGCTTTGTATCTTATTTTCACATTTTGGAATGGTAATGTTTATCCTGTGCTGTTGGATTTTGGAAGTGTTTAACTTCATTTGTACAGGTGCTCCCAGCTAAGTTTGCCTTAGATCTTGGAGGAGACTTGAGGCTTAGACTTTTAAGCAATGCTAAAACTGTAGGACTTTGGCAACTCTTAGAGATTGACTAACATGACTTTTGTATAAAGGGATGTGCATAAGTCTTTGGGGGTCCAGGGAGAGTGTTATGATTTGTACATATTTGTCCCCCAAGCCTCATGCAGTTGTTGGAGCATATTTCTTGAGTTTGTTTTTCATTCATGATCAAGGCTAGGATTATGTGTTGGAGTACTGCTGGAATTATGGGTGTGAGTGCTTTACCCAGCCTGGGGCAGATAAATAGGAAAGACTTGCACTCTGTAGCCACTTTTGCTGTTATCCCTCCTTTTTGCTCTCTTGATCTTTGTCAATGCCATGAAAGGCTGCTCTCTGCCATGTGCTGCTATGCCTTGGAGCCAGCTGAGTATAGGCTGAAATCTCCAGTAACTCTGAGCTAAATAAACCTTTCCTTCTTCATTTTGAGTGTTGGGCATCTGTCCCAGTAATAAGAAAAGAGTAACTGAGGCACTGGCCACTGAGGCACATAGGATCCAAAGTCTGGACATATAAATAAATAAGTAAAGGTAATGGGCAAGCAGTTCTGCCATAGCTTTCTTGCCCAGGTGGGTTTTATTGTGAAGCTCCTGAATCACAAAATGTCTCACGTATTTGGGTAGAAACACTCTTTCTCCTGGCAGAATTTGTCATCCATTTCTTTCTGATTTGGCCCATGTTAACTCAGTCACAGAGTATAGAGGTGGCTGAAGGAGTGGTGCAACATAATGCATGTTTTCAGCAGCAAATCTCCCACAGCTACTTGTTTTACTGCCAAGTCAGTGGTCCTGTTACCTCAGACCTCAATGGCATTCCTGTTTTGATGTCTGAGGCAGTGTATTACTGCTGCCTGAGTGGGTCACCATACCACATGCAACAAGTTCAATATCTCTTGTTAATTTTTAATGTTTTTTTCCTCCTGCAGTTAGGAGACCTCTTTCCTGGTAGAAGATGCCATGTACATGTGAAGTGGCAAACAGATACTGGGAGCTGGTGAAAAGCTTTAACCTCTGTTTTTCCCCAGTTCCAAGTCCCAGGTAAATGTGATCAGTTTGCCTTTCTAGGCTGACATACTAGAAGGCAATGCTCCCAACCATACTGTCCATTCTATTGTCACGAATGCTGTCCCTGCCCTTTGTACCCCATCTATTACCATACTGCTCCCATATGAGAACAGGATAAGATCAGGGTCTTGAAAGGGTGTGTCTTATAGGTTAGGTGTTGTAGAATACACAGCTTCTGTAGTCTCCCCACAATCATGTTTTGGAGGATCTGAAAACATCAGCAGTAGAGAAGCAGGGTTAATGGTCTATATAGACTTAAGAGTTAAATGTATGTCCTCAAGAAGGGTTGAAGGCAGAACAGGGCACTTCAGCCCTAAAGACTATCTCTCATAATCAGTACAAGGTCAGGGATTCCATGGGCACATATCCTAAGCTGTTGAGGCAATGTTTGAATCACATAGAGCCAGGAGTCAATATACATGGACTGGACTGGGCAACTCAGTTTTCCTGTTACTACCTCTCACTCTCCTGGCTATGTGAGGATTGACTATTCCCTCAGCTGGCCAGCCTACTCCAAAGGAAGGCTATTCTCACTTACATAGCATGATGAGCTTTAATTTTGTCATTTTCACCTTATGTTCATCTTTAAGTTTATCAGAGTTCCAGATCATGTAATTCAGCATGATTAGTTTGCACTCAGCAGTCCCCCAAAGTTCTTCCTTCGATCCACACAAGAAGTAAATATCTGAGGCTAATATAGTTTGACACCATGGCAATGACTACAACTGAGTGAACTGAACAGGGTCTGAAATTTTCCAGGTTTCCAAATAGACTGTTCCAAGTGGCAGGAGGGGCAGGACAATTACAACTCCCTCAGGCCAGGCTGTAGATTCAATTGTAATTTCGGGGCTCTTCTGCATTAGGGAACATGGGTGCATGAGAGAAACACTAAACAAGTAATTCAGACAGAGACTACAATATCCCAGAAATTTGGTTTGCTCCAACCTTTCCTTTATCACTTTAAGCTTTAGACTGGTTTAAATCAAAACAAATGCAGACGTGTCTTCTGACTGCAAAAAATGACCAACCTACCACAGACTCTTATCTTGGAGAGAACACAGATCTCTTACGTCTCTTGTGCCTGAGAGAACCAACAATCAACCAACCTCCCAGAAATTCTCATCTGGAAGAATTGCTATCCTGTCTGGGCACTAGGGCAAAGCCAGTCTCACTAGAGAACAAAAGAAGAACAAAAGCCAATTTGGTCTTACCTACTTGGAGAGTGTGACCCTGTTCCCTTCATGACTATAAGGTTCAACCCTCAGCCTCTCCTGGTGACTACTTGGTTTCAACTGTGGCACCAAAGCCACACAGAAACAGCCTGAAGGCATGGAGGCTGGAGGACCCCAATAACATGGGAGCCCTGCCCATGGAAATCTCTCTGGGGCCTCCATCTGAAGGATTATTTTCTTGTCAGACCAAAGATTAGGAAAAAATAAAGCCTTATTAATAATGTTAGCCACAGGACCCTTTCTGGGTTATAGGTCTTAAATATGTCCAGGTGGCATCTGAACACACTTCCCTGATCCTTACAGATCAGAAACCATCCAGCCTTGTTCCTTTTTTTCCCCCTATAATTTTATTGATAAACAAATAGCAATGAGACAGTTGCAAATCAAATCGGTAGGACAGTTTCAATAATTAACACACTGCA